>NC_085842.1:91557350-91927350 GCF_035594765.1 Anolis carolinensis | reverse complement strand
GTGCTCTAACTGGTGTAAGAAAAATGACCTTAGAGTTCTTTGAGGGAGCTCTCGGGCAAGACTTTATGTGAATTCTTTTCAAAATTGTTATATATCCCACTAGAATACATGTATCTAGCTTATGTCAGGAGGTGTAGCAAGACCATAGAGTTAATACTGTTTGACAGCACTTTAACTGCCCTGGCTCAATGCTATGTAGTCAGGAGTTAGGTAGTTTGGTGAAGCACCTGTACTCTTGGCAGTAAAGGCTAAAGATTTTGTAAAGCTTCAACTCCCATTATTTCATAACATTGGACGATGGCAATTACAGTGCTGTCAAGGTGCATTAATTTGACGTAGATGCACCTTGAGACTTTCATATAATCCATACAATCTAACTTTCTGTTACATTAAGGCTTTTCTGTGCGTAGTGTATCATTTCCTGCTAGTACATGGGATGGAAATACTACCAAGGAGAATCTTCCATTTCTTAAAAAAATTAAAATGACATTGTTTTATTTTAAAACATAATAGCAGTAACAATAACATCAGATGCCAATGTCCTTTTTAACAAGCTTGGGAATTTACAGTTCAGTTTATCTGAACTGAAACAAGTACTGGAGTGCATGTGATTCTACAGAGAGACTGGCTAAATAACATTTCAGTGTTTCATAGAGATTCTTGTAATGTTTCATCTCAATATATTTCACATTTTATTTGTGTTTTATGCTGTAAGTTGTTTTATACTTTTCAAGAATGATTTGGATGTTTTATCCAAAATGCATACTGGGATCCCCCCCCAGCCTCCAGTTTTCTTATGATTTTGGAAGATATACTTAGACTACAGATCTGTGTTTTTTCAACATGCTGGGAGTACTCAGGGCACCATTCTTTGTTTCACCCTTTTCCTACTATTTTGCTGTTCATGTATGCTCCAAAAGGATTATTGGAGACTATTCTGATTGCTTTGGCTGTTGTAGGCAGGTTCACACACCTTGCATTAGATTAGCCCCCCCCCCCCCGCCCAATCTTAAGGTTTTATTGACTTGTTTATTGCTAACATGCTGTCTCAACACAACATTGAGTGTCTGTGTTTCTCCCAGTGTCAATAATACTTGTAAAAACCTGTTCACTAGACAGAGGACAAGGTCAAAAAAAGGAAGGGGCTGAATGGGCATAAAAAGACTTAGTGGAAAATTGCTTTTTTCACATGCTTTGTAAACTGCGGTTTATCTGTACAGGCAGTCCCTATGTTATGAAAAAGTTAGAGATTCGTTCATAAATTGAATTTGCATGTAATTGGAACAGATACATTTTTAAATGTAACTCCAGCCATTTTTTTTAGTTTTGGATAGCATAGGGAAGTGTTAACACCCTTGTAACGTTTGTTCTGCTCTCTGCGCCCCTGTTCAGAAGATTTCACCTCACTTTCTGATCCTGTTATTATTGGATTTTGAAAGATTGGATTGTCATGGAAACAAGGATGATGATGATGATGATGATGGTAACAACAACAACTTTATTCTTATATCCCGCCACCATCTCCCTGAAGCTTACAGACGGCACAAGTTGCCTAAAAACAAACATAAAAGTGAACACTATATAAAATATAATAAAATAAAACACATGCAACATACAAAACATCAATTCAGACTTTTGAAAGATTGGATTGTCGCAGAAACAAGGATTATGATAAAGCCTTAGTGGAAACACCTTTCCCCCATGATACAGGAGTTAAATTTCCTTTCCTAGGGGTCAATTTCCTCTCACTTTCTGTTGTCTCATCCCCATTTGTAAGTACATAAGTGGGATGTTTGTAACTCAGGGATTGCCTGTACCAGAAAAATCAAGAAACCAGAAAGCCAGTATGTTTTAAAGAACTAGAAAAGAGGCCAGACGTTTTCTGTGTTTAAAAGATAATGTGTCAGAAAACATCTAGAGAGATTCACAAGATAGGTGCTGTCACTGGAAAGCCCTTTCTCTGTCAGCAAGCATCCTAATTTCAGGAAAAAAATTGTGCAAAAAGTGGAATCATTAGATACTGAAGTAGAGCAGTTCTTTCAGTAGTGACAAGAAAATGGTGTACATTTTATTCTGTGATGCCAGTATTATAGTTTCATCAAGGCAAGTGATTGTTATTTCTATAGTTATAAATTACGGGTATAAAAGATTATTCTATACAGGATAGATTAAATGAGATGATCTCTGCTGACAATTAGGGTATTTTGTTACTCAGGTGACATCTATCTGCCCTAAACATTAGCTCTTGTTTAGTGACAATTCCTGAGATAGCCTTTTGATAATCCTTTTAGAACAGAGGTATTAAAGGATGTGGTTTGTACTGAAAAACCAACTGTAGAATAGCTAATTATATCCCCATAGGCTGCATAGATGATTGATGATAAGTGCATGATATCTAAAGCCACAGAAAATAATTAACCCGCAGAGCTGAGCATAATAGTTTTTAATGGTGAGGCACATTTCACACGGGGTTTTTTTTTTTTTGGGAAAAAATAGCTAACCTACTGTTTGTTTGTGGTGAACTGTACAAGATATGATCAATAAAAGGTGACAAGAACATTCAGTTGTTTTGGGACACTCTTCCTTACTGGAAAAAAATCACCAACAGGCCATAAGGTTGGCATACATAAAATTAAGAAGCCAACATATATAAAGATGAAAAAAGAAACAAAACTGAAGACTTCATCCCACTTTGGGGGTGGGGGTCGAGTGGAATCATCTTTTTTGTGTGGCATTTCATTGAGTTCGTTATTTAAATAAGACAGAGAATCTACTCACCCCCATCACACAGGATTGCTTTCTTCCCTTTCAAGCTCAACCAGTTCAAGGATACCAGCATACTTTTCAGGTATCCTTTTTGAGGCACCACTTTCCATGGGGTTGTTCTCCTGGTAGCCACTACTACACTAAAGGAGATAGGCATCCTTTCCTTTTTGAGACATCACTTTCCATGGTGTCGTTCCCTGGAGTCCCTGCAGTAAAGGAGACAAGTATCCTTTCCTTTTTGAGATGCCACTTTCCATGGAGTTGTTCCCCTGAAGCCTCTGCACTAATGAAGATAGGCATCCTTTCCTTTTCGAGATGGCACTTTCCATGGTGTTGTTCCCCTAAAGTCCCAACACTAAAGGAAACAAGCATCCTTTCCTTTTTGAGATATTACTTTCCATAGGATCATTCCTCTTAAGCCTCTACACTAAAGGGGACGGACATTTTTTAAAGCACTTTTTTCAGTGGGACTCGTCTTTAAAACACTAATGGAAACAGAAGGAGCATTAGCACAATGCCCACATGAACACCCACGCTGAAGCATCAGAAAGTAATTGGACAATCCATCACTTCCTATCACAAGGAAAAAATACCTGTATTTAAGCATTTCTATGCGCAGGGAAAGGAATGGAGTCGATTTCTGCCTGTCTTTGAAATCCTCCCATTTCTGCACACTGTGGAGATGGAGTCCCATGAGCAACCACTGGAAGCTGTCCTGTGTCTTTTGTTGGCCTTCGTTTTTGAAGTGGATAGAAGAGGGTAAAAATGGAGGAAAACCTCCATATGATGAGGTTCTTAAAACACAATGGGCTTTACATTCCCAGTCCTGACTGTAGTGAAATGAAAAAGAAAAAAAATACAATTACAGATTCAACAAAATAGTCCCCCTAAAATTAATTATAATCGCATATTAGTACATAGTTAGATTTCTTGCTGCTCAAAAAAACCCATCCTTTAGAGCCCATGTTAATTTGGGAATTTGGCCAACTCAGAAACATTAATAATCAATTCTTCCATCTTCAGTGTTTCAGTCCCTTCCCAAGTTTGAGCAAGCAATTTTCTTGCTACTTTTCCCGTATAGTGAAGAAGTAATCATAAGTCTTTATTTATATCCCGCTTTTCTCCCTAAACGGGACCCAAAGCAGCTTACAGCATTATATAAAAGACAATACAAAACAATATACATATGTAAAACAATAACTTATAAAAACAAATTTACAATCTATATCAATCTATATCTCTATCTATCTATCTATATAATAAAAGTGAATGTTTATATGTATGTATGTATGTGGCAGCTTTCTGATTGGCCGGGCGGAGTATGTGGCAGCTTTCTGATTGACAGCCACTTTCACAGGCCACTGGGACCACCAGGAAGGATGGACCTGGACCAGACTTGGCACACTATAGACACCTCCAAGGTCATTCTATGTCCTGGTGCCATTTGGGGGATGATGGACCACGGATGATGGGATTTGCAGTACCTTCATTCACTTCCTGAGACCACTGCAACTGCCAAAAATTACAGAACTCGACCAAACTTGGCACATTTATCCCAAATGAAAAACTTTACATGCTGCAACTGTTTGGGGGAGGATCGGCCAAGGATTATGGGATTTGCAGTTCCTTCACCCAATTCACCTATCACAGACCACTGCGATGCCCACAAATGACGGAACAGGACCAAACTTGTCCCACATAACACCCATGAGGCATTTTACGGCCTGGTGCCGTTTGGCCCAGGATGGACCACGGATTATGGGATTTGCAGTACTTTCCATTGCTTCAGCTCCAACAGACCACTGCAACGCCCACCAGTGACGGAACTGGACCAAACTTGGCACACAGAACCCCCGTGAACCCCTTTCCATCCTAGGGCATATTGGGGGAGGAAGGACCAAGGATGATGGGACTTCCAGTACCTTCTCTCACTTTTTTACACCAATGCTACTGCCATGAATCACAGAACTGACCCAAACTTGGCACACATATCCCAAATGACACACTTTACATGCTGCACCACTTTGAGGGAGGATGCACCAAGGATTATGGGATTTGCAGTATTTTTAAACTCTGTGTCTCTTGGAAAAGAAGACAAAGGTAGATTTGATGACAGCCATAAAGGGGATTTAGCGAAAGAAGATACGGGGTAGTTGACGGTCAGTTACGCGATACTTACTGAGGGGTATCGGAGGTCTAGGGGGTTGGGTTCACGGGCGAGGGGTAAGGGGGACAAGGATAAGTTAAGGTACAACAATGGTATAGCAAATCTGTGATCATCCATTAGTTTAGCGACACTACAGTGCAAATTGTTATACCTGTTTGTATTTTTTTTATTCCTTTTTTCTATTTTATTCCTTTTTCTTCCTTTTTCTTCTGCGGTTGTATATGGATACATGTTACTTTAGTTACTGTTTTTCACTTTCATTAATAATAAAAAAAAAACGAAGATAAACTCTGTGTCTCTGACAGACCACTGTTACTCTAACTCATGACGGATCAGGACCAAACTTGGCACACATACCCCCCATGATCCAATTTACGTCCTGGTACAGTTTGAGGGAGGACATACCAAGGATAATGGGACTTGCAGTACCTTCACTCACTTCCTGAGGCCACTGTAACTGCCACAAATGACTCATCAAGACCAAACTTGGAACACAAAGCACCCATGACCCACTCTATACCCTGGTGAAGTTTGGAGGACTATGGACCATGGACCATTGGAATTGCAATACCTTCACTCACTTCCTGAGAACATTGCGACCCCCACCAATGCCTGAACAAGACCAAACTTGGCACATAGAGCCCCCATGTCCTACTCTACACCTGGGTGCTGTTTACAGGGGGATGGACCATGGATGATGGGACTTGCAATATCTTCACTGGCTTCCTTAGAGCACTGCGACTCCCACCAATGATGAACCAGTACCAAACTTGGTACACAGAGGCCCCATTACCCACTCTACATCCTGCTGTAATTTGGAAGAGTTTGGACCATGGATGATGGGACCTGCAGTATCTTCACTCCCTGAGACCACTGCAACCCCCACCAATGTCTGATCAAGACCAAACTTGAAACATACTGTCCCCATGACCTACTATACATTCTGGCGCTGTTTGGAGTGGGATGGACCATGGATGATGAGACATTCATATGGGAGTTGTAGTTCACCTGCACCTACTGACCCTGGACCTAGACTAACTTGGAACACAGGTAAACAATGCCTTTCTCAAATGACCCGGGCACCGCTGGGTCCCCAAGCTAGTCCATAATAAAAGTGAAAAATCTGTATGTGTGTATGTGGCACAGGTGTCCGCTCACACAGCCAGCCTCCGGCCTCCACAAACAGGCTATAGTTTCCAGTGCTGTGGAGCCACCAAGTCACTCCCTCACCTGACATTGCAAGTTATAGTGAGCCCCATGAACATGCAGCCCAAACCCTGCCAGTGTCCTCCACAAACACTATTCCGCCCCCCACCCAAGTGAAGGCTTTCATGCGGGGCCCATTTCATTCTAGATGTTCTGTTTTTCCTCCAGAATGGACATCCCAGGGTTCCTTCATTTGCATGACCCCGCCCACCGCCTCTACCTTAACCCTTTCATACCGTTTCCTGATACACAGTGAACAGAAGAATTGATCAGCAATTGAACAAGAGGTTAGGGGAGAATTCACACCATGATTTACAAGACTTGTGCTTGACCTGTTCACCCAACCAACAATGCATCTGGACCACAATTGCCACGGATGATGGGACTTGCAGTATCTTCACTGGTACTGTGACCCCCACCAACAATAGATAGGGATCTAACTTGGCACAGAAAAGCCCCATGATCAACTGAACATACTACAGGGGGTAGTGGGAATGGACCTTGATTTTAGGAGTTATAGTTCACCTGCATCCACAAAGCACTGAACCCAGCTGATGTTGGATCTCGACCAAACTTGGCACACAGCCCCATCATGGCCAATTGTGTACACAGGCCTGGTTTCAGGTTGATTGACCTTTGCTCTGGGAGTTGTAGTTCACCCTTATCCAGACAGCACTGAACCCAGCCATGACGGATCTGGACCAAACTTGCCACACAGACCCAACATGGCCAACTGTGCATCCAGGCATGGTTTTGAGGTGATTGACCTTTGCTCTGGAAGTTGTAGTTCACCCTTATCCAGACAACACTGAACCCAGTTGACGACGGATCTGGACCAAACTTGCCACAGAGATGCCCCATGACCAACTAAGCATACTGCAGGAGTTTAGGGAAATGGAGCTTGATTTTGGGAGTTATAGTTCACCTGCATCCAGAAAGTACTGAACCCTGCTGACATCAGATGTCGACCACATTTGGCACACAGACCCAACATGGCCAATTCTGCATACAGGCCTGCTTTGTGGGTGATTGTCCTGGGAATCTTGAAGTTGTAGTTCACCCTTATCCAGACAGCACTGAACCCAGCCAGCGACGGATCTGGACCAAACTTAAGTGATATTTCCTAACATCCCAAAACAAACATAACCTGGGCATCGCTGGATCCCCAAGCTAGTAATAACATTTTAAATATCTTATGTGGGGTTAAATATTATCTGTACATAATCTTCTATAAGTTTTCTATTAAATTACCACACAAAGTATCTCTTTGGACCGCATCCTCCCCCCCCCCCCATACCTCCATGGGGCACCGTGCGCAAAATTTTGAGTCTGCCTTATCATATACAGTAGAGTCTCACTTATCCAACATTCGCTTATCCAACATTCTGGATTATCCATCGCAGTCTGCCTTTTAGTAGTTAATGTTTTTGTAGTTAATGTTTTCAATACATCGTGATATTTTGGTGCCAAATTCATAAATACAGTAATTACTACATAGCATTACTGCACATTGAACTACTTTTTCTGTCAAATTTGTTGTATAGCATGATGTTTTGGTGCTTAATTTGTAAAATCATAACCTAATTTGATGTTTAATAGGCTTTTCCTTAATCCCTCATTATCCAACATATTCGCTTATCCAATGTTCTGCCGGCCTGTTTATGTTGGATAAGTGAGACTCTACTGTACTCTTTTACATGTTCATTAGAGTTAGAATTTTCAAAATTTGTGTAACCTGTCAGTTTTCTGAAATCCATGAAACTTAAAGTTCAAAATAAGAATGTAATATTTTAGTCACACATGTGGATTTCAATACGTCAATAATTTTAATTACACTATCATTTTAAATTTTATGTCATATGTTGAGATAGAGCTCTGTAAAATAAGATATGGATGGTTAATGTTGCTTGTCTATAATTATCATACTTATTTTACAAATAACATAATGCTTAGGTATTCAGTAAAGTATTTCAAATATCCACATTTCTTGCTGTTTATTAATTGCATAATAGAAATGTATTTGTTTTCTGATTATGTTCCCCCAAAATATGAGCATTTCTGGATTTTGCATAATGGTATTAAGCTCCTGATAGCTTAATCTTTTCATTTGGGTTTTGGTGTAAGCTTGTTGGCTATTGTGTTGAGCTTTTTCGAGCTTTTTGCCTCCCCACCCCAGATATCTTAGCTGGTAAAAATCTGATTACTTTAGGAGACAGTTTTACCTATAGCACTTTGTATTTTTGTGTGATTATTATGGGAAGGAGACATTCACAAATACCTATACAGATAGTCACACTTCTCATTCTTAAAATCATAACACCCTGCCTTTTTAGATATATTATTTTAGAAGTAGAAAAGGAAGTGTAGAATTGTCACAAAGTATTTGATTTACCCCAAAACGTGTCAGAGTTTTATATAATTTGGGTCATTTCTTATGTGAAAATGAATAAGTGTTTGTAGGAATCATGTCCTATCTATGTTTGATCAGCAGCAATTAAGACACCTGCTAAAGATTGAGGGCTATTAATAGAGATTGAGTAAGTCTTATGTTAGTGGTGGTGTTGTAGTAGTGTTGTTGGAGTGTTATGTGTTTGCATTATATGAAGATGCTGTGATGGTGGCAAAGATGGTATTGCTGCTGAAAAGCTACTGAAGTGGAACCGAAGAGAGGTTTGAAGAGGTTTGAAGACGGAGAGTCCAGAAACCAGAAAGGTTAAAGCTTGAAGATAAGAAAGCTTTGTTTTTGCTGCTGATAAAAGCAAAGGACTGTGTTTTATGTTTTGTTTATATAAATCTTTCTTTACCAAAGTACAGTTTGTTTGGGGGTTTTTCTCCTTGGACGAGGGTGCAACTTCTGCAGAAGGGGTTGAAAGTTTGGAACCCAATTTGCTAGCTGCGACAAAACGTGTTATTTCTTTAGAAGCGCCTTTGTATTTTACACCTTCAGGAAATCAAGAAACATCATAATCTTTCCCTCTTTGCAATAATTTTGTAACTAAATAAATAAATGACAAGATGTAGGCTTCTTGTTTTCATAATTTTTGTGCTAAGTTTCTGTGTATGTATTGATAATGTGTGGTTTGAAATTCATTAAAATATAGGGTGTTCCAGAATGATGGGGGCATCTGGTGGCACAGTGTGTTAAAGCGCTGAGCTGCTGAACTTGCGGACCAAAAGGTCCCAAGTTCAAATCCTGGGAGCGGAATGAGTGCCCGCTGTTAGCCCCGGCTCCTGCCAACCTAGCAGTTCAAAAACATGCAAATGTGAGTAGATCAATAGGTACCGCTTCAGCGGGAAGGTAACGGCGCTCCATGCAGTCATGCCGGCCACATGACCTTGGAGGTGTCTATGGACAATGCCGGCTCTTCGGCTTAGAAATGGAGATGAGCACCAACCCCCAGAGTCGGTCACAACTGGACTTAACGTCAGGGGAAACCTTTACCTTACCTTTAGAATGATGGGACCAATTGCAAAGCAGTATATTTCATGATGGCAACGTGTTACAAATGGTTTGATGAATTACTAACCATTTTGAGTCAGAAACATTTTAAAAACAATACCGTGAATTGAGAATATCTCATTAGGCCTTATGTTGCAAGGTTGCCATCTTGCACATGACTGAGGCTAGGGGCTGTTTGTGTGCTAGGAGAGGCATCTAGTGGTAACTCTAAGCCCTGTTCTTCCAAATAGTAAGAGTTTCGTTCATGGGGAGTCCATGGTTATTGTGAGATAGTGATTTCAGATTGGTTCCATCTTTTCGTTATTGTGGATTTGCCCGCTTGGTAGTTCCCTACAACAGCAGGATACACAGGAATACAATCATTTCCTTGAAAAGTATCAGGGCTGTATGATTCTCAGCAATGGAAGTAATTATTATTTTCAATTAGATTTCTCTTTAATATCCTTTAGGTTAAATCCAGGATTGTGCTATGAGACTTGTGATTTCAAAACCGAAGTTTCATTCCTTTACTTCTCTCCTCCATGTAACTCTGAAATCTACTCCGGAGGTTTTCCCATTCTCCTGGAGTAGATTTTGAGGGCATGGTGAACCAATTCTGTTAGTAGAATTACTTCATGGGATCTGAACCCTCATTCTTCACTTTTTGCTTCACCACATGTGTTTCAGTGGCAGGTAATGGGAGATTATCTTTCTTCCAGTTCATGAAGGAAGCCCACTTGGAGAACTCCACCGCTGTGTCCGTGATGGTGTAAAAGTCAACGTCCACATTCGAACTTTCAAAGGGCTTCGTGGAGTCTGCACTGGCTTCTTGGTTGCATTTGACAAGTTCTGGAACATGGTAATTATTGTCCCTCCATTTGTGTGGGTTTACAACAATTATATGAAAGTCTCAAACAGTCCAGACATTAAGTGTGAGTTGCCAGAACCTTTAACTAAGGCATTCATATGTAGTTATACCTTTTTAGTGTAATTGATATATTTCAGTTGGATTGCATTCATTTCTTTCTTATAGGATATATCACTTCCATTTTCTGTAATGTGACCTTTTTAAATACCTGTGCATTTGGGATTTTCCTTTCCTTGAGGTTTTCTTCATGATTTAATCTAAACTAGACATTTTCATACAGACTATTGTGTCCCTGGGCAAGAGATGTGTGAGGTCTTTGTCAAAGCAAAATAATAGTCTTTACAAGTTATATTCAGTTTTAACATGTCTTTTTAAAAAGGAAATATTGGCTGACAAAAGTTACAATTTGATTCTTTTTAAATATCATGGTAGACTTTCACATTTTTGTTACATTTGATTGATTTTGGGGGAGTTTTGATTTAGATATCAAGGGCTCAAAATGTATTGGAAAATTGTAAAAAAAAAAAAAACCCAAAAAAACCCTTGCTACCAAGGCCTGGGGTCTTTCAAACCACCCAGTGAGAATCTTCTGATATCCAGGACAAAAAAAGTTCAAAGCGGCTCTGAAAACAGGTGTGTTTTGCCCATAATAAAAGTAAGTATTGAACTGCTTTTTCTGCCTGGCTCTAGTTTTGGAGTCATTCAAACTGGTATTCTTCTTAATATCCCCAAATACATGGATAATGTACTCATTTTCTCTATACCTGAAATGAAATACTTTTTGAAGATTTTCTGTTATATCTTACCACCAAGGAGGTGCGGTGGTGCAATGGGTTAAACCCTTGTGCTGGCTGAATTGCTAACCTGAAGGTTGGCGGTTCAAATCCGCGAGACAGGGTGAGCTCCCGTCTTGTCACCCCAGCTTCCTATGCGGGGACACGAGAGAAGCCTACCACAGGATGGGCAATGTCTTTGTAGACAGCCGATTCTCTCACACCAGAAGCGACTTGCAGTATGTTCCCAAGTTGCTTCTGACACAATTTAAAAAGTCCAACAAATGGGAGGAATAATCCTTTGTAGCAAGTTGATCCCCCTGAGCCCCACTCCAACTTTTGATCAGGATATCATCACGGAAAGATGGACAGTAGAGTTGCTATATTTTGTAGCTGATCTTCAGAACCTCTCAGGCTGCAATAACCTATAGCTGCCAGACAAAACTAAGAGGAAGAGCCAAGAACAAGATATCGTAGGTTCTGGTTGGAGATAATAGGAAGTAGGTTGGGCAGTGAATCTGATGGGCAATTAGATCTGGAGGCTACATTTCTGCTCCTGGAATTCTCCATAGATTGCAAAAAAAAGAAGAAAAAAAAAAGAAAAGGAACAGATCAAATCATGACAGCACTGGGTAGAGATTCTAATTCTGAAAAATGTATTATTAATTTTGTTAAACAGCAAAGCAGGGGAAGCATGCAACCTATTTAGGAGGTGAATTGCCATTCCAAGAGTTGTGAGAAGGAAATATTTCTGGAAAAAATTATAATATATTTATCCATAATTATCTGGGCTTTACTGTAACAAATCATAGATGAGCTAAATATAACATACTGATTTCGAAGTAGTCTGAAGAGAAAAGCATTGACAAACCCAAGTGGTCAGATTAGACAACAAATAATGCACTATTAAACTTGTTTGTGCTTCACACAGTTTCTTGCTTTTCAATCAGTTAGAAGTACAAGTAGTTAAGACAAAATATAGTAAGTTGTGTCCACAGACTTGCATAAATCCTTTCATAGAACGTAATGTTAGTCGTACATAATTCGATTTTTCTCAACTTGGAAGGTGAACTGATAAAATAGTGTAAAGAGTGAGATAGTGGACCTGAAGGAACTACAATTATACCTCAGCAAAAGAAAGTGAAATTTTTGTGTATTTCTGCATGGCAGAAAACACAAGGGACCAGATGTCCCTTGTGGTCTCTTCCAGTTCTATGATTTTGGAAGTGCCAAATAAAATGTACTCACCTGAAACCCACTGCAAACAGTCCATAGGACGTACAGCCAGTTTCTCAACCAAAGCACTGCTTCCAGCCATTAATCTGTCACAAGAAGTATGGTTCCCGTCCCCTTGATCAGGTCATGTAAGTGTTATTTATTGCTATAATTGTATTGTTTTACTTTGCTTAATAATGTATTATTATGTTGCTATGTAATGTTTGTGTTGTTTTTATTATTGGAAACCGCCCTGAGTCCCATCCGGGAGATAGGGCGGTATATAAATAAAGTATTATTATTATTATTATTATTATTATTATTATTATTATTATTATTTATTACTCCAGAGTTTCCAGGATACTCCAGAGTGACTCCTGATGTTTCATAGGTGGGCAGATGGCTTAGGCTGGATCTGTGGCAATACAGTGTCCACATATCAGAAAGATGGAGTGCTGTTTCACCAGCCAGAATGAGCTCCCTGGAAGAGCCTTGCTGATATTATTTCTTCTAGTGATCCTACAGCCAAACATCCTATTATGATCTCATTAAAAAGTGATGTTGCCAGCAAGGCTTTGTGAAGGAGCTGCTTTTGGCTAGTAAAACAGAGGCTTCAGGGCACTGGTACCATTGTACTGACTGCCAACCAACTGTCGGGATGACAAAATGGCTTCGGGGTGCTCTCATAGCATATCTGGGGCAGCTCTATAAGGTATTAGTTCAAAGTTTTTGTCTGGTGTAAACCTAGCCCTGATCACACTACTTTATTGAAGTATGATGTACAATATTCATGTTAGCTGCTGATTTGATAAGAAGTCCATATTCTTTCTCTGCAGAGAAACTCCTCCTTTGACATCATATTTTTAACATAAACTATTCAGGAAGCAGATAAGAAGTTGTTCTATCCCTCCTTTTTAATGTTTGGAAGCCCTTTTCCAGTGACAGCAAGGATTACCAGAGTAACTATTTTATTTTATTTCCCATCTTTATCCTGAATGTATTTATGTATACTTAAACCAGTAATACTAATTCCTACTGTTTTTTGCACAGGACCCAAATGTTGTGTTGCAAAAATATTATATGGTACTTTCTGATTTTTTGTCTTATTCCTTGTTATCTAGGCCCTGACAGATGTAGATGAGACTTACCGAAAACCTGTACTGGGTAAAGCTTTCTATGTTGAGCCACAATTAACCCTCACCAGGGTAAGTAACAATTCTGCTTGTTCACTGACTAATTCAAACTTACTAAGTTCATTTATGTTTAAAAGCACAATTTCACGCAGGCCATAAAGAGCCATTGGAGGAAAGCTTAGCTGGTTTCAACAGAAATGTATATGATTCCAAACCAGTTTTCATCTTGAACCTATTTCCTTATTTTATGCAGTTCTGATATAAGTCCTGTTCATGTGTTTGACTAAATAAGTGGAAAGGGCTACGTTGGTGGTTTATCCTCATGTTTGGATTTCCCCACAGATCTAACCACATCACAGAACATGAAGCTCTAAAGAGGGGTTTGTAACTACATTTGCCTGAATTAATAAGGGAGGGCATCCCTCAGTGAGAAGTAGTTGCAAATCCCTCTTTAATAGCTCTGGCTTAATGACATTTGTGTTTTCTCCCTTCCCTATTGTTTCCTTGCAGCTATTTGACAGGCTCAATCTGCAAGAGTCCTTATTAAAAAAGGAAACTGATTCAAAGATGACTGCAGACCTACCAACCCTTCCATGTAGTTCTAGGACACTTGAGCGGAAACCTGAATCAAACTGGGCAAGATCAGAAGAGCATGGAACAAAGAGGCACTCCAGTAGGGAGAGGACACGGAGCTCTAGTTTGCCCCGAACCACAGGAAAGGAGGCTGACCGAGCTGCCAGGATGCCCCAAACAGAGGGAAAGGGCGCAAGTGGCCCAAGGGCTCGCTCACGGAAAAAGCATAGGCCCAGAATAGATTATCAGCAAGTGTTCAGGCGGCACATCAACCAAATTTTTATTCGTGGGGAGAATGTTTTGCTTGTTCATCTTGCACATTGATTTCATTGACCTTACTCGTGCAGTAACATGAACAGTGATGACAGCTAAGGTGCTACCTTGTGAAATAATATGTCACTATAATTGTTTTCCCTTCTTTTGACCAGAAGGGAGTAGTAGTGAAGAGATTTCGGAGGTCAAGAACATGTTGAACTAGCGACTACTTTGTTTGGACTAGACATTGACAGAGAACATCACCACCTTCAAGGAAGCAGATGTCCTAAGACTTGAACAATGCAGTGGTATCTACACCTTTCAAAACTTGAATATGACACATGTGTCTCTAGACCACATATTTTCAAGTATATGAGAGATACTGTGACTACAAAAATAGAATTTGTCAGTGACTTTGGTGCTTTAATCTTGAATGGGACAGCATGTATTAAATAAAATACATGGTAAGAGAATGAAGAGCTTGTGAAAGAAAGAATGGCTTTAGGTATGAACTTGTTTCAGTCTCCATCCCTCCCATTAGCATGCATGACTAGGCGGAAAACGGTATTCCGAAACTGAACTGTTGTGCATTTTCATGTCCAAAGTGATCACTTGACTAAAATGTGATTTGAAATATAAGAAAGTAGTCTATTCAGTAACAGGGGTTAGAAGCTTTCTCCATTTTATTTGTTGTCAAAGGCCTCCCACCCGGTCAATAGTGATATGAAACGTGTATTGTTAACCAATATCCTCTGGATCTCCTCCCTCTCCCACCACCAGCAAGGTTGAATGTAGCTAAATACTTAGCTTTTCTAACTGGAGCATGTCTTCGTCTAATGTTGAAACAATCCAGAAATTGCAGTCCATTCTCTCATAGTCCCCTTATTTCAAGTCCATTTGTGTAGTATAGTGGTTGAGATTAAGATGGTGTACATACCTTGCTTTAAGAACTGACAGTGTGGCTGCTGGGCATTGCTATAATGTTACCTAAGTAGCTTTGAGATGATGATTTCCTAGTGTTTGATGCCAGCTTTAGATGATTCATTTGTGATCTCTACAAGTATTTCTAGGTCCCGAATGACATGTCTCTAGGCTGCTTGGATTGTTTCTGAGAAGCATGTTTTAGAGTTTAGACTCCCAAAGAGCATGCATAGCAATTATTTAAAAACAGTGCTATTCCTCCATTTAATCTTTGGAACATTGCAAGCTTTTCTGATAATTCATATGTATGAACATGTATAAACTGTCTGCCAAAAGAAGTGTCGTGGTGCGATCTGATAGTGCCCTCTGTCTACATGGAGCGTGTGTACTACTCCAGACGCTACACTTTGTCTTTATAATGTGTCTTGGAATGCACTAAATGTTCACTAACCCTGTATTGTACTGAGGTTTTTTTAGTCTCTGTGGAATGACAAAACTCACGAAATTAACTATCCATTACATTTAATTCATTCTGCTTTTCTAGAATAATCTGGCAGTCTTTTAATAACAGAGGTTACATCGCATGTAATTAAATTACTTAAAAAAACAAATTATGAGCTAAGTGCAATCTCTCCTTTTCTGCCATTTCTCTATCCCATTGATAAAATGGAGAGTGACTTCTCTGGAGATAAAATATCTTTTAACTCCTAAATCCAACTAGTGTGGGCCCATTTGGGAATTTGTTCAACACTCAAATAATCCTCGTCAGTTCATTGTGTCTTTACTGTAGTTAGAACCCATTACTGGAATTGAGTCTGCCCTGTTAGTGTTTAATGCCATTTTCTCCCATTTGTTCTCTTGGAATTACATAAATGTGATGCATTGTGGGGAGACACAGAGTTCTTGCTATTGCCATTGATATTTCTGACAACAGCCCATAGCACTGAGAAAAAACAAAAGTAAGACTACTGCTGGCTTTTTGTACCCTTAGAAACAGCTGAAAGAGTTAATCTCCGCAAGATCACGCTTTGGTGGAATTCTTCTCTTTTAGACCTGTCACAAATTTCATAGCCCTCCCAAAAGTCCAGTTTATAAACCCTGTAGTGCTATGAATATAGTTGGAAGTGAAAGACCATTGCAGGTGTTTTTAACCCTTTCCTGTCATTTCTTCTCTCTACCTCTGCCCCGTAGCCCAGAGAAAACCCTAGCAAGGAAAATAGCAACATAGAGAAGTCATTGGAAAATGAATTAGAAAATGGCACAGAAGGCAAAGGTTAAATGGCTGCCACTTCAAGGTGTAAATAAAAAAGCAGAAGGATGGAACTATATGCAGTGTTTAGTTGTATCCTAAATGTTGGATGGTTCAGGGAATTACTGTTCCAAACCTAATGCAGTTCAAAGTGGTAGGAACAGAAAGTACAAAAAAGTGTTATGTGAATAAGTGGAACCAAACCTGAAAGAGAACAAAGTAAACTGTTGTGTAATCTATCAGGTTTAGCATAGCTTCCCATTGAATGAGGATATTACATAGAAAATCTGTCTCTTGGGCTGTATGTTCTCTTGCCTGAGGTTATTGTTTGCTATGTTTTTTAAAATTAGCTTGGGAAAATTTGAGACCATATGCCTTAGAATCCCTTAGACACTGGTCATGCTAGTTGTGAGACTCTGGGACATATAAACCCAAAGTAACTTTTCCAAACTTTGATAAAAATAGCAGAACTTGCTCAGTGTTTTACTTTATTGTTTAAGATATATTATTAGAAATTAACAATTAATTTCTAGTCCCCTCAGTAGCCGATTTTTGCTTTTTTCGCCATTGGCCTTCTCTGGTCTCTTTACAAGGAAGGTCATTGTATGATTGATACCAAGAGATGTTCACAACAGCATCTTAGGGTTTTATGTTTTCCTCTTTTCCCTCTTCTCTTCTTTTCAAAGTAGGTGTTTGAAACTGTAGTGCAGAGGGTTTACTCTTCAAATCAGGGGGATTTTTTTTCTTTGTTTGCTGCTTAGGTCACAGATCTTTCTTCTGAAACATTTCACTTTTTGTCAAATTTTGGTCCAGAGAACAAATGCAGTGCTTGGACCATCAGTTCTGTTCTTCCTTTGTGTATGGTTATTCTTCAGTAGACAGTTTATCAAATGCTTTTTATTATAGAAAAATTCATTCATCCTTATTATCCTTTTTTCCCCTATCCTGTAGCTCATTTAATTGCCTTTATCTCTTTGCTTCACTCATGGCTCCTTAAAGAGAATTCAATTTTTACTGAGTTCACCATTCTACTCTTCCTGTTTTCTACTTCCAGCCTTGCTCTCTAGGGGTTTGTCTGCATTGGCCCAAAACCCTGTATTCACCACAATTTGATTGTTGGCTGTCCCCATAATGCATAGCAGCAGCTCCAGTGATCATTGTGCTTTTTCCACTTAAAACTGACATTGCCCCATTTTTGGCAAAGCTGGGGGAAACTCCAGGTTCTCTGAGGCTTTGGGGCAGTCTAGACAGCATGATTGGGCCTATTAATTCTTGCTGGCCATACAGATGCTTTGTTCTGACATCAGCAGAGTCAACCTTTGGGCTTGGATGCAGCTCCATGGCTAGCTAAAAGTGGTGACTGCCCAGTGGGACGGCTGCGATTCCAAATCATCTGGTCAACGGTTTTGAATTCAGCATGTATATGGCGGATCCAGGGTTGTTTCAGGACAGATTTATAGCCAGTCAACCTGTCCGGTGTAGCTGAGCCTTTGTTTACTACCTCATGCTTCAGTCTCTATGTTGCTGTTGTTTTTTGTCTTCCAGAATCTTATCCCACATTCCCTATGCAACATGGAATGAACAATCATTAAGTTCCCCTTACAGAGGAATCTCACAAACTCTGCTAGTATCATTAATCTTCTAATCATCCTATAGGTCTCTAACCTTGTTTCTGAGTCTAGCAAATGTTGAAGAGACCTTTCTATCCTGAATTGTTAGAACTGTACGAATAGTTTTGATTTTGTGTGCCTAATGTTTTAAATTGAAGACTCTAGATTGAAGGTGCTTGCTCATTTCTTAAGGTGTTCTTTTTGAAGATGAAATGCAACTTGCATAGGATGTATTTAGAAGTACGTACTTCTGTCTTCCTGTTATTCCCTTAGTCTTCTCCGATCCCCACAACTCCAGTCCCTACAGTTTAACTCAGGAAACGCATTCACAAAATCTAATTACTCATGCAATTCCCCCTCTTTGTTTTGTTGCATGTTTCCAGAGTTGCAGAATAAATTATCAGAATTCTGTAGTCCCATTCTCCAAGCTTAGTAATGTCTTATAGTAGCAAATAGTGGAATATATAAACCCCTGTAGAATGAAAATTGAGCTACAAGATGCTACATTCATGTAGCTGCCTAGAAATAAGCACTTTTGTTCTCCACTAGCTTTATTCTTTAGAAGTTAAGTCAGTGAATCTTCAACTGATATGATAAAAATTGAAACCTTTCTAATCATGGATAATGAAAGATGTTAGAGGAGATTTTAAAAATAAGGTATATAGGATTCAGAATGAAAAGATTTTCCTTTCCAGTATGTACTATGGCCTTTTTTGTTATTGTCTTCTCCCCTTGCTCTTTGTAGAGAAGATTTTCTGAGGAGTCAGGTTGTCTCTCAGTGAAAATTGGGGTGACTTTATACATTCCACCGCTTTTACCTGTGAGTCACTGAAAGATGCTTCTGTGTGATAGCATATCATGTGTGTCATGTAGTACAGAAATATGGCTGCCTGTAGAGCATTGCCACAAAGGTGTATTTTAAGACCTCTGTGCAAAATCCCCATCCTGCAATTTAAACAGTGAACTCTGCCTTAGTTACTATTTATCAGGTGGCATTTTGTCTATCCAGAGAAGTTGTATACACTGAATTTCTTCCTTCTACCACTAAGTGAGGCCAATATATTCCATTTTGGGAAGAGTTTATAATTCTGGGTCCATTCACACTGCAGAATTAGAGCACCTTTATAACATTTTAATTGCTATGTTTTCACTCTGGCGTATCCTGTGGTTTATCATTTAGTCAGAAGGACCAGAGGAGAATTTCTGGCTGAGAATCCTAAAGACCTCTCCCAAACTACCAGTCCTAGGATTGCTTAGGATGGAAACAAGTGGAATGAAAACACTATAATTCCATAGTGTGAATGAGCCCCTTGGAAATGCAGATGTTTGAGACTCTTGAAAAGATGTGGTCTACAGAGATCAAAGGAAGCAGGTAATGGTTTTATGAGCAGCCTATACAGAGGTCTTATAATGGAAGACATTTTCACCCTTCTGGAAACCTATAAATTCAATATGTTGAGTAGTCATATTTCCTGGTATATTACAGTATAATTATTTGAATATATAAAAGCATGTTTCATTGCCCATTCCACACAGTTGGCAAAGTGGTTAAAACACATTTTCTGTATACTGAGTTTGCAACTGAAACCTTTCCCTGGATTAAAATGGATGCAATGATATTTCTGTCCATCATTAGCGATGCTTCAGTGCCTTGGTAAAGCTCTTCCTCAAAATGGACGACAGAGGCATGTGAACAACTAGTCTCCTTATGTATATAACTTATGATATTTCTGCGTTTGTTAGCGTAACAACAAACTAGGTTGACTGCTGAGGGGAAATGAGTCTTACATTTGTTTACGGAGAAAAATATTTTGATTAGATTGTTTTAAAAAATCTCATCTCTTCCTTCTCCTTTCTTAAAAGATTGGAGTTCTCCCTCAGGAAAATATATATAATTGAAAGGTGCTCCAGACTCCTTTAGCAATTGCATTTGATTTTTACTATTTCAGAGCAAGTACAGTTATATCATTTTATCTTCTCTTTGCAATATGATTTTCAAGCTGAGAATCACAAAACTACCTGTCCAACATCAGTGCTGGCATTCTTTAGAAATATATCTACCTGACTGTTACACCAGTGTGTAGAAATGTCCAGTACAAGCTAGTCCCAAAGGCCCAAGTGTCAGTAAGCACATTGTCTGTGCTTCGGATTTTAACTTTCAATTAATCTAGGCAAATGTAATTTTGGGACATTTTAGTTCAAATTGTACCACCACCACAACCACCATTGGGGTTGTGTCATGACAGTCTCAAAACTGGTTTAAATTTTGTGATGAATCTGGTTTTGAATCTTCCCTTGCTTACTGCACCCATTTTTCTCTCATGTCTATTTATTTGTAAAATGGGGGAGAACATTTGCAGATTTTGGAGGATCGGTTTAAAACATAATCTTAATTAGGAGTGTGAATTGTCCCTCCCTCAATACTGTTGAACTACAACTCCCAACATTCCTCACAATTTACTATGCTGACCCTGTGGAGAGCAGCATCTGGAGGGCCACACAATTTTCACTCAATGTAGTCCATTGCTAAAAACAAACACAAATTCCTGGTTGCCATGAAACCGTCATTAGCCCTTTAACCTTCCATTTTAAAAGGCAAGAGATGATACAGGTATTGCATACGTGTAATTGCCAGGCAAAATCCTAAGTTTGCTGCAAGTGCATGTTTTACTTACTGGAGTATTTGCATTGGAAGAATGTACAAGTTGCTTGTCTTCCTGAATATATATATTTATTTCCAATAAGGAATTGCTGCTATGAAACCTAATGATGAATGTAAACCTTTTGTTTGTTCGTTTTTTGCTTGATGGATGTAAATACCTGTATATAAAATGGTTTTACCAGTAAGGCAATAAATATATTGATGTAACGAAGACTGCTTTAGATTTATTTCTTACAAATCTTTGTTTCATTTATAGAAATGCTGCTTTTAAGCCCACTTTTTATCATGGTGATATAAATGGCTGTTGCAGCAACAGCATATAGATGAACATAACATAAAATGAATAGATGAAAACAACAATTTTAAACTTTCTGCCGTCAGCAGGAGAATGTAAACACCTTAAGACCTCAAGTCTTTGAGCTTGTTTGGAGGTTCTAGCAGGGGAGCACAGCTATCGTATACCTGGGACCGAAGACTGGAGACCTCGGTACACTCCTATACCTGGGACGTTGTCCTCTTCCACCGAGCGTGCAGCTTCAGGAGGGATGCACATGGAGCGGTGAGGGAGGAAGGGGACACCCGCCTAGCCAGCCAGATTAGCCGAATCAACCCTGGCGATCAATGGGGTGACAGATGTTGCAGTCAGATCGCCCTCACATCTGCCCCTCACTGTGGATTCTTTTGCCTCCAGCTAGGTGGTTACTTCTTTCCCCTTCCTCCCTTCTCTCCAGAGTTGCATTGCTTCTCATTCCTTGTCATTTTCTTCTGTAAAAACTCCCATCATTTCCATAGAGTTTAGTGCCATCAGCCCCTTTGCTGCCCGTTATCACCTCCAGGCTAGGCAGGAACCTGTGCTTCTGAGTCTTGTCATTGCCAAGCGTTATCTGCCATGGCCTTCTTATATTTAGAAAGATATTACTTACATTTGAGAAGGGTGTTGGGGGACAAGGAGAAAAGGTAAATGAAAAGCTGTTGACCTTGACTGCTGATTCCACGAATTAGTAACCAACCCCATGCTGCTAAATCACCACACTCATGTGGCTCATAGTCCTGGCCTTCTTCTTTGCCCACTCAAGCCATTGATGAAAACTCTTTGAGCATCATTTCCAACCATTTATAAACCTGTCTGACAGTGTTCCTATTTATTCTGCTTTTAATAGTATTATACCAAACTAATGTTATATTGTATTTTTTTTTCAATCAGGTTGCCAATTTAGTAGACGGCGGGAACATCCTGGATGTCCGTTATCTGAATTTCAGGAAAGCATTTTATAAAGTCCCTCATAATGTTTTGATTAGAATACTATTAAAAGTAGAATAAATAGGAATACTGTCAGACAGGTCTATAAATGGTTGGAAAATGATATTCAAAGAGTTGTCACCAATGGCTTTACTTCAAACTGGAAGGAGGTTTCGCATGGAATGGCACAGGGTTCTGTCTTAGGACAATTGAGCTTCAACACATTTAACTGACTTAAATGGGCTGGAGGGAATTTTCATCAAGTGTTCAGATGACGCAGAATTAAGGATAGAAGATAAGAACAAAATTAACAAAGACCTATATAATCTAAAAAAATTGTGCAGACAGTAATAAAATGAAAATCGATAGAAATAAATGCAAAATTATACATTTATGCCACAAAAACCAAATGCACAGGTTTAAGATGATGGTACTCAACAATACTATAGGTGACACGGTAACCATCCACAAACCAAAGCAATCCTTGATTTTGCCATTTTACTACATACATGGAACTTGAACATCCATGGATTTTGGTTTCCACACAGCATCCTAGAACCAAACTCCAGTGAATGGCGTGACTGCACACATTGGTAAAAAGGTGAATGCTACTTTAGCCCACATTATTAGAAGCATAATTTCTAAGTTGATGAAGGTAATAGCTTCATTATATTCTGCACTGGTAAGGCTTGTCTGGAGTCTTGCAATTCTGGCTGCCCCACTTATAAAAAAAATAAAAGTAAGTTGGACTGGGTTCAGAGAAGGGCAACGAAGATAAGAGGTGTGGAGAATAATATGTATGAGGAAAGGCTGAAGGACTTGGGCATGTTCAGCCTGAGAAGACAAGACTGAGAAATGACATGACTGCACCCTTGAAATACCTCAAGGTCTTCCAGAAATATCAAGAGGCAGGCCTAGTCTCTGAGAAGATGACCAGGTCTAATAATTTGTAGTGATAGGAGAATAGATTTTGACTGAACTCTAGAAGTATCTTTTTGATGGAGAGAGTAGTTCAGCAAAGGAGCTGAGCTCTCCTCTGGATATCTTCAAAAAAGAAGTTGGACAGCTGTTCACTTGAGAAGCTTTACCTGGAGACCCTGCACTGTGCAGGGGGGTTGATCTCAATGGCCCATTAAGCCCTTTCCAATTCTGTGATTCTATGACTGTGATCTAATTGGACTCGGTACTGAAAGAGGAACTCACACAATTTCTTGACAAATGGTTTGGCATATTTTTATCTGGGTTAGAATTCTATCTCGGGGGGAACAGAAGATTATTTTGCATACTGATATTCCAGACTAATATGGCCATGTCTTTGAATTCTGTTCCACCAGAGATAGAATTCTGGCCAGCTAACCCAGATGAAAACATGCCAAACCATTTGTTAAGAAATTGTATGAGTACCTCTTTTAGTACTGAGACCCAACATATCGAGGGCAGCTTTCAAGGGCAGCTTCACTGGCTTCTCACTGAAAGGACAAGATCACTTCTGATGGCACGTGGGCTGTTATTTCTGCACATGCAAAACTAACATCAGGGTGAAGAGTTCTGGCCTTTATGTGAATGCATTTATTTTATTTTTGCATAGACAAGACCTGAAGTCTCAAGTGCCACAACACTGAAACTAGAGTATTTATAACTCAACATATGGGGTTGTGCCTTACTGCTTTTTCCTATTATGAACAGTTGTTCTGCACATTGCTCAAAGCATCTCTTCTCAAGAATGCCAAACAGAAGGCTTGCACTGTGCATCCAAATAGGCTCATGACATTGGGTTTAAGATGTTCCCAATTTGGTCCTAGGCCTTTGGCATAAGGGCAGTGATTGTATTTGCCTGTTGTTTGTTCTCACCCTTTTAGCCAACTCCTGTAGGGAAAAGGTTTGCAAGGCTAAAGCACAAAATGAGCTCAGGCTTGCCAGGGACATTAAAAACAACAAAAAAGGTTTTTTTGCTTACATTGGTAGAAAAAGGAAGAATAAGGAGGTGATAGGGCCTCTGCGAGGAGAAGATGGGGTGATGGTGACAAGGGACAAGGAAAAGGCAGAACTACTTAATGCCTTCTTTACCTCGGTCTTCTCACAAAAAGAAAGCCATCTTCAACCCCAGCAACATGGAATGGACGAAGGATTAGGGGAAATCCAACCCCAAATAGGGAAACAAGTTGTCCAGGAACACCTGGCCTCTTTAAACGAATTCAAGTTCCCAGGGCCAGATCAGCTACATCCAAGAGTATTGAAGGAACTAGCTGAGGTTATTTCAGAATTACTGGCTGTGACGACTCTAAGCTGCGAGAGCACTGGGAAGCAGACATGGAGGCCAATAAACAATCTAATATCTTTATTAAAGAAATAAAGGAATCAAACAAAAATAAGCAGAGTATTTAGTCCAGCAATAGTCCTTTTAGGAAAGGTCAAATATAGTCCAGTAATATGAAGTTAGATGTCCAGTATTAGAGTTCAAAGTTTTAAATCCAATAACCAAAACACACTCAAACTTCCAAGCAGTTTGAGTGGGGAAATAAGCAAGGTCTTTCAAAGAGTACCAGGATCAATGTCCGAGGCTAGGATAACAAGGCAAGGCAAAGTTGGTCGTGGTGGAACTGAATTGCAGTTCAGACTTGGCAGGGAGACGAGACGCAATGCCCGGTCTACTCGAGAGTAGCGCGCCGCAGGAACTAGAGACGATGTTGGTTTCCCAACTGACACGTTGACACCGCGACGGCCAGCCTGCGCACAGAACTTTTATGGGACTTCGAATCTCCCCTCAAACCAGGTGCCTGAACACTTTTTCCCAAAGGAAACGGACTGAAGACAACAACTTGCCAGATGCAAACCTCCCTGGAAACTCTCAAGGGAATTGGTTTAATTAGCGTCCTCTCTCTCTGCTAATCTCACGCTTTTCCTCCTATTCTCTTTCTCAGAGCGGAATGTTTTCAGAAACAATCTCCTATCAAAAGGAGCACTCTCTGGGGAACCAGGCTCTGTTTCAAGGGCTTTTGTAATTAACTTTGGGCTAAAGCTGTCAACAGGGAACATCTGGAAGGGAGCAGAATCTTGCTGAGTTGGCACAAACCCCATATCCTCTTCAGTCTGATCCATAATGGCTGCGGGGTCATGACTCGAGGGTCCCTGAGACATCACACTGGCAATTATCTTCGAGAGTTCTTGGAGAACAGGAGAAGTCCCAGCAGATTGGAGGAAGGCGAATGTGGTCCCTATCTTCAAGCAGGGAAAAAAGAACGACCCAAACAATTACCGTCCGGTCAGCCTCACGTTGATACCAGGTGTCATACCCCAGCCACCTTTGGTTTCTGAACCTGATTCAGAAATGAACGTTGACCAGAATGAAGCTTATTCTGACTGTTTACCTAGTCTGCAGAGCTCCTGCCAATTACAGCTCCCAGCTGTTGATAGTTCGGATGCTTCCTTAATTGGGAGAGATACTGTAAATATTACTCCCATGGCTGAACCAGATGTTTTTAGTTCCCCAGAGAATGTGTCCTTCAACAGAAGGGAGTTTCTGCATCGCCAGAGATCTGAAAAGCAAGGGCTCCGCAGGAGTAACTACTTGCCATCTCGAGGGGATAATGGATAGAAGATTTTCACTTGGGAACCTATAGGGAGTTTGGTTTTCCTTCTTGTGATCAGATCTAAGTTCCATAAAAGTGTCTTGCACCGTGAACACTTTGTGGTGTCAACGTAGCGATTTTCTGAGTAAGGTTCACCGACTCTAGCTCCTGTTTCTCCAAGCCAAGTTTCCTGATCCTGGCGGCCAAGCTGAGCCACGACTCCCGAGTAGACCCGGAGTAAGTCTACTTCCTTGCCTTGTTCCTGAATCAAGTTTGGCCTCAGCCTCGTCTTGTTCCTGCCTTGATATCAAAGACTTCCAAGTGACTTTGTACTTCAGTCTTGTTTCCTTGTTGTTCCCCACTCAAGAACTTTCCAACAGTTTTGAGCGTGTTTCAGTTTCTGGACTTTGGACAATAATATTGGATATTTCTCTTTAACTCTTTGGACTAATTCATACCTTTTTACAAAGGACTATTATCCACTCAACCTTTCCACTTATTATTTCCTGAATTTATAATTGTTTTAATAAAGATATTATATGATTATTGATCTCTGTCTGGTTTCCAGTGCTCACGCTGCCTTGGGGTGCAGCACCAGGCAAGATTCTGGAAAAGATCATTAAGAAAGTGGTCTGCGAACATCTATAAACAAATATTGTCATTGCTAATAGCCAAAATGGATTTACCAAAAACAAGTCATGCCAGACTAATCTGATCTCTTTTTTCGATAGAGTTACGAGTTGGGTCGATACAGGGAACGCTGTGGATGTAGCCTACCTGGATTTCAGTAAGGCCTTCAACAAAGTCCCCCACAACCTTCTGGCAAACAAACTAGTAAAATGTGGGCTAGACAAAAGTACGGTTAGGTGGATCTGTAATTGGTTAAGCGAACGAACCCAAAGGGTGCTCACCAATGCGTCATCTTCATCTTGGAAAGAAGTCACGAGTGGAGTGCCGCAGGATTCTGTCCTTGGCCCGGTTCTGTTCAACATCTTTATTAATGACTTAGATGAAGGGTTAGAAGGCATTTGCAGATGACACCAAACTGGGAGGGATAGCCAACACTCCAGAAGACAGGAGCAGAATTCAAAACGATCTTGACAGACTAGAGAGATGGGCCGAAACTAACAAAATGAAGTTCAACAGGGACAAATGCAAGATACTTCACTTCGGCAGAAAAAATGGAATGCAAAGATACAGAATGGGGGACGCCTGGCTCGACAGCAGTATGTGCGAAAAAGACCTTGGAGTCCTTGTGGACAACAAGTTAAACATGAGCCAACAATGTGATGCGGCTGCTAAAAAAGCCAACAGGATTCTGGCCTGCATAAATAGAGGTATAGCTTCTAGATCCAGGGAAGTCATGCTACCCCTCTATTCAGCTTTGGTCAGACCACACCTGGAATACGGTGTCCAATTCTGGGCACCGCAATTGAAGGGAGATGTTGACAAGCTGGAAAGCGTCCAGAGGAGGGCAACTAAAATGATCAACGGTCTGGAGAACAAGCCCTATGAAGAGTGGCTTAAAGAACTAGGCATGCTTAGCCTGCAGAAGAGAAGGCTGAGAGGAGACATGATAGCCATGTACAAATACATGAAGGGAAGTCATAGGGAGAGGGAGCAAGCTTGTTTTCTGCTGCCCTGCAGACTAGGACGCGGAACAATGGCTTCAAACTACAGGAAAGGAGATTCCACCTGAACATCAGGAAGAACTTCCTCACAGTGAGAGCTGTTTGGCAGTGGAACTCTCTGCCCCGGGCTGTGGTGGAGGCTCCTTTGGAGGCTTTTAAGCAGAGGCTGGATGGCCATCTGTTGGGGATGCTTTGAATGAGATTTCCTGCTTCTTGGCAGGGGGTTGGACTGGATGGCCCATGAGGTCTCTTCCAACTCTACTATTCTGTGATTCTATGATTCTAATACCACCACCACCACCACCACCTCTTCTTCTTCTTCCTCCTCTTCCCCTTCCCCTTGCTCTTCTTATTCTTATTCTGCTTTTTCTCTCCACAAGGAGATTTAAAGCAGCTACTTATGCCAGTATTGGGTGGTCTCAGCAACCAGTCCTTTTTTGGTCTGTGCAGACCTGATCTGGTGGTCATTTGCAAAGTGCTTCTGGAATTAGCCCATGAAATCAAGTCAAAGGTTGTGAGCGGTCTTAAGATCACAGGTTGTCCTTCCTTTCTGCAAAACATTTAGCGTCAGTGCAGGGAAGGTGACTATCTTAGATTGTAGTTCCCAAACCCTCCAGCCAGTATGGCCAAACTCTTTGGGAGATTCTGAGATCTGAAATGCACAAAAAGTAGCTTTTCCAGGCTCTGCGTGTAGTACCAATGCCTCACTTCTTGCAAACTTTTTCAAAGAAAAGGCCTGCGGCTAAACATGAGTGTTTTGGCAGTATTGAATTCTGCCCACTAGATGGCAATAGTTTAAAGAGAATTTATGTTCATCCCAGCCAGCCATAATGCTATTGCCCACTTTTTCTGCACTCTCTATAGAAGGTGGGGGGCAGGCTGTTGGATTTAACAGATATATTTGCTTCAGCCTAGAGCCCGATTAAAGTGGAAAGAGCAGACCTTGGGGGAATGTTGGATGAAAGGGCTGCCTTTTCTGCTTCATTTGATGCAGGTGATTTTGAGGAGAGAGAGAGAGAGAGAGAGAAAGAAAGAAAGAAAGTTTAATTAGCTGCAAACATACATTGCAATGACAACCTTCAGTTTTATATCCTAAAAGGTGAATGCATCATCAGAGACTCTTTGAAAAAGGCCTAAAAGAGGACATATTGGCTCCAAGTCATTAGGGATTTTGGCTAATTAGAACTAGCCTTTTGCAAACATTTCAACTAAAACTTCAGATTTCTTACTTTGAATATCTTTTGTGCTTCCTTGGTTGGCACTGCCCCCACTGAAATGCTACAAGCTTTTCCTGCCCTACTGCCTGGGGGCTCAGGTGGGACTATAAGAAAGGACAACAGATGAAGATGCAGGACAGGAGCATCATAAATATTAGTTTATCAATATGGGTCTACTGTTTTGCATCTGCAGAAGCAAGATAATGGTTGTTTCCGCTTGAATCTTGTGAAACATTCCAAGCAGCTCCCCAGGGCACTGTAATATGTTCATAGCCCTTGATGGCACATAATATATAATGGATTAAAATGTTCACCGTTTGGAAAGGTGTGTTCCTAGTCAAGGCTCATGAGATCCTGAAGGAGTCTCCTATGGCACTAGATCAGGTATATGGTCTTCTTTCATTCTCCTGGGCTGTGCTATCCACACCCAGGCTGAGTGACAAAGAGATTGTTTGTGATAAAGAAGATCCATAATTAGGCCTGCTTAAGTCTAGTTCTTTCCAGCATCTGGCTTATATTCAGGTTCCATTGTTTTGATCAAACCACCAGCTCTACTCTCAGCTGATTCAAGGATATGGGAGCTTACCATAGATTTCCCCATACCACATCTTACTAGTTAGCCACTTCTGTATCACTAAGGGACTTCAAGAGGGCATACCAATTTGCATAAAATTTGCACATGCTAATTTAGGCATAATTTAGAAAGTGCTCTTATTTTATCCTCACCATAATGAGGAAAACTGTGAACATGAGACCAGTATGGCTGCTTACAGCAGTCACTAACTGCTGATGGGCAACTTCAAGGTCTTTTTTTACTGTCTCTTACAGGCTTTGCCTTTCAATAACACTTGAACTTAATGTCTTTCAAATAGAGGACCATTCAAATAGAAAACTATCCTCTGAGTGCCATCTGAAGACGTGGTTCATTTAATACAGCTAGAGGTGGAAATGAAATAGGCTTGAATTGATGCCTTAGGCTAACTTACAGGTCCTGTCCAGCTGTTGCTATACTTTTTCCCAGTTATAGTTTGTGTTTAGAATTCAACGATAGGCATACCTCTATTAGCAAAGCCTTCACCAAAGTATCTCATTTTACTAAGTCTTTTTATGGGAGCCCAGCCAAACACCCCCTTTTTTGTTTTCTTAATAGCTAGAAGTTTTAGCTAGCACCAACACTGAGAAGATGGTGAAGGAGTATTTGAGAAAGGTTTCCAATGTTGGGCTGCAGCAGTGTGTCTGCAGTAAACATTGCAATGAACATTGAGTTCAGAAAGAATGGGATTCTACTTCAGGTGATCCTACTACAGTGGTGTGTGCTTCTGTGCAATAGGCAAGGTAAAAGATTTCCGCGAGAGTCACTTACTCATCATATATTAAGAACAAAACAAAAACAAAAACAAACCAACTCACTACCCACTCTGTCGTATCTTTTACTGATAGAAGGTAAGCAATGAATAGATATCTGGTGGTTATACCCAAGCTGCAGAGGTGAGAGTATCCCTCTTGTCCTTTGTTGAAGGTAGCATTTGTTGGATTTTCTTTGTGGGTCTGTAGATAGTTTGTAGGTTGTGTTTCTTCATCAGCTTCCCTATGTGGTCAATGGTTGCCTTGGATATAAAACAGGCTAGTAACTGTTTTATATCAACATAATCACCTATATATGTGGAAGCTATGTGGGTTTGTTGCTGGATAAACTGTCCTGTTGATGGTCCGCACTTTCCAAAATTAACCACTATAGTACTGTTTCTCCCAAACTGAAAACGAACCATGAGATTTCTCTGTAAATTAAAGAATCAAACCATTAGTGGAAGGCCAGCCTGCTTTCCTCTGAGATAAATTTCATTAGCCTTTGAGGGCTGGTGGGGGGCAGGGGGAGAGACAATGGCTGTACAATACATGCAGACTGATTTAAGTAGATCTTGACAGTTTCTTGTGTATTAAAACCCAGCTGTGATTATGAGCTCTTAACCAATTCATGTGTACGCACATTTTTGTCTGAACATCTTGTCCAATGGCTTCCTTATATTATAAGGCAGTGGGAATTAATTGATTTCAAAAGAGGCATCGAGCTTGTCATTCTTCATTGGGGTAAAGATGCTCAGAGTTTTGCCTCTTCCATTAGACTGTTATTTAATTAAAATCTTAACCTCAAAATGTGGTTTCAAATGCCTCATTGTATTTGAATGCACATGAGTAGCAGAGTGTGAACCCTTCTCTACGAAGGCACTTGGCAGTCAGCTTGCCTTCATCCCCTTTCATCAGCTAATGAAGAGAGCTCCTGCTTTTGTCACAATATAGCGTACATCTGGCTTTTAAAGGAATATTTCAGTGACATGGAGAGAATGCAACAGGTTTCAGCTTTTAGCCTCATCAAGCACTTTCAAAAGGAAATGCTTCTCTGGTGGATGGATGGAATGAGAGTCACCGTCCAGCAGCCTACTAACACAATATGCAAAGGTTGTACAGATTATCCTCCATAACCAAGGAGAGGGCAGTTTGGCCAGATTTTTGTGTGTGTACCTCAGCCTCCTGATTTCAAAACCCCCTTTTTAAGGATATTGGATTGGGCTGCATTTGGAAACTACAACTCCCAAAATCCCAAGGCTACTGCCTGAAGGAATCTATTGACTCAAGTCCAAATAAAGCTTTTCTGTATTTTGAGATAGCCCAGCTTCTCATAGCATGAGCCATGTTCCACAGGCTGTTCCATTTAGGATGTTTTTTGTGTGCATGCACATTTTCATTCTCTCAGAACATGTTAAAACTGCTTTACTCCATTTTTCAATTGGTTTAAGTTGTTTTTATGGTTTTGCCTTCTTGGGAGGGGCAATTCATAAAGGTTTTAATTAATACAACCAAAAAATATTAAAGGAACTTGAATATAATAACACCTCTGTTCTGTGTAGAAATGCTGTTCTGAATGATACCTAAATCTGTGCATCAAAACAAGACAATTTAATTCTTAGATTAGCTTCTTATCAACAAATCAGAGCAGTCTCACTTCTTTAAAAGGGCATTGTGGTGATGAATAAGAGAGGGGCAGAAAGGTATAAGAAAGGAGTGGTTAACTGAGACGTCTACAAGGGACACTTTTTGTCCCCGAAGAAAACCCCTAAACTGTAAGGCATTGCCCCAAAACTGAGAGCAACCAGAAGCTTAGTTCTGCTGTTCATGCTTGTGGGGTAGGGTAAGGGTGATTGGGAGGTATATTTTACACAGAACCACTGTTTTTGGCTGCCTCTATGAGCTGGTGGTATACCAACATGGTGTAGTGGTTTGAGTATTAAACCTTGAGTCTGGAGACCAGAGTTCAGTTTCCTGCCTAGCCATGAAAGCCAGCCCACTAGGTAATTTTGCGTAAACCACATGCTCTCTGTCAAAAGTCAGACGCCAATTAGAGAGCAAAATAGAGTTTATTAAAGCAACAGTCCAAAAAATAGCTCAACAAACTAAAAAGACTTAAAACACGTAACTTTCAGTGTTATTAAGTAGAACAAGCGGATAAAACCCCAAAAAACAAGAATTGGCAAATAATCCAGATTAGCCAGAGATATAATCCGGGTTAAACTTAAAGTTCTAGAACTTGACCCAAAAGTTCACAATGGGCTGAAAAACGGAGGCATGAACTAGAGCAAGCAGTATTGAAGACCACAAACTTTTCACAAAACTCAAAAGTACAAAAGGAGTTCAAAACAAACAAACACCCAAATTGAGCTAGGGAACTCCCAGTTGAGAGCAGCAAAGCCAGCGAAACAGCGAGACGCTGGCGAGCTCACAGCAACCGCTGCTGGAACATACACCAAACCAAGAGTTAAAGGAGCAGAGTGGGAAAGCGTCGTCAAGCCGGTCCAAAGTCGAGATAAACCAGCAGCACCAAGCTGCTGCAGAAGCAAATGCCAGGCCAGGAGTTAAAGGAGCAGAGCGGGAGAACATCATCAAGCCGGTCCGAAGTCAGGATAAGCAGACAGCGTTGGTATCAGGAGTGAAGGTAGTATTCAGCAACAGCAGACAGCCACAGAATAGAGAACGACGCCAAGCCACGGATTGAGAGCGAAGAGCAAAGCCGAGTCAAGTTCCAGTCCAAGGTCCGAGAGGTTGAAGTCATCCAAGAAGGTCACAACACGAAATGGCACAGAGAGCCAAAGCAACAAGGGTGAACAGTAGCTAATACAAAATAGCAATAACAGTGCAGTCCAGGAAAACCCATACAATTCCAGCCCTCCGCTGCAGAATAACCCAGATTAAACTTACATCCGTTGCAAAGTCCCAGTCCAGTCTTCAGTAACACACACAGGAAACCCAATGGCGCCTAGCAACACCTTGCCACACGCAAGGTATAATGGCCAAACACCCCCAATATATCCAGGTCTCCCTGGGCTTCCAAACTATCCACACCCAAAGAGCAGGTGTCTTAGATGCCCAACTCTATCCACACCTGTGGACCCCCTCTCACTCCTCCAAGCAGACCAAGTGGGATCTGCTTCTGAAGACACCCAAGCTTCCCCAGCATCAGCAGTATCCATGAGGCCCGATTCGTCCCCAAGCATCTCCGGTGCCCGTGCGCAGTCCGTGCCCAATTCCTCCGTTAACACCTGTTCCCCAGCATCCATTTCCACCTCAGGATCCCCACATGAATCCTCCTCAGAAGACTCCCCATCAGTCTCCCTGACCCTTTTCCTAAACAAATCCTCCAATGAGCCCTCCTCGTGAGGGTTTTTCCTTCTTCTCCTGATCCCACCACTATCATTCACAGTCTCCGAAGTATTCACAACACTCTCAGCCCCAGAAAACCCCACAATAGGGTTGCCATAAGTCAAAAATGAACTGAAGGCATATAACAACCAGGATATGTGGTGTATTGTTTGGTCATTTTTTTTAGCTAATCCCCACCTCTTCACTCGCCCAAAGAGAAGCCTTTAAGATAAATTTGGGAGGTAATAAACAACCCTGGAAAAGTATAGTTTTCCCTTACGTGGTACCAAGAGGAGCAGGTCTTCCTGTTTTTACCCACTCCTGACAGCTGCAACAGGAGCAAGACTGAAGAGTTCAGTAGTAGTAGGAAAGTTCCACACAAGTCATGTCCAAATTATCTGAAGGACCATATTTTCCCTACCCTTGTTTTGGTTTTATGGGGAAGGCCTTTTACTCTGTCCCACCATCACCACAGGTACCACTAGTGCAAATAGAGGAGAAGGCTTCTTGATTATTGTTTCCAGGTTGTATTCCAGAAACTCCAGAATTCCCTTAGACTGACACCTTCCGGAGACTGTTTTTCTATTGGGTTTGTGTGTGTGTGTGTGTGTGTGTGTGTGTGTATGCATAATTGTTTGGTTTGACAGTTTGGAGTACTCTGCTGCAGTGGCTCTAGTCCTACCACTCAGGCAGGTTCCAGGTGGATGGTGCCTTGGGACAGCTGCTCTTCAAAAAAGGAGCATTTATCTGGCATATGCTGTTCAATATCTACATGAAACTGTTGGGAGAGATCACCCAAAGGCATGGAGTAGGATGCTATCAGTTTGCTGATGACACCTTACACACACGGTTACATCGTGGTCCACGCTCTTGTTACATCTTGAATAGATTACTGCAACGTGCTCTATGTGCTTTTGAAGACTGTTCGGAAGCGCCAAATGGTCCAATGGGTGGCAGCCAGATTTCTCACCAGAGCAGAGTACAGGGAGCACAAACCCCCTGTTACGTCAGCCCCACTGGCTGCCAGTCTGCTACCAAGACTAGCTTTAGCCTATAAAGCCCTAAACAGTTCAGGCCCAGCTTATCTGTACGAACATAGCTCCCTCTATGAACCATCACAGAGGTTAAGATCTTCTGGGGAGGCCCTGCTCTCGATCCCTTCTCCTTCACTAGAGCGGTTGATGGGACTAGAGACAGTGCCTTCTCAGTAGTGGCTTCTTAGCTGCAATCTCTCCCCAGTAAGATTAGATCAGTGCCCTCCCTCTTGGTCTTCAGGAAGAAAACAAAGACAAGCTTTTGGCCAGTAAAGTAATGCAATGCAAGAAATAAATACGGAATATATGCAATTGACAATGGGAACGGCCCCGGTCTACAGTTTTGGATCATGTGATTTTAATTTTTATATTAGGTGCTTTAATTCTATGTTTTAATGTCTAAATGTTGTCTATTTCTTATGTTTTAATGATTTTATTGTTTTGATGGATAGTTATACATTTATTGTTTAGAGATATGATTTGGTTTATGTCAGAGACAGAACGCCAGCGAGTAAAACAAAACTCAGTTTATTGAGGTTACAGAACTAAAAACGCCCGTAGGAGACAAAGAACAGGGCAAACACTTGACTTCAGTGTGATAAGTAACAAAAAACAACTCAGTTTGAGCTTAAACGATTCAAAGGGATAAACCGGATTAAACAGAAGTATAATTCGGATTAAATCAAAAGTGCTTACTTCAGCCTGGCAAACAATGCAAACAAAAGAGGATCAACAGGAGTCAGAATGTAAACAACTGACTGGTAGCAGATTCCTCTCTGCTACTCAGAAACAGCAGGAGAATAAACCAGGCTTGTTTATTCCTTCCTGCAGCGAACGAAAAGCGTGGTCATAGTCAGGATTCAGTTTAAGGTTCAGCGGCCAACGATATCCAGGTCCAGGCACAGCAGTCAGGGTAACGGCAGTCAGCAAGGTCCCAATCCGGTCCAGAGGTCAATAACCAAGCGTAGTCGTCAAGAAATCCAAAGGTCTCACCGATAGCCAGCAGAAGGGATAATCCGGAATCGAAGTCAGTCAGTCCAGCGTCAATCCAGTGCGAGTAGATATTGCCCGTCAAAAAGACGACGGAGGTCCAAGCTATCGAGATTAAACACAAGTTGCACAGAGAAAAACCCCGCACAGTTCCTCCCGCCGTCGATGCCCAGTGTCCTTGGTAAACTTACGTATCCAGTAACGAATCACACCCGTCTTCAGGAAGTTCCCCAACAAAAGCCCAAGCGTCCGTCCAGATTACCTTGCCCAACGCAATTAGACATTGGTCCCAAACCCCAATTTATCCCAGTTCAAGCTCATCATCGCTATCAGCTGCCATCCCAATTCCAGGTGCCCCAACATCATCATCCTCATCAGAGCTTAAGCACCTTTGACTACACCCCACAGCATCCCCAGCTGTGGATCCCGCTCCATCCCTCCAGCCAGTCCATGGGTCTGATCCTGCAACCCGCCAATCACCTCCCATGCTTTCATTGCCTGTTTCCCCAACACCCAAATCCTCCCTCACACGAGTCCATTCCATGTCGTCCTCCTCCGAGCTGACCATCTCTTCCTCCAAACCCTCAGAAAAACCCTCAAATGAGTCCTCATCTGTCGGGTCTGTAAACAAATCCCGGAGCCGTTTTCTTTCACGCTCCTCGAAAGAGTCTGACTCTCGAGGAGTCTTATGACCCCTTCTTCTATTACCGGAGCCCGAAGGCTCAACCATAACAGTTTAAATGTTTGTTTGTCATTGAATCTTGCCATCATTATGTTTTAAACCGCTTTGAGTCCCCACAGGGGTGAGAAAAGCAGTATATAAATACAGTAAATAAATAATAAATATATAAATATATTTACAAACAGCCTTAGCTAAGGATAGTGTCTCCTCTAAATGCTTGGAGGAAGTAATGAGCTGGATGAAGAAAACAAATTGAAACTCAGCCCAGACAAGACAAGGTGCTTACTACATTTTGCTGTGTTGCAATACAGCTCCAGCCATTTGCCTCACAAACAGAATGGAAACCCTCTGAGCCACCACTAGCTTGAAAAACTACTTCCCTATCCAGTTGTATCAACAATGGAGGGGGCCACTCATACCAGGAGTTTCAATGCTGTAATTCCACTGAGGACAAGAGACCTCCAGCTGAATAATAGGGCAGGAAGGTAGTTGCTGGTATCTTGCAAACCACACCATTGCACCTCTTTCCAAACCTTTCAATGTCATCTTGGGAAATCTAGCTGCATCCTAAGCTCAAAAAAATCACAGCAGATTTAGCTTCAAAGCCCGCCCACCCCCAACTTCGCTTCCCCCCATTTTTTCTTTATTCATAGCTGTGGTGACAAATGCATTGTCGATAAGGGGGCTCAAAGAACACTCAGCCTGAGAGATAGTTTCGTTCACTCTCATAAGGAAATCTCAAGTGAACCTGGTCTTTGAGTGTCTGAACCCCTGAAAATCTCTGCCCCTGTTCTCCCCAACACTTCACTGTGTGTTTCAACAGTATGTTGAAATTAGCACAAAAATGGGCAGGAGGGGAGCAGATTTTGGTAACCCACTCTGGGTTTCACCAGCATTTTGTAAAAGAGACTAATTGCCAAGTACCATATGCACATGGGACCATTAGTAATTCCATAGCTATGCAAATTAAAACAGTGATGTATGATTTATAGCTTTAATAATGTTCTGAAGGCTCTTAAATTTTAATCACTTGCAACATCCTTTTTAATATTCAATTACTTTATTAACTAATTAGGTCACTTGCTGAAAAAGCACATAAGGTTGGTGCTATTTTAATATCAGCTGAGCCTCACAAAATACCTTTGAAATAGCGTGAATGGTTTATTTATTTTAAACAGATCATTAAGATGCTATCATTAATAAACCAATTATAGGGGGAAAAGCTAGGAACTGAATTATGACTGCTGCGGCCAGAGGCTTAGCCATTTGATCGACAGGCAGCCATTCAGGTGCAGGACACCGGGGGCTGCGAGAAAAAAGCGGAAGAGGAGCTCAAGTCATATTAACTGAGGTGGGATTCTGGTAAAAGAAACCTTAAGGCTCCTGATCAGCCTACAAGTGTTATCGGAAATTGAAGCAAATGGCCGTGGCCAGAAGTGCTTTCTATCTTTCATATATCAAGTGTCTTCCTCCTGAAGAACAAGGACTCGGGCAGCTTCATTCATGCTTGAATGGTCTCAAGGGTTGGTTGCTGCAATGTGCTGTACATAAGGCTGCTCTAGAGCAGGGCTTCTTAAAGTTGCCCAAGAAATCTTTACATGATCCCGAGCATGCAGGTATATAAAACATCTATAAATATAAAACTTTTACTGATACTAAATCAGCATTTGCAAGACATGCTAAACAGAATGATTTCCCTTTTTTTGTGGAGTACAGCAGAGACATTTTCTGCAGAGTCCACTGTGAACACTGCATGTTGTTGCTAATAGATTTGTGTAAATGAGTGGCATTCAGAAACCTTTTACTGTTGCCAAATTTTTCAGGACCCCAATATTGAACTAAGGGGACCTATTTGGGGTCAGGACCCATAGTTTTAAGAAGTGGTGATCTAGAACAGTGGTTCTCAACCTGTGGGTCCCCAGGTGTTTTGGCCTGGGAGTTGAAGGCCAAAACATCTGGGGACCCACAGGCCGAGAACCACTGATCTTGAAGATATTTTGGAGGTGAAAAATAGTGCCCAAACCACACTTTTATGGACCTGACATCAGCCATAAGGGGAGTCCACTTGGATCAGACCTAGGGGTACATTTCTAATTTGTGGGCCTACACCTTATCAAATCACTTAGCCAATAAGTTCATTTCAAATAATTCCCCACTTCCCAAACATTCCCAGGTAATGGCCTCTTTGGACTGGCTGCAGTTATGGCTGACACATTCTGTCTAGTTGATCTTTTATGACATTAAAAGTTTATCTGATGAGCTTTGTACCTCCAGGTCAGTGCTTTCCAAACTATCTGAAATGGGGGACGAGCAATGTTTTTCCACAATGTGCCAGGGGGTGGCACAAAATTTGTATCTATTGAGTACAATTCATTTTTTCCCCTTTTGTGGAAACTTGCCAAGCCCAGTAGCTAATGGCTCAGGGACTGGCACCAATCCAGAGACCACTGTTTTGAGTAGCTCTGCTTGGGGAATCCTACAAGATTGCTACTGATTTCCTGTATTAAAGGGCTGGGGAAAACCCATCTGATGGAGTACTTTTCTCCGTCAGAATTTCCTTCGTCTACTGAGGTCCACGGGAGTTGCCTTCCCCGGGGCTCCATCTGTTTCGGAAGCACTAAAATCTGCTAAGGCACAGCATGACCCCAAGGAAGATGAGCTGTGATCAATACAAAATACATCATAAAGCTGTTGTAAGGCATTAATACAATTGTGAGGTTTGAAAGATGCATGTTCACTTGCCTGGAAAACCCGAGGAAGAGCTTTTAAAGTTAGAAGCAACCCACTATTTGCCGGGTAAAGCTTTTCATATTTCAAGAATACATTGCCAAAAGCACAGCAATTCTGTGATTAAACATATTTATTTATGTATGATAATAGCTTTGTGACATGAGGTGGATTTCAACAAAAATCAGTGGCAGGCAGGAACACGCGCTGCCTTAGGGCTTATAGAAATATTTATATTGCATGGCATAATTCCTAACATTTTGAATCCAGGGCATGTGGTACATATATACTCATAGATACACACATACATTGTTAGCATTAGGCTGGCTTCAAATTGTTTCTATTCTTTTAAAAAAAATCAGCAGTACATACATGAAATCCCACTCTTCACCTGAGGTTTGGGGCAGATGAAAATGTCAAAATGAATTTGTGTTCTTATTAACAAGATACTTAACTCATATTTCAGTGCATAGCTCTCCTGAGGCGATTTGGGATTTTTTTTAAAAATGAAATCACATTTCAAATGTTACCTCACTCTCTCTTAATCAATGAAAAACAACTCATAATTAATGAGCAGCAACTGTTTCAAAAACAGCCCATTAAACAAATGTGAGCAGAAATAAAGTTATCAAACCTGTCTTAAAAGTGAGCATGCAGGGATTATGCTTCCATCTGAAGATATTACAACCAAGTCCCAAACTTCAAACAAACAAACAAAGAAATCAGGTCAATAAAGCATCTACCGAATTAATGCTGGGGGAACTTATGGCTATGTTGTTGGACTCTAGTTCCCATCACTCTAGCCAATGTAGTATATTTCACTGCTGAACCGCACTTTCTGTCAGGAAATACTTCCTAATGTTTAAGAGGAATTTCTTTTTGTTGTTTGAATCCATTAGTTCATGTGCTGGGGTATAGCTACACTGTAGAATTAATGCAATTTGACACAATTTTAACTGCCATGGCCCAATGCTATGCAAACCTGGGATTGTTAGGTTGGTGAGGCACCAGCATTCTTGGGCAGAGATGGCATATTAGGATATCTGGTGAGGCAGACTTATTTGCTTTCTTCTTTTCTTTCAGTTGTCCTGTTCATGCATGCTCAACAAGGAATTTTAGAAACAGCTTTTGTTTACTTTGCCTGTTGTAAGTAGGATTACACATTTATTGTAGAATTGGCTAGCGTAAAATCCCATTTTTGCTCAATTCAAGCTTTATTCCATTATTTATGGTTGACATGCTGTTGCAACCTGACATCATTAAACCTGAGCAGCCCCATCCTTATGCCAGGAGGATAGCCTGAGGATTACCCAACATGCCCCTCCTTCCCTGTCCCTGTCCCTGATGGCCCCGGCCTACCCCCTCATGAGCCACTCTTCCCTTCCGGCCTGGCCACACTGACCGGGCAACAATGTGGCCCCAAGGCAAAAAAGTTTGCCCATGCCTGATCTAGACTGAGGAGGAGGCCTGATCAGACTGCCAGCAGCAGTCATCACTTCTAACCAGATGTTATAGAAGGAAATAAGGCCTCCATCTACAAACAATCTTCTGTGGGATTGCACATGACACAATCATATTGAATTGAGATGTATCAAAGATTGATTCCTTGTTTTCTCACTTTCCATTCAGAATTTGATTCTGAAACCGTTAATATTCCTGCATCCATCATGATCTTTTATTGTTGTTATTAACTGCCATCAAACCAACTTCAACTTATGGGAACCTTATGAATGAGAGACTTCCACGTCACTTATCACCAAGTCTTCCAGACTCAAGATTACAGGTTTCTTGACTGAGTCCAGCCAACTGTAATGAGGTCTTGCTGAACAACATCATCTTTATTAGGGATTCAAGTTCTTTCATATAATAGCCAAAGTATGACAGTCTCGGTTTGAGTTCTCTTGGCTTCTAAAGATATTTTAGACTTGATTTGCTATAGGATCTGTTTATCTGTCTTTTTTTGGGAATCCATAGAATCTGTAGAAATCTTCAGCACATGTCAAGGTTTCTTCACTTTCCAGCTTTCACAACCATTAATAGAAATCGGAAGTATAATGGCAAGGACAATCCTGAATTTGGTATTCAACTATATGTCTTTACACTTCATCATCTTATCTAGTTCCTTTATGGCTGCCTTCTCGGCCCAAGTCTTCTTCTGATTGCTTGGTTACAGTTTCCATTTCAATTAATGCCTGAGCCAAGATTTTTTTTAAAAAAACAACTCATATCAATGTCTTCATCATCTACTTTAACATTAACTAAATCAGCTGTGGTCATTATTTTTGTTTTCTTAATATTGAGTTGTAAGCCTGCCTTTGCACTTTCTTCTTTGACTTTCTTCAGTCATAATTCCAAGTCTTTGTTAATTTTTACTAGTAGCATGGTATAGGTAAAGGTAAAGGCTTTCTGCTAACATTAAGTCTAGTTATGTCTGATTCTGGGGGTTGGTGCTCATCTCCATTTCTAAGCCAAAGAGCCAGCATTGTCCATAAACACCTCCAAGGTCATGTGGCTGGGATGACTACATGGAGTGCTGTTAACTTCCCCCCAGAGTATTGATCTACTCACATTTGTATGTTTTCGAACTGCTAAGTTGGCAGAAGCTGGGGCTAACAGTGGGAGCTCACCCTGCTCCCGGATTCAAACCACCAACCTTTCAGTCAGCAAGTTCAGCAGTTTAGCAGTTTAATCCACTGCACCACCAGGGCTCCTAGTAGTATGGTATGATCTCCATATATTAAATTGTTGTTGTCCCTTCTAATTTTCATGCCTCCTTTTCCCTGTGTTACATATGATATGTTCAGCATACAGATTAAACAAATAGGATGATAAAGTGGAGACAAACCTGATCCCTTTGGCAATTGGAAGTCATTCTGCTTCTCCATATTCTGTCCTAACAGTAGCATTAGGACAATAAAATGCTGTGGTGCTCCCATTTTTAAAGAGTGATCCATAGTTTTTCATACACATTGCTATAATCCATCAAACAGGTTGATATTTTTTTCTGAAATTCTTTGGTGTGCTCCAGCTCATGATCTCATACTTTAGTTATATTAAGATGATTTTTTACTTTAGGAAAGTGAATCCCAGTGAGGTTTGTTAACGATGAAAGCTACAACTCCAGAGAAATATTAGATGAATTGCTCTGAAAACACAGTAAATTACTGTTACACTACAGAATTGGATTGCTTAGTACCTGCATTGCCTCCTGCCAATATATGCTAACATCTTGGTAAGATGAGAGGCTTTGCAACTGCAATGCATGTGCTGACTAAAATCATATACAATATAAACATACTAGATATTCATTTTCTCCCCTTAAATTATCTGAGAAAATAGGCTAGCTGGTTGACATGCTTTAATACAAATGCAGTAGTTTTACACAGATTTCATGTTAATAGGGTAAACTTTCATCTCATTTGTTTTGTCAAATCTCCCCAAGGTACACCAACTAGGTCCTCATACAAAAGGCTGGTGAATGCGTTTTTCAAATTACAGATGCAGCTTCCCCTCAAGAAGCATGTGTGCCCTCCAGCAATTTGTTCTCAAGCAAGCTCACTATTCTTTCAGATGAGGAACCTGACCATGTTATTTGCTATCTGGCTTTAACTTGAGGGTATCCTATGAATGAGAGATTGCTCAGGTCTTGCAAACTCAGCACTGTGCCTTCTTTGGTTGAATCAGCTCATCTGTAATGTGCTCCTCCTCTTTTCTGACTGCCTTCCACTTTACCAAGCATTATCATCTCATGATACATTCAAAGTATGATAACCTCAGTTTAGTCATTTTAGTTTCTAGGAAGAGTTATTTTGATCCATTTATTTGTCTTTTTGATACTTGTTGACCTCTCCTAAATTGCCATATTCCAAATTGGTTGGTTTCAGCTTTTTTTCACTGTCCATCATTCACAACCATACATAGAAATCAGAAATATGGTGTTCTTTGTTGTTTAATCCTAGATTTTACCATTGAAGATTTTATCAAGTTCCTTCCTAGCTATCTTTCCAAGTTTTAGGTTTCTACTGATTTTCTGATTTGCGTTTCCATATCTTTACTGTTTCAATTTCTTTATCACTCATTTTAGAGTTGTGCAAATCATCTGTGGTCATCATCATCATTTTAATATCAGCCGTGACCTCAATTTTGTCATTTTTTTCCTTAACTTTTAATATATCTATTTTCTGTTGGAGGTATTGAAATTAGTGTGCGTCTTACAATCAATGGCACCTTGGAATCAAAGAAATACAGTATACTGAAGTTTCCTGGAATACAGAGCCATGTTTTAAGCTGCCATCTAATCTCCATTTTACCTGGGAATAGATCTCATTGAACAGAATGCTTCCTTCTGAGCAGACACATATGCAATTGTATTGATGGTTGTGAGAAGGACAGGGGAAGTCCCAACTTAAAAGGCAACTGTCTTGCAGCTAAGCACTGAGAAGGAAAAGGGAACAAAACACAGCACATACATTGTGCTGTTACTTGCGGTGTCTCACAATGGAGGGGACACGGAGCTCTGTTTATAGACACAAAGACATGGCTACCAAACAGTTGATTGTTCACCTCGCCAGCTCAATTCAATGTGACAGTGACACTTCACAGCACATTGCATCCAATCTCATTTGAAGCTGACGAAGATTGTTTCTGCTTTATATCTATTGGTTTATTAATGGACTACAGCCTCTTAAGCAGATGCATATTCATTAGGTAGCCAGCTGTTCGGAGGTTCCCAGATGTCGAATGTAGCTTTGTCTTCGAATGTGTGTGTGCATGTGGGCTTTCTTTCTTTTCTTTTTTTTAAAAAGCCCCTTATAATGAAACAAAGCAATTGAGAGCCTATTAAAAGACACCGTTAATTACTAAACTGGTACCTTATGGCACCCAGTCACTTTTGCCCCTTGCCTATTTATGATACCAGTCATAAAACTCTGGAAACTTCAAAACAAAAGTTATACAGGGGCATTGCTGGATTCTGTCTTGCCATCCATACCTCCTTTCCACTGCCAGTCAATGGATGTTTTGCAGGGGGGGGGGGGGGGAGGCGCTATGGAATCCCACTGGGTGACTCCAGGCAAGTTACACTTTCTCAGCCTCAGAAAAAGGCAAAGCCAACTCCCACCCCTTAACAACTCTTGCAAAGAAAACCCCATGATAAGGTTTCCTGAGGTCCCCACAAGTTGGAAATGACTTGAAGATATGCAACAACAAATGTATAAGTAGAATCCATTAAGGTTGAGAGTTGATAAAATCATTATGGAGCAATTGAGGCTGAAGACAGCATAGATTTTTATAACAATGGTGTGGAAGACTTGTTCATAATTACCTGGGGAAATAGGATCAGGCTCATTGTATTTCTTCCTCACTGTTGCTGTAGAGTGATGCTGTTGTTTTAAGAAAAAGAAATCCTTGTAGAATTCTTAACATCTAATGAGATTTAGCACTATATGTTGGAGAAATACACTGGATGGGTGATTTCTCTATCCAAGGAAGGTGAGAGATTCATTCCCTCCTTTGAAAACACTTCTGTGGTTCATTTGTTATATGATGGGTCACAAAATATTTGGAAAGGTCTGGAAGCTAAGCCCTCTGAGGAACAGCCTAGGGAGTGAGGTATGTTTAGCTTAGAGAAGGTTATAAGGTGACATGATCACCATGTTTAAATATTTGAAAGGATGTCATACTTGAAGTATGAGCCAGCTTGTTTTCTGCTGCCCTGGGAGACTAGGACATGGAACAATGGGTTCACACTACAGGAAAAGAGATTCCACCTAAACATGGAAGAACACACTGCTGCTTCAGATTGTGTTGGAATCACCTTCTTTGAAAGTTTTAAAACAGAGGCTGTATGTCAAGAGTGCTTGGACTGTGTGTTCCTACAGGGCAGGGTGATAGACTGAATGACTCTTGGGCTCTCTTCCAACTCTATGATTCCATGTATTTTCTCTACATTCAAGCAGAGGCAAGCTTGATTTTGGCCATGAAAGCCTTCGACAGAGGTGAGACTCTTGATCCCACAGTATGAATGTCTGTTGAATGGGAAAAGAGTTATCTGAGGAGGCTATTATCAATAAAGCGGTCTCATCCAGCACTTGCTTCCTACTGCCCATTTACACTTCCCTTTCTCCTCATGAGCTTACACCAAACTTCATTTGCCTGGGAACTGGGAACCATTTAAATTAAGAGGGAGGCAAATCCCAGAAGAATACAGGGAAGGGTTACAGGGAAGGGTCTGGTGGTTGACAACCATGGGAATATCATGGCACTTCATTGTCTGAAGAGTTATGCAGATTTATGTAAAGCCTTATCAGGTGGATGTGGAACCAAGAAAATAAAGTTGTTTTACTTAAAAAGAGATCCCCTTTTTAATTAAGGAAAATATTCATTTATATTAATAATTTCCCCCCTGATGTGGTTGCTTTTTGCCTTTCTCCAGTTTAACAGTTATTGGTTAAGGGCAGTTTTAATTAGATGTTTTATTTTCTGAAGCTGCTATACTCTGATGGGGTTCCAAGACATCACATTCTGTTTTGTATATTCAAACTCAGTCTTGTGACCTCTTTAAAATGATTATGTTTGTTAATTATCTCCATATCAGCTATAGTTTCATTTCAGTGGCTTGGGCATATGACTCCATTTTACATGGGTTCTTGACATCACTGTTTGCCAACTCCTGTTGGGAATACATTCCCTGATCCCCCCCCCCCCCCCCAAAATGAGAATTAGAAACTTTAAATTTACAGGAAACTTACAATGGGAAATAATGAAATAGCATCATGCAAACATAAAATTGTTGAATTAGAAAATGTCCCAATGGTCTGACAACCTCCTGACAAAATATGAACTCATAGGTAAAGGACCCCTTGTAGATCCAACTGTTTACAAACTTCCGGTGAAAGAGAGTAGACCACTGATCTCCTGTCAAACAGGTCTTACCACCAGTACAGCTGCTGATACATCACCTCCAGTTTTGTCCTTCTGATGTAGGTCTATAGAACTGAGCTGAATGCTCCTGGACACATCATTATCCTTGTTTTTCAATCTGCCATGCCTACAGAAGTTCACTATCTTATCTTTCCCCCCGGCACATGTATGCATATGCATATTTTATTTCTCTTCTTATTTCTTCTGTGTCTAACCTGCTTTACCAGATACACTTTCTTTGCAAGCTTTTCTTTTCATTTATTTGAAACGCTGCTGATTTTTTCACACAAATAATTTCACACAGGCTGCATGGCTCCTTAAACTACATTCTGTATCCTCTGGCACTGGGAAAGTAAAGCTAGATTTCTTTTAAATTGGGTTGGTTCAGGTAGCTGCCTCCCATAGACTTATGGGCTACTTCCATTTTCAGGAAACATTTGATCCAGAAGAGAAATTCCTTTGGCAGAAAAAGGAGACACAATCTTCACTATTTCTCCTCTTCTCTGCAGTCCCCTAAGACAACCCCAAATCTATATGAAGCAGCAAAAAGACCTTTAAGAACTGCATAAAACAGGTGGCGAGTCAGGAAGGATCAGCTCTTCCTTTCCATTATGTGACCATTCCAACCAGAACCTGGCTAGTACTGCTGATGGAAGCAAAACTGGTTCCAGCTTTAGATGTAAACTTTTCCAGAAATGTTGAAGCCCTTGGGGAAAAACATGTTTCACTCTGTTTTTAATGGGAATTTTGGTTTGGCATAAAATATGAATGTTTGCAATATTAAAAGTAGAGTTTGTTCAGATAGTACTAATTAAAATGGAATTTGATTTTTACTTTTCAAACTTTCTGGTTACAAATGGAGTTAAAGGCTCTGAACTGTAAAAATGCCCAAACTCTTTCATTTTGCCAATTTACGAGGTATAGGGAGAAAAAAAATACAAAAAAGAGGGGGGAAATGATTACATTAGCAAAATAAATAAAACGTTCTCTTTTCTCTTCCATCATATTGCTAAGCAGACATAAAACACTCATTCTCATAAAAAAGGACTTAGGAAAGGAAAATAAGATCAGGAACTGGAATGATCTGATCCTGCACATGATCCTACATGGGAGCCTTCCTGGGAGCTTTTAGGAATAATTTTGGAGAAGTAAATATATGAATATCTTGAAATTTTAAATTATTCAAAATAAAATATAAGACTTCCATACAGGTTGCTTACCTGTAACCATGTTTCTTCGAGTGTTACTCTGTGAATTCACACTAGTGGAGATATCTGCGCCTCCACAGCCTCTTTTAAATTTTGGTGGTAACCTCTCCCCTCTCCCCAGAGGGCATAAAAGGCGGCCCTGGGCACATGCTCCGCAGTTCCTACGCCACAAAGGCAATGAGAAAGGGAGAGGGTTGCCAAAGGGGAATTCACAGAGTAACACTCAAAGAAACATGGTTACAGGTAAGCAACCTGTCCTTTTTCTTTGTGTACTCTGTGAATGAACACTAGTGGAGCAGAAGAATTTGCGAGAAGGAACATTAACATAACGTAGGATGTAAGGTGGAAACCGGTGCAAGCCTCCTGGATTCTAATATAACAATCAGATAGGAAGTTAAACAGATAAACATATTTAAACCAGAGAAATCAGCAGACAACTTGTATGGACACAGATTTGTGACTCTCTCTTTTTTTCTTTTTTTTCTTTTTAGGTTGGATTACCAGGAAGTGACGGGATTCTGAGCAGGAGTCGTGGACCTGACATTTTAAGAAGGAATAACCAGCATAGAAATGTAGGCAAAAGAACAATAAACATTGTCTAACAATTGTAACATTGAGTCCTTGAGTTATTAGAAGTGTCATAGAAAGGTTCATGGGAGGCAGACAGAGAGGATTGATCTGCCAAATGAATAGTCCCTGTGGGCCCTGGAGTCTATCCTGTGATGGGAGACTAATGTTAGGGGTGTGGACTATATGGCCGCTTTACAGATAGAGTCCAAGGGAATTCCTTTAAGGAAGGCCATAGATGCTGCTAAGGCCTTTGTGGATCTTGGCCTGACCGAGGGGGGTGGGCGGGCAGTGAGCCAGATGGTATGAGAGTTTGATGGTTGCAGTGATCTAGTGAGTTTGTCTTTGGGAAGAAAGTGGGTTACCTACTTTGTCCGGGACAAAGAGTCTGGGAGTCTTTCTGGTAAGTCGTGTTCTGTCTCTGTAGAAAAATAAGGCCCTCCTTACATCAAAGAGGTGGGGAGGTTGGTTCTGGAAAAAGGAGGGGAGGACGATGTCCTCATTAATATGGAAGGCGGAAACCACTTTAGGAAGGAAGGTGATGTCCGTCCTAAGGACCGTCTGGTCGTGATGGAAATGGAGATAGGGTTCGTCAACTCGAAGGGCAGCCAGTTCAGATGGGCATTGAGCTAAAGTGATGGCCACTAGGAAAGCTACCTTCCAGGAAAGGAAGCAGAGTTCTGCAGAGGCTAGCGGCTCGGTGGGCCGGAGATCTAGGCAAGGACAAGTTCAAGACTCCATCCAGGCATCGGGGGTTGGACTGGCAGATGGAAGTTAGTGTAACCCTTCAGGAATTTTTTGACAAGGTAGTAAGAGATGGATAATTGTGTTGCTGAAAAGCCCAGGAGAGGGCTGCCAGGTAAGACTTTATTGATGACAGCGAGAGCTTTTACTCAGCTAAGGTAAGTGGAAACTCAAGGACCATTGGTACTGACGGTGGGAAGGAGGAGACATCTTGGGATTGTAGGAAGGTCTGGAACCGAGAGAGCTTATAGGAGTAAGCTTTAGTTGTGCACAGCTTGTGTGCTCCTTTTAAGGTTGTTCGTAAGGTAGGATGGAGACTAGCTATGTCCTGATGTTCCATGCCAAGAGATGGAGGGAGGGAATGTTTGGATGTAGGAGTTGACCCTGTTGTCTGGTCAGGAGGTAAGGTACCGGAGGGAGCGATAGATGATTTCCCAAAGACGTGTGGAGGAGAGCTGGGAACCAGGGTTGTTGAGGCCAGGCCAGCTCTATGAGAATTGCTGACACCCCCTCATCTGCAGCCTCTCAAGGACTTTGGGGATCAGAGGGATGGGAGGGAAGATGTAGAGGAGTTCTGTCGACTAGTTGAGGAGAAAGGCATCTCTGAGGTAGCCCAGGGTCTATTCCGCAAGTAATCTCGCTCTGAAGGGACGGAGTTGTGAACAGGTCGATTGTCGGCCAACCCCAGACGTGGAAGACAGAGTAGAGGATGGTCGGGTCATGTTTCCACTCATGGAAGGCCCTTTTTGTTCTGTTGAGGGTGTCTGCTAGGTCTTTTTGGTGATCTGGAAGGTGGAGGGCCGAGATGGTCACTCAGTGATTGATGCACTAGTTCTAGAGACGTGTGGAGAAAGTCAAGGGCTTTCTTAAACCCATGTCGCCCTGCTTGTTTATGTAGAACATAGCGACCATATTGTCCATGAGGATCTGCACTGTCTTGCCCGAGATCAGGCGGGCAAAGGCTTTTAGTGCTTTGAAAATGGCAAGGACTTCTAAGTAGTTTATGTGGTTGCCCCTCCTCTTGGGGAGACCAGAAGTCCTGGATGGTGAGGTTCGACATATGGGCTCCACAGGCAAAGGTGAAGGAGTGTGTTGTTATTGGTGGTGGCTTGGGGTGGAAAGGCATACCTCTGCATACGTTGGAGCGAATTGTCCACCATGGCAGGGATTGTCGGACCGGTTCCGGTATCAACAGGTAGATTGAGTTCAGGTGGTGTGTCGGCTTGAAATGGATGATAAACCATCTTTGGAGAGGTCTGAGACGCAATCTGGCTAATGGGGAAACCAGAACTGTGGAGGCCATGTGGCCAAGGAGGACCTGGATGGAGCTTGCCTGAACTCTTCGATGGGATCTGCAAGTGGAGATCTTGTGCTGAAGGGAAAGGAACCTGCTTGTCAGTAAGAACGCTTTCTGGGACATGGAGTTGAAGAGAGCACCTATGAATCTTATCCTTGTTGCTGGGTGCAAAGATGATTTCTAGGCATTGAGTTGCAGGCCAAGGGAATCGAGAAGCTTGACTGAGGTGGCAACGTGGCTTTGAAGAGTGGCAGGGTCAGGGGCCACCAAAAACCAGTCGTCCAGATATGGGAAGATGACTATTCCGTTTTCTGAGGTGGGCTGCCACCACCGCTATGAACTTTGTAAACACCCTCGGTGCTGTGACGAGGCTGAACAGAAGGACAGTGAATTGGTAGGTTTGATCGAGGATCTTGAAGGAGAAGAAACGCCTGTGGGGCTTTCGGATCGAGACGTGGAAGTAAGCGTCTCATAAGTCTATGGAGGCGAAGTAGTCTCCTCGGTGTAGGAGTGGCAGGATGGATGATATGGTTACCATCCAGAACTTTGAAGTATGAATGAATAAGTTTAGAGTTCTGAGATCGAGGATGGGACGAAGCCCGCCTCCTCTCTTTGGAATGGTAAAGTACCTAGAAAAGAAAGCATGTATGTCCTGTTCTGAAGGTGAGGGTAGGATGGCTCCTTTCGAGAGAAGTGTTTGTACTTCTTTGAGTATTTCAAGAGATGGCTCAGTACCAAGGATGTGTCCCGTTGGAGGAAGTTCTTCGAATTCCAAAGCATAGACATCCGTTACAATTTCGAGCACCCATGCATCTGAGGTAATATTTTGCCAGGCACTTGCAAAGAAGGAGAGATGGTTTTGAGGCAGTTGTTGGACAGGTTTTAGTTGGATGGAGGTGGCAATGGTAGGCCAGGCTGTTGTCTGTAACCCTGAGTGACGAAGGGTTGATGAAGAAACCTTCAAAACCGTTGTGGGTACCAATGAGTGTGCTGTGCGTGGGATTGTTGGACTCCACACGTACTTGCCAGGATCTTAAAATTTTGATTGGACTTTTCGTCTTTTCCAGTATTGAACAGGCTGAGTGCGTTGAAGGGGAGGTCTTCGATGACTTGCCTGGAGGAGGAGAAAAAGCCAGACGATCTCAACCAGGATTCGTGGCAGATTTCAACCGTGTGGGCAATCATTTTGCTTGCTGTATCACCCGTATGCTTGGCCATCTGAATTTGATGATGGGCCAAGGAGTCCGCTTCTTGCTGGAGGGTCATCTTTATCGGAGAGCTTGGAGAAGAATGGTTGTGCCTTCTCCCATAGTATCTGCTAGTATACAGGCACTGTAATTGGCCATCCAGCAGAGGAGGGCCCCGGAGTAACCATGCAGCTGACTGCATTGAAGCGTTTGCCCTCTTGATCACCTGGATTGTTGGATTGGCGGCCGGAGTATTGGGCTGCCTTGACCACTACCAAGTTGGGGTTGGGATGGGGCTTGAGCCACTCCAGCGGGTTATCATTGGTGCAGTACCATGCCTTGATCCTTGATACTTTTTGAGGCTGGTGGTATCGATGATGGAGTCTTCCAGGAGCCCTGAATCATGTCGAGGAGATATGGCAGGAAAGGGAGAAGGGTAGCCAGAGGAGCCTCTGCTTTGACCCGTTTGAAAACAGGGTCTGTCACAGCCTTAGAAGTTTGTTTTATTTCAAGTCCAAGGCAGACATTCTGACCATCTGGTTAGCAAAAGCTTGGATGTTGTCTGTAGGAAATGGGGGATCGACTTTGTAGGCTTCCGGGGCTGCAGAAAAGTCAAGACCGAGGGAAAGGACCGAGTCAGAATGCACCAATTCTGCGAAGTCAATGTCTTAGTCGTCATCTTTAGTCCCTTGAGGGGATCGAAGAGGCGAAGTTGTGTGTGGATCTGCCGGTGGGGGGGGGGGGAGGGGAGAGATTGACTGGAGGCTGTGGCGGTCGGGTGTTTTGCAGCCGAGGCCTGAGACAGTCTGGCCAGTTGGGCCGTTTGTCTCCCTCTCTCCGGAGTTGTGGAATGAGGAAAAGTTCCTGACGGGCTTGAGGTTGTTGGGCCCGGGCAACAGTCTTGGACAGCAATGGCTCCCAAAGTGACCCATTTAAGATGGAATCAGGTGTCAAGCAGGGATGTGTTATTGCCCCTACCTTATTTTCCATCTTCATCGCTATGATACTTCACCTTGTTGATGGGAAGCTTCCCACCGGAGTGGAAATCATCTATCGGAGAGATGGCAAGCTTTTGAACCTCAGCAGACTGAAAGCCAAAACCAAGGTCACCAAAACATCTATTATAGAACTCCAATATGCCGATGACAACGTAGTCTGTGCTCATTCAGAAGAAGACCTACAAGCCACTCTCAACACCTTCACGGAAGCATACAAGAAGCTCGGCCTCTCACTGAACATTGAGAAAACCAAAGTGCTCTTCCAACGGGCACCAGCTTATTCCTCTGCAATGCCAGGAATACAGCTTAATGGTGTAACATTAGAAAATGTTGACCATTTCCGCTACCTTGGTAGCCACCTCTCCACAAAAGTCAACATTGACACTGAAATACAACACCGCCTGAGCTCTGCGAGTGCAGCATTAGTGCAGCATTTTTCCGTATGAAGCAGAGAGTGTTTGATAATTGGGACATCCGTAGAGATACCAAGGTGCTTATTTATAAAGCCATTGTCCTCCCAACCCTGCTCTATGCCTGCGAAACGTGGACGGTCTACAGACATCACACTCAACTCCTGGAGCGTTTCCATCAGTGTTGCCTCAGAAAAATCCTGCAAATCTCTTGGGAAGACAGGAGGACAAATGTTAGCGTGCTGGAAGAAGCAAAGACCACCAGCATTGAAGTCATGTTCCTATGCTATCAACTCCGCTGGACTGGCAATGTTGTCCGAATGCCTGATCACCGTCTCCCAAAGCAGCTACTCTACTCCGAACACAAGAATGGGAAACGTAATGTTGGTGGGCAGGAAAAGAGATTTAAAGATGGGCTTAAAGCCAGCCTTAAAAACTGTGGCATAGACACTGAGAACTGGGAAGCCCTGGCCCTTGAGCGCTCTAATTGGAGGTCAGCTGTGACCAGCAGTGCTGCAGAGTTCGAGAGGCACGAATGGAGGGCTTAAGGGAGAAGCGTGCCAAGAGGAAGGCCCGTCAAGCCAACCCTGACTGAGACCGCCTTCCACCTGGAAAGCGATGTCCTCACTGCGGAAGAACATGCAGCTCTTCAGCCACCTACAGATCCATCCCCAAGATAACAGAAATGGAGGACCATCATCTTCGAACTACGAGGGATCGCCTAAGTAAGTAAGTACAGTACTACCCTGTTTCCCCGAAAATAAGACAGGGTCTTATATTAATTTTTGTTCCCAAAGATGCACTAGGTCTTATTTTCAGGGGATGTCTTATTTTTCCATGAAGAAGAGCTCATATTTATAACAACAAAATGAACATTTATTATATACTGTAAAGTAGTTGTCATCACAAACCAGCATAACCAGACAAACTATGAATCCTATCAAGAATTTCTTGTTACTACCATTATTTACATGTACAACAATCTATGGTACCTCTTGCAGTTTAGGTTTCACAAGGTTTCCACGCTGATTTCTCTCTATTCCAGTTTCAATGTAGTCATGAATGATGAATAATATAATATACTATAATAATAATATGATAATATAATAATAATATAATGATATACAATATATTAATGAGATAATATAATAGGATATAAAAATAACAGAATATGATAATAATATGGTATTAATAGGATAATATAATAATGGGATATAATAACAGAATAGCATAATAATAATATAATAGGATAATATAATAGAATAATAGAATGGAATATAATGATATAAAATATATTAATAGGATAATATAATAATGGGATATAATAATAGTAACAGATATGATGATAATAGAATACTAGTATAAAATAATAAGTTTCATGGCATAGGATAGGAATAAGGATGAGAGGAGAATCCCTATGCGTCCTGTACCTTTAAGAAACAGAAAGAGCAGGACGAGTGGAAAGCCCTCTTCCTTCCCTCCCACCCTCCCTTGCCCTGGCTCCAGGAGCCAATCAGAAGCCTTGGGGTAGAAGGGAGCAATGGCCAGGAAGGAGATGGAAGGAACAAACGGCAGCGCAGCAGCAGCCACGGAGGCTGGGGGACAGGCAAGGCAAGGCCAGCAAGCACTTTCTCTCCCTCCCTCCCTCCCTCCCTCCGGTGTGTATGAATGAGTGCTGCTTCTGCCCTGCAGCCATGCTTCCCAATGGAACTCTGCTGCAGCCTTAGTTGCTAGGTCTTACTTTCAGGGGAGGCCTTATATTTGGCAATCCCCCCAAAGCCCTGCTAGGTCTTATTCTTTGGGGAGGTCTTATTTTCGGGGAAACACGGTAAGTAATTCTTTCTTCAATGATGCAGACTTGCAGTTGCACTAGTGATGCATTTGATCCACCTTTTGTCTCGCCTTTGAGGGCACTACTTAAAATGCTAAACCCAACTACTGAAACAGATTCAGTACCTTGGACAGCTTCTGTACAGTTCACTGTCCAGCCTGGTCTGGAATCACTGCACCTGAATGAAAGCCATCAGCCACTGGTGGAGACATTGGCCCTAGCAAAAGTATGCCTCTCAGTAAGTTGGGTTTACCTACATGTTGACTCACCATTCACTCATTGATTCAATGGGTCTAGTCCAGGAGAGACTAACCTGGATTCTAGCTTTTCCATTTGAATTCACTAAGCTTTTCACTCAAAGCAGCCCAGATTAATACCTGGTATACTACCCGAGAAGTGTTGTAATATATTGAAGGAAAGTCACTGATTTAAATTAACAATGTAAGTCAAAAATTTCTAGTGCCTCAAGATAGGAAACATCTCCAATAGTAGGAGAAACTAGATAGGGTCGCCATTTCAGATTAATGGCAAACTTAACATATAAAAATATACAAGTTAATCTTACATCTATTGACATTTGAAGAAATAATCTCGAGGCTGTGGACTTAGAAAGATCTCACCAATGTTGTATTCATATACACTAGGGTACAATTGTTCAAAGAAAAAAAATAAGATAGCCATCTGATTATAAGTGAAACTCATGCACATACACACTCTTATGTGTTTTAATGACTCTCCCACTGTATCTTGCTACAGTGAAAATGGATTTCACTTTTATTAAAACTAGGTAAGAGAGAAAGGCCATTTCACAGTGAGATCACATGGGCCAAACATGTAGTATATTTAAATCAGAAGTGAGCCAGTCTGGTAGCTTCAAAAATAGTAAACAAAGTTGAAAAGAGTATTAGGCTCACAAAAGTTGTTGGGATCAAACATATTTGAAATGTATTCATTCTAAACACCAATACATTAATCAGTCAAGCAAGAGCCCAAATGCTGTAGCGTGGCATGATCCTTTTCAGGATGTAGATAGCTGACAAGGACCTTTTCGAAGACAGCCCATTTCCATGTTCTTCCATTATTCCTCTCCCATTCTTTGGTTTGTGAGCATGCAGTCCACGTTGAGCTAGTTTGGTCATCCCCCTCATGTCTTTCCCCAACGTTTATAAAAACCCTGAGATCCCTCCCTCTTGTGGTGCCATCTTGCCATGCTCACCCTTAGTATATAGGATTATTGTTGCATTCATGGCTCAATGTAAATTGCAACACAAACAGCAAGTGTCACTGAGAATCTAATACCTCAGAGAATATAAATGCCCTTTAAGCGTTTGCTCCTGTTATTGTTGATCTCACCTTGAGTGCAGGATGTCTCTTTACATTATGCAAACCCATCATTGAAAAGTCCCTCCTGCCACCCTTCTCTCCACAAGATGTGTCAGGCTCCTCTTTGCTGATGGATCGAGATGAAACAGATGCTGCCATAAATACCCTTGTTTAGTGGTTTTGGATGCAGTTTCTGTTTTGTTTAACACACAGCAGGCTTGGGTTATCAGCAAGCCTGCACCTGTGCCATTTTTTCCTTTGCTAAGCTCCTGGTGTTATTGCATTTGTAGATGATTGGCAAGGAGTTCAGTAATTGGGCTTCTTATCTGTTCATACACTTTTTAAAGTATGTTAATATAATCACAAGTATATTAGCCTTAAAGCGCTACGTTTAACTATTTGTATGCAAAGTGATCATGGAGATTTTTCTGCAAGGTTGGTTCAGAAGGGTTGTCATTGCTTTCCTCTGAGGCTGAGAGTGCAACTTGCCCAAAATCCTGAAGTTGACTTCCAGAGCTGTGTGGGGATTCAAGCCCTGATCTTCCAGAGGTCTAGCTCAACATCCTAACACAGGGAGAAAAATGTCCCTTGTGAACTTGTGAGGTCTTATAATGCAGCCAAGCAATCTCCCTTTTCTCTGAGTGTTGGTTGGCTGCTGGATTATTTCTGGCATGTTATGTCCATGCTAGGATAGATGCCATCACTATTTACTTAAATCAAATAGTTTTTTCTATCTGCTTGTCTGAATGTTAATGCATCATATGATTTCCACCAGATTTTGATGGTATCTTCAGGATAGTCTTAAAATGCAGGATACATGGCTTACACAAAATTCCCCTGGTGTTTGCACTGAAGAGGCAACACTATTTTTCCCCCAGACTGTCACCTAATTTAGATTGTATGCTTGGGATAGTCTGACGTTAAATATAGGCTCTAAAAATATTTTGGGGTCCATAGGGAGCATCCTGAATATTTTTTCCTTCATACAAAATAATGTGGTATATTATTTGAAATATTTTGATAAGATCAAAAGATGTTTTGGAAATGTAGCTGAAAAAAATTCTATTTGTTACTGTGTCATGCATAAACAGCTAAATATCTTTCTAATTAATTTGGAGGGAATGTTTCAGATGGCCGCCTTAACATGCAGTCTATGCAACATATATGACATTGAATTTTGGAGGCTCTCTGATAATATTTCAATCACACACTGTTTTGCAGTGAGTCGAAAAAGGCATGCTTTCTCAAGAGCAAATAAGACTGAGGCTGAATGTCCAAGCATCCAAAGAGACAGGTACTCACCTGTGAGAGCAGCTGAAACTGAACAGCCATTAGCAATGATTGAATCTTCCAAGCAATCCTCAGAAGTACTAGTCCACAGAAAAAGAAGAAACGGAAGTCTCTCCAGGTCCCCCATGGATACCAAAATCTGTGAATTCTCATAGTAAAATGGTGTCCCTTATATAAAATGGCAAGATCAAAGTTTGCTTTCTGGATTTTTTTTGGGGGGGGGGCAGTGGTGGGGTAATCTATAAATAAAGGGGTTGACTATTCAGTAGCCAAAGTACTTTCAGTATTTCAATATTTACTGCCTGTGTCAGTATCTGTGTTAGCCTTCTTTGGAAAGCAGCAAAATACAATACAAGTGTAGTGGCCACTAAAATATTAAACTAAGCTTCACAACGTTTTCCAAAACTTTCATTGAGTCCAGTTTGTTGCTTGGTTCTGGATAACTTTTAAAACAATTAAGTTGGAAAAGATGCACCTTGGCTTTTTATTGTTTATTCTTGGATTTGGGGGTATGGGTATCATGACATTTACAAACCCAATTTGTCCTTTCTTCCATGAAAACCAGTTTGCTTCTGCCTTTTGCAATTATACATGGGTTTTTTTGGCTCCTGAACATCTGTCACAAGTTGAAGTTATGAAGCCAATTCCCACAAAAAGTTCAAGGTTTTAAAATTGGAGCTGAAGAGAAGGTGATCTATCCCGCTCAGCCAGTAAAGCTTGTCTTGATTACTTTGATGTAACAACACTTGAAAGCTCCTATTCTTTGAAACTAATTTAAACACATTGAATTGTTGAAAGATTAAAAACCGCAGTCAGCTAATTACACTCACTCTCATCTCTTATTCAGCAAATGAATCACTTTTCATTACCACTTAGCTGAAGTACATGAATTTCTGCCTAATTAGAACTGTTGTAGATGGAGCATTAGCAAGGCTGGAGTGGGTCAAGATATCGTGGCTGCTTCATTTTTAATTCCTAGCAGTAAAGTCAGATAGGGAAGGCGGGAGATAAAAAGTCATTAAACAATTTTAAATTATTTATAAAAATTACTTTGCCCAAATTATAATTATTCCCCCCCAACCACTTTCACAAACGTCAAATGGAATGAAGGGAGAGCAGCCCCAACATTGTTTTTAATGAACAGTTTAATGTTATGTATAACAGAACATTATGAATACAATGGAAATAAAGTTTTATCAATTTAATAATAGTAATAAAAATATCCAACATAAGAAAAGGGAAGGCAATAAAGTTTCATACCTAGAATATAGTACTTATCCTCCATAGCAGCCCTGGCTTTGTGAATATAAATTGAAACTCTGCATTCCAGACTAAAAATCATGATCTGTGGGTGAATCTAAAGGCTGAATTATATCAGAAGAAGGAAGGGAAAGCCTTTCATTCATTCATTCATTTCCTTTATTTGCATCAATTCATAAAATATGACTGCTACAGGTTTCCTTTAATAATATATATTTATATTTATATTTATTTCTTTAACTCCTTTCTATTGGATTCCGCAATTGCTAAGGCCATATTTACAGAAGAGAAATGAAGTCCCTGGATGAATAAAATCTAGACTCCAAAACTTAAGAAAAAGTTTAATGGTGTTTCTTGGTAACACAAAAGAGGCAGGTCTTCTTTCTTTTCTTTTGCAAAGTTGCAAGAAAATAATAATAAATATGTTTGCCTTTTGACTGTTAGGGATGGAAATAGTGGCCCTTAGTGGGCTGGGTGTATGCCAATTGTAATTCAAGCAGGAATGAGGAAAAGCCACCTCAAATCAAACCTCACACACACACACACTATCTAGAGTTCTCTGAAAGGAAACCATACAGCAGCTTCAGATGATGTTACTACTGCTTCTGCGTTGGCTCTTATAGGAGAAAAGACAGGAAATCCCCCACAAACCCCATTCATCTGCAAATTGCTTGAAGAGGTCTACAATAAAAATTTGGATAGTATAGGATTGTTGCTGGAAGAGTAGCAAAAGTATATATACATTCCAGGTCCCTCTGAAGAAGCCATAATCACATATGTAAGCCATTTTTGGACAAAAATATATATATATTCTTATAAAAAAACTGATCAGCATACTTTGACTTCAAATTTGACTCAGTGGTAGGAAAAGGAGTGGATCCAATTATGATAAACATATTCCAGGAGAGTAAAAGAAAAGAAAAATCAAGTATAAAATTAGATTCACACAGATTTTCCCAGCCCACAAATGTTGGGCCTTCCAGAAGTTTCAAAGTTAAAATTGGTTCTGCCATCCAGAAAGGCTTTAAATTGTCTTGTTACAAAACAAGGCCTAGTCATTGCAATGTCAAACATCTGACTCACTGGAAGAACCTTTATCCCACCAAAGCTTCAACAAAAGTAGTTTCGGAGTGTATAAAACGACCTTTGGGTTCTTTTATGTGGATTCCTTAAAAGTAAGCAATAAAAGAAAAAAATAAGAAAGCATTTGATCAGCATTTTCCACCCTTACCCCAGCTTTATTTGTGCAGCTAAAATCCTTCATTCAATCTGACTGGTTTACAATCTTTATTTGCTAAAATTGGCAAAATTTGCAAAGGCATCTTGCTTCGGTTGTGCAGTCCCAGGAATCATGGAAGATGCCACAGCTATATTGGGAACACCCATGCCCATCGTGCCTGACAAACCCATTCCAGAAGCTGGCACCGCCATGTTCACATTCATTCCCATCATGCCCTGGTTCATCATAGGGCTGCTTCCCATGGAAGCCATCCCTATTGTGCCAGTCATCACTGTAGGCATCCCCATCCCCACAGAAACGGGCCCTCCCATCAGCGGATTTGCTGGAGGTCGAACAGGCATCATGCTGGGAGGCGAACTGAGGCTCAAGGTTGCAAAATTCTGAGACATCACATTCATAGGTTGTTGCATATCTACAAGGGAAGAAATGTGAAGTTTACTTTCCTTTCTCCCTTCCCCTTATCTAATGGACTGGGGATGAACAACCTAAAATTCAGGCAGTCCCCAAGTTACGAACAAGATAAGTCATGTAAGTTTGTTCTTAAGTTGAATCTGTATGTAAGTTTGAACAGCTACATTTTTAACTATAACTCCAGACAAATATATATATAGAATAGGGAAGAGTTAACAACACCCCTGTGGTGTTTGCTTTGCTGTCTGTGGCCCTGTCCAGAAGATTTTACCTCACTTCCTGTGGCTGTGATCATTGGATTTTGAAAAATGTGGCTTGTTGTGGAAGCAAGGATTGGTGAGAAAGCTTCAGTGGAGTCACCTTTTCCCCATGATAACTCTTTCAGGAGTGAATTTCCCTTCCTAGGGTTAGATTTCTCCCACTTTCTTTTGTTTCACCCCCATTCTATGAGTCGTTTGTAACTGGGGGACTGCCTGTACAGTTAGGTTGATGCCCACTCTTTAACGTAAGATTCATACAATTAGTAATTCCCACCATTCCCTTTTCGCTAGCTCTGGGCTACTCTCCTTATGCTTTTTTTTACATGCTCATAATTACATTTCCTTATCATTATCATATTATTATCTTATAATGCTTCTTTAACCCTCCAGATATTCTGGGCTCCAACTCCCATTATTCCACTGGGGGAGCTATAGTGCAAAACATTTGAGGACCAGAGGTCATATATACTTACACCCTAGTTCAGTGGCCCTCAACCTGTGGGTCCCCAGGTGTTTTGGCCTACAACTCCCAGAAATCCCAGCCAGTTTACCAGCTGTTAGGATTTATGGGCGTTGAAGGCCAAAACATCTGGGGACCCACAGGTTGAGAACCACTGCTCTAGTTATTATACTCAGTGCATTCTCCAGACAGGTATTCCAAGAAACCACTTCCTTTTTAGTCTGAACCTTTCTTGCTCCTGTTTAGAACACCAGGCAATAAAGAAGGGGCAAGGGAAATTCTCCATTTTAAACTTTCCTTTCACTGCCTAGAGAGGTTCACTGAGAGAAGACACTGACCACTCCTTACTTCAGGTCCATAAAACGATGTTATACTACTTGATTATGTCAAACTAATATGCTACTCACAGCATCTTAATTTTAGCTTAGGAAGACTAATATGCCCAATTTATACTCTCACCTAGACATGTTAAACCTTGTCTAGAGACTGGAACTAACCTCAGCCCACTGGTTGTTGCATAATATATCATCTTTTTATAACAGTTTTAGCCATTGTTCTTAATTGCTTTTATTTAGTGTTAAATTTAAATTAATTGTTATATTTGTATAAGTCATTTAAGTTCTTAATGTCAGTTATTTTGTCCGTTATTAAGTTTATAGTTAGGGTGAGATTATATTATTTAAAATGATTTTTCCTCATATAATGTGTTCTGAATTGTTTTCCATTTTTGATATTGAATGTTTACTATACATGTTGGAAACCACCCACAGTCCCTTTGGGGAGACAGGATGGTCTATAAATAATAATAATAATAATAATAATAATAATAATAATAATAATAATAATTTTAGTCAATTACTTATGACTAAACTACATCAAGAAATCTCTAGTGGATAATCACAAAGTGACAGATCAAAAGTAGTGCAGAACCAAATGAAAGACTCTATGGCTTTCTGTTATTTTGAACTTGAAAGAAGTGTCCTAAGAAGTTGCCATCACAGCTCACTCTGAATGCTAGCAGCTATTCATGGCTTTAGACATATGAATTTGATCATTTCATTGGAAAATTAACGGGGAATTTAAGCATGAATAGCTCACAATCTACTGCTAAGCTCTGGCTCCTTCCCGAGACATTTTTATCTGGATGACATGCTCTGGTCATAAAAAAGAAAATGTATGGAAGCGGGAGTTTGCATATTTAAGAACACAGCTAGAACATAAAAACAGCAGCGCACTCCACACTACAAACCACACACAGAAAGAATGACAGCATAGGTAGTCACTTACTCTGCTGCTGAATCATTGTGTTCAGTGATGGTTGCTGGGGCTTGGAAGGTTGCATACCAGGAACCAAATTGTCCAAACTGATATTAACACTGGGGTCTGACCAAGTGGATGGTAGGGTTTTGCCTGCATTTTTGGCGACCATCTCTGTGCTCAGATTATAAAGCTGATTAGATTTTTGCATCATTGGGTTGACACTTTGCAAAGGCTAGAAGAGTTAATGAGACAGAAAAACAGAGATCTTGAGAGTTGTGCTATTCATTGCTGACTGTATTCTGCAGTCAATTCATGCAATTTCTATAAAAAGAAACAGATGGACTGCATGCTTATTTAAGAGAAATAAAGAATCATAGAATCACAGAATAGTAGAGTTGGAAGAGACCTCATGGGCCATCCAGTCCAACCCCCTGCATGAGTTGACATTCATGCAAATCAAATGCTCAATATCATTCCTTGATATTGGGAGATTGCTTACACTGTGCCAAGACTAGTTAATACAAAAGCATCCTATTCCTTTTTTCCACCCACCAACTATCCACTTCCCAACTCAAAATCTATTTTGGAGTTTAGACAATTATTTTTAGGGCTTAACAAATTAAAAGATCTGGCTTTCAATAGTGAAAGATTCCATAAATGGAAGAAATTCTTTGTGAAACAGACTGTTAGAAGCACTTTGCAGCTTAGCCCTGTGCTGCCAATCAAAGCAAAGATTTGAAGCCTACAATATGTTCTAGAGGTTTTGCATTACTTAAGGTGTTCTCTTTCTTAATTTACTCAAATCTTCAAGAGTGACCACTGAAACAAAGAGACAAGAAAGCACCTGAGATCTACAGAAAAATGTGTTAAGGCAGGAGTTTGTCAAAACTATTTGGCATTGTCTCTTTCATTGAGAGCATGTCCATTAAGAGATGGCAGAAGAGCATCATACCTGGGATCTTGACATAGGTAGATTAATGCTGACAGTGTTGGAACCCATCATGGAAAAATTCATGCTTTGGGAAGAGGTCATGGTGGCTTGGGAGGTACCCATCAAATCAAAGAGGTCACCAGCATTTGAAGCAGCTGGAGGCTGGCCAAGGCTCTGCTGAGCAGATCCACCAAAGAGCTCAACAGCTGGCGGAGCAGTGCCACTGAAGAGCTCTCCAGATGAGGCAGCCGGGCCTGGAGAGGCTCGGTTGAAGGCACTCCAGTCACCAAACTCTCCATTCCCACTTGGAGCTGTGCCTGGGGAGGGAAAAGGAAGGCAAGAGACTTTGCAAAAGGCACAGAACAAATGCCCCAGTCCATGAACTGAAACAAATGAGAGGCGATGTGTGTCCATCCAGATTAACGTCGGCAGGTAGAATCTCCATCTGGACATTACTCTTCCTCATGAATATTCCAACCATTTTAGCAGGGTAGCAAAGAAAACGAGAAGCACCATCACTAGACGGCAAAATACCATTTCACCTGTGGACTCAGTGGGACATAGATGTCCTAACAAACAGACATGCAGGTCCAAATAAACTTCCAATAAGAATGCTGCGTGTGCAAGAAGTTCAGTAACTGAACAACAGTTTCCAAAAAATAGGAAGCCCAAGGTAAAGTATTAACTCACTCGTGCTTTCAATCAATGACTGCAAGCAAGCTGGTTTTATAATCGTAAAAACAACCATTTGTTCAAATGCATCTGATTACATATAAATTACTTGCTGTACAAAGAGTTATTAAACTAGTATAGCTAAATGGGCTTTCAACTTCAACTGCCTCTGGGTGTTTATCTCACCTCTGTTGAGCTTGTTGACAGCCTTGTGTAGTATTTATTTAGCTCTCTGCGAGTGCTTTGATATGTATGCAGTTCTCAAATCTTTGTACAACAGGTTCACAGAGCTGCATACATTGAATTCTTTCTTCTAGTGAACCCAAAAAATCTTTCCATAGATTTTCTAAGTAAAAAAAATATTATTTGGCTAAAACATGAGAACAAAACTCAAATAAATAAATAATAAATAAGATTATGATGGTATTGTTTACTCTATTATTCTTTAAGCCATTAGTACAATCAGCTTTTGCTAGCCAATGATGAACACTGAACTGCTGAAGCATATGTAATGAAAATAATAAGTCTACTTTGGAAAGTCTACTATTTTGTAATGGTACATTGGTATGTATGAACACACCCAGCATTGTTTACTACACAAATGAAGATCATATAATTAGCATTCTACAGCTCAACTGTGCAGGCAGAAAAGAAGAAAAATCAGGATTTTAGATCAATAATTACTAAACACTTGATGAGACTTTCTTAGTTAAGTGAACAATAAAAGACCTGGGAAATATAAGGTCAGAAAGATGAGACCCCACTGATTTCAGAATAATCTGGCCTGTACAGCTTGCTAGGAATTAGTCATGTACAAACTAACCTATTACCTGGAATTTAACTTGCCTGATCTTAAAGATGCTGCAATAATTTACACCTCATGTCAATAATTCCTAAAGCTACCTGAGCACCTGGGTTTAAAAACCTTTATTTTAATTACTTACCTCTACAGTTGGATTAAAATTTAAGGAGGAAGAGCACAGAGGGAAATAAGATTCACATATATCTGCAAACCATTCTAATGCAAGTAGTGGGCCGAAATTCATTAGCTTAGGGCCATACTGAAATATTTGCTTTGATCTCCCTTACAAAAGGGACATTATTGGGAGTATTTCAATTAGTACTGCCTATGAAAAATTTAAGCACACTTAAAGTATTCCTGATGGATAAGTAAATGCTGAACATGCTGATTCTTCAGTTACTGGACACTAATATCCAGTAACTGGATGCAAAGGAAGCGGGGAGAGTGAAGAGGTGTTCGTTGCTACTCTTTAGGGAACTTTATCAAAGATGATTAATCAACAAAGATTTCTAGGGTGGCTTTATTGGGTCAAGAACGATTAATCATTGCTGGCTGCTAGTATAATAATGATTGGTATAGATTAATCATATTAACACTGATAAAAGAATATTATCAAAGACTGCATTATTTGCATAATAAGATTTAAGCACCCCAAACCTCCACTTTTATTAAATTGTGAAATTAGTGCAGAAACAGTGCAACTTAAAAGTCTTTAAGGGCACAGGTATCAAATCGGGTCAGGTCATCTTCTCTACAGAATACATTTTACCACAGAGAAAAAATGATACGTTTCACAAAGCCACACATTTTATTGTAGAAGATTTTTTCTAGGCAGAGTTTATTTAAATAATATAGCAATTATTATACACTATGGTAAGAAAAACAACCAAGATGATAATTTAGGGCCAGTCACAACATTTGCATAATCTTCTTCACCCCTGCAAGGGGTTCTTAATGTGAGATGTTATGCTTATGCCCCCGGGCAATTTCTAATTTTCATGGAACTTAAAATAAATAAATACATACAAATTAGCAATTCCCCTTTCACTACACTTTCCCTGGACATAAAGCACGTGCCTAAAGGCATCTATTTTCTTGATTTAATTTTAACTTTTTCCAACACACGATACTTATAGATATGTGACACTGTGGCATGCAATTCTTAATTTATTGCATAGATGACATATATCTTTAAGAAAACATTGTTAGAGGTATCATCAAAAAGAGAAGTGAGTCCCTACATTACTGCATATGTGTAAGTGCTTTCAAGTGGATTATTGACATATGACGACTTCATGAATTTCATAGTGTTTCTTAGACAAGGAATACTCAGAGATGGTTTTGCCACTTCTTTCCTCTGAAATATAGCCCAAAGCAGCTAGTATTCATTCATGGTCTCCCATCCAAGGACTAACCAGGCCTGACCTTTCTTAATTTTCAAGATCATATAGGATTTGGCCCTTTAGGGTATTTAGACAGATGTTATCAGCTCCTGTCACTGTTGAAGATACTCGTTATAAAGCATTATAAACTATTCCAGAAAAGAATTTACCAACCATTTCATAGTAGCATTGGAGTGAGTTTGCAACCGCTAACTCATCTTTAAAATATTTCAGGGAAGGTGTTCCAAATGAGAAATACAACCAGTATTTACACATACCTAATTACCTTTTTCAATTGGCTTCTCTACACTATTCAACCTTCTAATTTACTTGAATCAAAATCTATTTATCAACAATTTCTACCCAGCTTTGCTTCATTTGATATAAAAATATTTTTTTGAATCAAGTCAACCACAAACACATAATCAGAAGTACTGCAGTATAAAAATATTCAGCATAGTTCATGGTAGCGACTTGCAAAGTTGTTGGGAGACTAGTTAAACTGTGCCATGATTTTAGGTTCAACAGCATTGTCTTGGGTCTTGCATAAGAAAAGTGGGATATAAATCACTCCTTCAACTAAATAAATGCCTTCTTTTCTTGCCTCAGGAACATGTTCTAGAAATCATTGTGGTTACACAGAAGAACTCTTTGGGCAGCATTCAGGAACTGGGTTTTAAAGAAGAACTTCCCCTGCCCATTTCATTCAGGGGCACACTCATGCAAATGTGTATGTTTCCTACTGCTATTTCTATACAATAATTTCTAATGCCATAAGTGAGGGTAAACAGCACATGAAATACCCAATAATCCTGTATCCCCTCAACACAAATACTAACATATTAGTAGCATTTGTGGAGATGATCTATAGTCTAATGCAGGTGGGGAATACATGCCAGAAAATACTATCTTGGGGAATAAAATTATTTGCACTGATACGACAACAAACCTATTTAGAGGCAGAGACAAATACTTTTTGAGATTTCCCAGTTCAAAATAGCAACTCAAGGATGGAACTTTCAGAACACATTAAGACAAAAACAAGAAGTTTGAATTTTATTAGCTAGTTGACATTTTCAGGAAGATTTGCATTGCTGACTGAACTGGGTTAAAAGGTTAAAAGAAAACCCCTCTATGAGAAATAGGATCATTTACCATGGAGAAGCGTTTTCCCCCCTCCTCTGCAGCCTCTGAAATCTGGAGGAACAGCTGGAAGTTTGTGGTACTGAGAAGTCTGCTTGCACAGGATTGGACATCTATTTTTTTACAGCAGAATAACATGCCTAGTACCACCACAGGTGACTACTGGACAGGGCCGGCCCTAGGTAATTTTCAAGTGTAAATGAACAGAATTTTGGTCCCCCCCCCCCAAATCAATCACTGAAAAATAAAAGCGTTGGATAAGGGAAAATGTTGGATAATAAGGAGGGATTAAGGAAAAGCCTATTAAACATCAAATTACATTATGATTTTACAAATTAAGCACCAAACATCATGTTTTACAACAAATCAACAGAAAAAGCAGTTCAATACATTGTAATGTTATGTAGGAATTACTATATTTGCGAATTTAGCACCAAACATTGAACTGGGATGTAGGGCAGTGTGGAATCAAGATAACCCAGTTCAAAGCAGATATTGTGGGTTGTTCTGCTTTGATATTCTGGGTTATATGGCTGTGTGGAAGAGCCCTGAGGGTCCTTCCACACAGCCATATAACCCAGAACATCAAGGCAGGTAATCCACAAGTATGTTTCAGTCTACTTGGAATACACGAAGCGTGTTTAAGAACTGGTCCAAGAGTCCAGAAGAGACTTGATTCCCCATATGACCATCATCCCACTTTCTTTGCTAGTTAACTTGAACCCAGTATGCTCTACTATGCCAACTGTTTGCCTTAGATCAGGCATGAGGCAAACTTAGACCCTCCAGGTGTTTTGGACTCCAACTCTCACAATTCCTAACAGCCTACTGGCTGTTAGGAATTGTGGGAGTTGAAATCCAAAACAACCAGAGGGCAGAAGTTTGCCTATGCCTGCTGTAAAGTAAACAAATGCAACTTGGCAGCACTTTTAACTGCCATGACTCAATGCTATAAAATCCTCTGAATTTCAGAAAGTCTTCGGGCCGGTGACTCCCTCCCTCAAGCCCAGGTATCTGAAGCAACCAAACAGGAGGCCGCACCTCAGCCCTCCCGGGAGCGCTCGGAGAGCTCCTTCAACCCCCTCCTGAACTCCCCACTCTCCCCGAGTCCCGGCTTACAGTGCTGAGGAGTCGGGCGAGGACTTGGGGCTGCTGCAAGAAGTGCCACAGGTCAAAGGGACTGCCCGCCTTGGCCGCTCCATAGACGCCCCCGTCGCCCTGCCCCCCGCTTTTCACGCCGCCGCCCTCCATTCCTCACCAGCACTGGGAGCAAGCTGCGGCCGCCATGCCCAAATTTGAGTGTCCTCCTCCTCAGGCCACGCCCCCAGGGAGGAGACTTCAACTCCTAACAGCCTCACTGCTTTGACTGATGCTTGGGGTTGGTGGGAACTGGAGTCCAAAACACCTGGGTCACCACCGAAGCTTGGGAAGCACTTGAAGGAAGTGACTCTGCGTCTCTGCTTTAAAGTGAAGGCACCTCGGCACCACTTTTAATTGCCATGGTGGCCCAGCTGCCACGGAGGCCAGGCCAGGTCGTGGCTGCGGAGGCAAAAAGGCCACGCCTGGGCGGAGGTGGCTCAATGGCGCCCCCTAGAGGATGTCGCCTTCAGAAACTGCATACTTCGCCTAATGGTTGAACCGCCCCGTTACTGGATAAAGCATTAGATCTGTTCTGTAATACAAATTAAAATGCGAACGAGGAAAATCCTTTTTTATTCCATTCTCTTACTAAATCACTTTACCTTGTGATGCAGGACATCCTGCAGAGGCAGCAGCAGGGGAGTTGAAATCAGCAAATCCTCCAAACATGTCAGGAGAACCACCTAAAACCAAAGCAGTTGAAAATCATGCCCTTGTGGACTTCTTCAAGTATATAATCACTTCAACAACAGTTTTTGATAACTTTTAAAATGGGCTTTGTAGCCAATTCGACATTTCATTTCAAATTTAAATATCTTGTATGAGGAAATCGGGATATATTAAGATATAAACCTTGTCCAAAATGCAATGTGTGTACACATCTGTGTGGGCTGAGAAAAAAGGTACGTGCTCCATCCCCCAAACCCCATGTTGATGGGAAAGGCCTTCACATAACTAGGAATGCTGAGACAAAAAAATTCTTACAATGCTTGGCTGAATGTAAATAACTTCATTGCAATTCTGTCCTGCCAACAATAACACTAGCACCAACTAATGCTCTATGATTCCTCCTCTACTTCAGTTCTTTCTTGGTAGTCTCCATATTAAGATATTATTGGGCTCAGATGATCACTGAGCCTTTTTGTGAAATTGAGGCATGTACAACATACAACCAATTTGCATTCATGTGCACTGAAGGCATTTGGGAATGTGTGTACAGAAAGGGGGGACGCTTATCTGCAACATTTTGCAATGTTACAAAACTTGGAGTCTGAAGAAATCGTGCAGAATGGCCTTAAGGGAAAAAAATGGACAGATTTTTTGGGGGGCAATATTTAGTGCTTTCTAGCGACCAGGTTTTGTGCCTAGATTTTTGCCCAATTTTGGCAAACACAAGTACATAATGGAGCACTGCAAATGACAATGAGAATTAAATAAAGACTGATGCAGAAGGGTGACTATCTGCCTAAGGTAAACATAAGGAAAGAGCAGAGGCATGTTAGATAGGGACACATAGCTCAGCACAGCCACAAAGAAAGAAAACACTTCAGCAACACCAATCTAAACCACACAACAGGTTTTCGTCCCTCCTATTGACGCTGGACTTAGTGTGAACACCTGATTGGCATAGCCCGCTGTGGCCCCGAACTCCTGAGCTCACATTCTATGTTCCCTTTTGTGTGTTTTAAACAAACTTAAAGTGAATTATTCCTCCTTACATGGTTCAGTTGTAACTTACCACTTATACACCCAAGTGAAGCAAGTGGCCTACATCCTATTTTATTGTTTCCCTTATAATGTATCAAGACTATAGAGAATGCCAAGACCAACAAAGGATCACCAAAGGCTTGGCAGAATGATTGCATCAGTAATGTTTAAAGTAATTATTATTCAAGAACTAGATACAACATGCAAAGGTTTTAATCGAAGACATCTCTTTATTTGCATATTATGTTGACTTCCATGAAAAATTAAAGAAGTGTATCTTATATATTCAACCATTCTGTAACTTAAAGCATGAATGACTTGCCCAGGATTTCAGATTCAAGATTTTGAGGCATAAAGCCTACGCTGGTATTCATTTTTAAATGATGTTTACTTCTTTTCCAGAAAAACATTAAAGTCCCAGTTGTAAGTTTCTAATTAATTATTGAGTATAAAATAAAGTATTTTAGCCATTCTTCCCTACAGCATATTTTATACATCAAAATAGAAATGCTCCATAAATTCTATACTGGACATAACTCTAACGTTAAAGAGAGGGGCACTTCAGAGACAACACTTTATCACCAGACCATTTCTTAATCAAAACAAAATATCTGCACACCTCTTTGCATCACATCGGAGGATCAAACTGCATGTGATGTGTTTGTGAGTGCATGAAAAAGAGAATGTGTATGTGTGTGTGTGTGTGTGTGTGTGTGTGTGTGCAGGACTGGCTCACAATGTGTTACTCTATGAAAAAATTGCCATGGTTCCAATAAGAACCAGCCTCATCCTAAGCTGCTCGTAGCTAAGATTAGCACCAAGGGAAAAGCCGTAGTTTAAGTTTTTGGAAAACATGTGCATACTATTTGGCTTTTGGAGGCTTCTGTTTTCTGCATGTATTGGTTTCCACACACAGCAAGCATTCAATCCCTTTTTAAGAGATGGGAGCTAGAAGTTTTGGTCAACGTATTAAGTGCCACTTTCCTTCCCGAAAGAATGAAGACAGAGTTGGTCTTAGTCATTACAGTTTGTCCTTAAAAGATTTCACCTCTGAGCAGCCAGAGTCTTCCAAGGAGCCACTGTAGCAACAGCTCAATTATTCTGCTTTTAGTGTTTGCGTACATTATATGGGTTACATCACAGCTGCTTAGCCTGCAGTGCTTCGAAACTAGCCAGGTGGGACTGTAACATCTGTGTTGCACTCAAACACCACCAGGGACAGCTCCCAACATCTGGTGCCATTTCTGAATTGTCTTATCGCTGCAAGACATTCTGCTCCATCTGCTGCTCTCAACTCAGTTAATTAAACTAGAACCATCTCCTTTTTAATAAATGGCTAGCAGTAATAAAAGGAACAATTCCCTTTTCAACTGCATGTGTACTTGTATTTCTTTTTAATGCTATTCCATTTTAGTCGATACTAAGACAAAAACAGCTTTCAGATGGAGCATATGTGGATTCTGTTATCAAGGAGGAAATGTTAAGACTATCATTACCAGATCCATTACAGTTCTTACAGAAGCTGAAGCATTTTTGTAACACTCATGGAAAACATAGGCAGATTGGACATATACTAGTTTAGATCTTAAATAATGGGGATAAGTTGTGATGGATATCTATGAAAAGCTAAACATCAACTCATTTTTGCAAATTGCCTAAGGATGTATCTGGCTAACTAGAAGTCAAAAAGAAACCCAGTATCAGTGTTTACACAAGACTGTATTCTTCTACTGACAAGAGGGTATTTGATTAAAACACCTGATGGGCTAAAGGTCGCATACTTTTGCTTCAATGCTATTGTTGTTATGTGCTTTCAACTCATTTTTGACTTAAAGGAACACTATCAAGTGTTTACTGGCAAAATTTGTTTAGCCAGGGTTTGTCTTTGCCCAAAATCATCCAGTTAGTTTCCATGGCTGATCAGGGATTCAAACCCTGGTTAGCAGAGTCACAGTCCAATGTTCAACCACACTGGGATATCTGCCATTTAAACGAGATTCTATGTACAACAAAGTTGGGTGGGGAAGAGACAAACAATCCAACTTCTCTTGTCTGCATTCATAATACTGTTCTTATTTGCCTAGTTCTATTAACCTCTTAAATTCTCCTTTTTTAGGGTAAACTGCTTCAAGCTCTCCAGAAATGATATAGCAAACACCTCCACAGACTGTTATTTTCTCTACAAAAGATTCAAGTCTGTTTTTGATTTTGCTGCTGCCTTGAGCATTACACAAGCTATGGTCCTAAGCTTGTGCTGCAAGTAGCGCAGTGGTCAGGAAAAGTGACCTCCTTAAGAAGGACAGTGCTAATCTCCACATCATCATCAGCTAGCCTCAGAAACTCCCAAGTGAGAGCTGTCGTTATAAATTAACTCCTTCCATCTGCCTCCTCAGGGCAGAAGAGACATTATTTGTGGTGGCCAGCTGGTACCGTGTCTCATCTCTAGGACATCTCCTAAATGCTGATGTGGAAAGATAGGGGAATCTTAATTTCTATTACTCCATAGCAGGATAACGTTCACTTGTTAATGGTAAATCCAGAAAAGGTTTTCAATAGCAGGAAATTATCTTGCATGAAAGAAAAACATGCTTTGTCCTCTCAGCAACATAGCAATGTCTGTTCTAATACAGAAATAAAAGAGGAGTTGAACTCTTTATCCAATCTATGGGGCAGAGCCCTTCCTGCAAATGTACAGATACCAAATAATAGGGTAAGCCCATGGGAGGGAGGCAAAGAGATCAACAGACAGCTGGAAAGTATTCTTAGGGTAAGGTGCCATGACTAAACCACAGTGAAACTAGAGTCTCCAGGAAAGCATATCACACAAAACTGAATAATAGAGTTGGAAGCAGTCACAAAGACCATCTAGCCTAGCTCCTCCCATGCAGGAATACACAATGAAAGCAATTCTGAGAGGTAGCCATCCACTATCTGTTTGAAGACCCACCCACCAGAAGTAAATTCCACCACACTCTGAGGCAATCTATTTTACCTTCCAGAGTTTTTACAGTCATTTCATCTTTATGTTTAGGTGGAATTTCAAATGACAAGAAAACAGATCCTTGAAATTAGTGGGAAAGTTCTTCTGGATAAAGTACATAGTGTACAGAGATGAGGCGGCAATGTCCAAGAAGAATCTATATTTAGATTTGTAGTTGTACTTTTGTAAAAGTTGTGTTAATTTCTTATTGTATTTATTTTAATCCAGATCATTCTGGAAAATAGTTCTTGATGATGGGACATTTTATTCCATCCACCACCGTCTTCTATTTCTCTCTCACACACAGTTTCAAGAAAAAAATGCACCCTGAAATATTTTTTTACTACATAACGTAACAAACATATTTTGTTTTTTAAAGACATTCATGAAACTGGATGATTAAGAAACCAACACTGTCTGTTTCAAAATAGTTCAGGACTCCATTCTTGCATTAAATACACATATTAGAAATCAGGACTTTAAAGTGAATCCTCTTTATCTTAAGACCTTTATTCTTTTTTTGGGGGGGGGGGGGAATGAGAGAGAGAGCTAGTGTCAATGTGAAAAATGGAAGGCAGTAGACATGAAGCTTTCTGCCTGGCACATACCACCCTTTCCCTAGGCTATTATACTAAACTTTTTGCATATATATACATATTTTTCTTAATATTTGGAGCTTTCATCTACATTTGCTGCCATTTAAAATACAAATACATCCAAGCATCCAGAATACCCAATCACACTAAGCAAAAGCATTTAATTCTGTTTTTCATTTTCTGGTATATTGGAAACAGAAGAAAAATCCATATGTTTTCAAGCTGCTACATCAAAGTCCATAGATACAAAACAAGTCACACACAAGCATGCTAATAAAGCTTTCTTCTGTGTTGATTTTTACAATTTTAAAAAAGCAGCAACAGTTATATAGAAACCCAGATTATGCCAACATTTTCATGTATGATTCCCTCATGGCAAAATAGGATAAAAAGGTCCTAGTGATAAGAGTTTTGGTATTCATAGAATCATAGAATAGTAGAGTTGGAAGAGACCTCATGGGCCATCTAGTCCAACCCCCCGCTAAGAAGCAGGAAATTACATTCAAAGCACCCCCGACAGATGGCCATCCAGTCTTTGCTTAAAAGCCTCCAAAGAAGGAGCCTCCACCACAGTCCGGGGGAGAGAGTTCCACTGTCGAACAGCCCTCACAATGAGGAAGTTCTTCCTGATGTTCAGGTGGAATCTCCTTTCCTGTAGTTTGAAGCCATTGTTCCGTGTCCTAGTCTGCATTGCAGCAGAAAACAAGCTTGCTCCCTCCTCCCTATGACTTCCCCTCACATATTTGTACATGGCTATCATATCTCCTCTCAGCCTTCTCTTCTGCAGGCTAAACATGCCCAGCTCTTTAAGCCGCTCCTCATAGGGCTTGTTCTCCAGACCCTTAATCATTTTAGTCGCCCTCCTCTGGACGCTTTCCAGCTTGTCAACATTTCCCTTCAACTGCGGTGCCCAAAATTGGACACAGTATTCCAGGTGTGGTCTGACCAAGGCAGAATAGAGGGGGAGCATGACTTCCCTGGATCTAGACGCTATTCCCCTATTTATGCAGGCCAGAATCCCATTGGCTTTTTTAGCTGCCACATCACATTGTTGGCTCATGTTTAACTTGTTGTCTACGAGGACTCCAAGGTCTTTTTCGCACACACTGCTGTCAAGCTAGGCGTCCCCCATTCTGTATCTTTGATTTCCATTTTTTCTGCCGAAGTGAAGTATCTTGCATTTGTCCCTGTTGAACTTCATTTTGTTAGTTTCAGCCCATCTCTCTAGTCTGTCAAGATCATTTTGAATTCTGTTCCTGTCTTCTGGAGTGTTAGCTATCCCTCCCAGTTTGGTGTCGTCTGCAAACTTGATGATCGTGCCTTCTAACCCTTCGTCTAAGTCGTTAATAAAGATGTTGAACAGAACCGGGCCTAGGACCGAGCCCTCCTGCACTCCACTCGTGACTTCTTTCCAAGAGGAAGAAGACGCATTGGTGAGCACCCTTTGGGTTTGTTCTCTTAGCCAATTACAGATCCACCTAACTGTAGTTTTATCTAACCCACATTTTACTAGTTTGTTTGCCAGAAGGTCGTGGGGGACTTTGTCGAAGGCCTTACTGAAATCCAGGTACGCTACATCCACAGCATTTCCTGTATCGACCCAACTCTTAACTGTATCGAAAAAAGAGATCAGATTAGTCTGGCATAATTTGTTTTTGGTAAATCCGTTGGCTATTAGCAATGACAGCATTTGTTTCTAAATGTTCACAGACCACTTCCTTAATCATCTTTTCCAGGATCTTGCCTGGTATCGATGTGAGACTGACCGGACGGTAATTGTTTTGGTCGTTTTTTCCCCTCTTCTTGAAGATAGGGACCACATTCGCCCTCCTCCAATCTGCTGGGACTTCTCCTATTCTCCAAGAACTCTTGAAGATAATTGCCAGTGGTTCTGAAATAACCTCAGCTAGTTCCTTCAATACTCTTGGATTAGCTGATCTGGCCCTGGGGACTTGAATTCGTTTAGAGAGGCCAGGTGTTCCTGGACAACTTGTTTCCCTATTTAGGGTTGGATTTCCCCTAATCCTTCATCCATTCCATGTTGCTGAGGTTGAAGATGGCTTTCTTTTTGTGAGAAGACTGAGGCAAAGAAGGCATTCAATAGTTCTGCCTTATCCCTGTCCCTTGTCACCATCATGCCATCTTCTCTTTGCAGAGGCTCTATTGCCTCCTTGTTCTTCCTTTTTCTACCAACGTAAGTAAAAAAGCCTTTTTTGTTGTTTTTAATGTCCCTGGCAAGCCTGAGCTCATTTTGCGCTTTAGCCTTACAAACCTTTTCTCTACAGGAGTTATACTATACGTTGGAATTCTTCTTTGGTGATTTCTCCCCCTTTCCACTTCTTGTGCATGTCTCTTTTGAGTCTTAGCCCAGTTAGAAGTTCTTTGGACATCCATTCTGGCTTCTTTGCACTTGTCTTATTTTTTTTTCTTTGTTGGCACTGTTTGCATTTGTGCCTTGAGTATTTCACTTTTAAAAAACTCCGATCCATCCTCAACTCTCTTGTTTTTTAATACTGGCGTCCATGGAATGCTGCTCAGTATTTCCTTCATTTTTTGGAAGTCAGCTCTCTTAAAGTCCAGAATACATGTTTGACTTGTCTTAGTTTCAGCCTTCCTTTGTATGGCAAATTGCAAGAGCACATGGTCACTTGCCCCCAAGGATCCGGCCACTTCAACTATATTGATCAGGTCTTCCACATTTGTTAAGATTAGATCAAGAGTAGCCGATCCCCGTGTTGACTCTTCTACCTTTTGGATCATAAAATTGTCTGCAAGGCAAGTGAAGAATTTGTTGGACTTTGTACTCTTAGCCGAGTTTGTTTTCCAGCAGATATCAGGATAGTCGAAATCGCCCATGACTACTATAACTCTTCTTTGTGCCTGTTTGGTCAGCTGTTGACAGAAGACTTCATCAAGTCCTTCATCCTGGCTCGGAGGTCTGTAGTAGACACCCATGACGAGATCTTTTTGAGTCCCGGTTCCCTTGATTCTTATCCAGATGCTTTCAAGCTGGTTTCCCGGATTACAGTTTTGCATTTCTTCTGCTACTGTTTTTGACATATAAAGCTACTTACCCCCCTCTCCCCTTTGTTCTATTTCTGTGAAAGAGGTTATAGCCCTCAATGCTACATTCCAGTGATGGGAGTCATCCCACCAGGTTTCAGTGATGCCTATGACATCGTATGTGTGGTGCTGTGCTAAAAGTTGGAGTTCGTCTTGCTTATTTCCCATGCTCTGTGCATTAGTGTAAAGACATGTAAGCCCCTGTGACCTTCCCCCAAACTGTTTATTTGGGATTATTATGCTCTTGGTACTTGGTCCTTGCTGTGTTTGTGCAGTCCTCCGTTTAGTCTTTTAGCGGTTCCCCGTGGTCATGGGTAATATAGTGTTCGCCAGGCTGTTGTTCCCCTCCCCCAGTGGATCTAGTTTAAAGTGCGCCTGATGAGGTTTGTGAGTCTATGTGCAAAAAGATGTTTACCTACTTGTGTGAGATGCATCCCATCACTTGCCAGTAGGCCATCCTCCTGAAAGAGTAGGCCATGGTTGAGGAAGCCAAAACGCTCCTCCTGACACCATTTTCTGAGCCAGTTATTTACCTGTACTATTTTTATGGCCCTTGTAGAGCCGTGTCCTACAACGGGAAGGAGGGATGAAAAGATTACATGTACATTACATAGTTTTAGTTTTGTTCCAAGAGCTCAAAAATTGTTTGTGATCTTTTGAAAAGTATGCCTAGTGGTGTCATTGGTTCCTACATGAATCAACATAGGGGGGGGAGGGTGATGGGGTTTAAGGAGCCTGGTGAGCCTCTAAGTGATATGATGTATTTTTGCCCCCAGGAGGCAGCATATTTCTCGAGCCATCCCATCCGGTCTGGAAATGATGGCTTCCGTTCCTCTACTACCAAGACCTGTTTCCTTTGAGGATTTATAGGGTCCCTTTTGTGCATGACAGTGTGTAAGTCCCCTGAAGAGTGTTCCAGTTGAAGTGAATTGTGTAGGTGTAAAGTGTTGTCCTCCTCCTCAACACCCCCAGTGCATTCATCAATGAAAATCCATTGAGATGCGTCCAAGAGCCCATCAATCTCCCAAGGGTCTTCCTGTTGCGCCTGGCCTATGATTGGAGATGGAGCATCTGCATGATTGTGTAAGTGTGAAAGTGGTGAAGCATCATCCCTGTCAGGGCTATCCACCGTGCAATGATCAAGGGTGGCCCACTGAGTGATATCTAAGTAACTGTGGTCCTCCACAAGATGTGTTTCCTGATCAGATATTAGTGGTGTAAGAATTTGGAATCTGTTGTGTAAGTCCAGCTGAGCAGAATTATTCTGCAGAGGCTGCCTGGTCCTGTGTCTCTTTCTATGGGTGACCTCCTTCCAAGCCTGAGGGTTGTGGACATTCAAATAGATCTCCCCATAAAGTTCCTCATCATGCTGTTGGTGTGATGCAGGTTGTGTATCTAGAACAGCGTGTGCAGTGTCCAAGAAGAGCTCGAGTTCCTGAATGGCCTTAAGGGTCTTAATACGTTCCTCGAGTTATTGGATCCTCTGCTCCATCAGTCATCTGTTTGCATTTGGAGCAGATGTAGTTGACTAGTTTTTGTGTGAAAAAGCGGAACATGCCACAGCTGGTGCATGTGATGGGAAAGTTTTGCTTTTGTTCCATCTCTTGGTGAGTGAGGTGGCCTAGCGGGATATTTATACAGTTAGGTAATATGCACGCACTTTATGTGTAGATTGCCAAAAACCACCTCTTTGTGTATTTGTTTATCTTGTTTTGTTTTCGGTATGTACTATAAAGGATAGTTAGTAAAGGTGTCTAATGGCGCGCGCGACACTGGCAAATATAGCTTCCCCAATCACTCAATTAACAGGGGACAATGCCTGTTGTCAATCAACTTAAGCATCTGGCTCTCTTTCAATACAACAGGCACACAGCAGTTAGACTTTGACCACAGGAGCCAAGCCCACACTCAGCTTCCAATCTTAGCCAAATCTTACCTGAAGCCAGGGAGCAAAGACGTCCAGGGAGCAAAGATTTCATGTCTACTATTGTGATCTGTGGTTTCCAAAAGTTACCAAATCCATCTCAACAATTGTTACAGGAATCGGGGGACATGCTATGCATTCTTTTGTTATAAATACAATTTCCCAAGTCCTATATCAAAGTGATTTGATACATTTTGATAGTTTTGACCTGTACACAATATTCTCCTAGCCAACAATGTGCTACCGTCTGTAATTCATTTGTCAATTTATTTTAGATTTGGTACCTTTTGGAACCAAACTCCACATTTATTCTTGCTAGCTTTATTAACACTACACTCTAGAACAAGAACAGAAGCTCATACTACTGTAGCTAGTAGCTACAGCTTTACACAAACCGAGAATGAATTTTAAAGAGGCAAAGAGACATAATACTTTTGCCTCTAGACTGAGGTTACCCAGGAGTCACCAGCAATAAAAATCAGTGAGTTCACTTTTGTTGTATACATTTGTGAATGGAAATCACCTACTTTCACCATTGCCTCTCTATCAGGCTGTATAACATGAGAAGCCTTGAAATCTAGCTGGATTACATGCTTTTAGAATTAATTATGAATAACATTGCTTTCCACCCGCTGTTGTTCCTGACACACTGACTTAGCTATGAATCTTTCTAAGGTGTTATAGTTATTATTAATCCATATAATATGGCAATTTGCATGCAGTTCCCCGAGTATATGAGTAGCTTTATATTTAAGTGACTTATATCCTTTTTCTTAGTTTGTAGGACACATCCCTCAACTTTTTCCAGTACTAAAAAATATAGGCTTGTACATTTAGGAACTTCCAGGAAGAAAACAAATGCACTTTACCTCTTGGAAGAGACTGATCAGCACCATCAAACAAAATATCTACCAGGTCATTGGAGGACTTGCTGGCTGGAACCTAAGTACAAGAAATTTGAAGTGTTTATAAATAAATACAGTTATATAGATGTGAAGCACATGAGACTCCCATCACAACATTTTTTGAAGGGAGAGAGTCTGTGACAAGAGAGATTTAGAAGGCATGAATAAGGCTTAGAACAAAAAACGAACAATAAAACATTAACATATTTGACAGATTACATCCAACTTGGACATAGTCCACCTATAACTGGAAATCAATGTATAACAACAGCATTAGAAAACAGAATAAAAAGAATTATTCTATAATTTTAAAATAGGAATCCTAATAAAGCTGATCCTTTTTTAATATCAAAATCGAGCCTAGAATGCTACTTTTCTTATTAAAAGGGCTATTTACGAATTTGTTTTGACCTTGTTACTTCAGTCTAGAAACATAATCTGCTGAGTTACATGTTAACATTACTACTTTGCCATGGAAATTGCAGGAAAATGCTCTAATTTCACCAAGTGCTCCGTCCTGGGCCCGGTTCTGTTCAACATCTTTATTAACGAATTAGACAAATGCAAGATACTTCACTTCGGCAGAAAAAATGGAATGCAAAGATACAGAATGGGGGACGCCTGGCTTGACAGCAGTGTGTGCGAAAAAGACCTTGGAATCCTCATGGACAACAAGTTAAACATGAGCCAACAATGTGATGTGGCAGCTAAAAAAGCCAATGGGATTCTGGCCTGCATAAATAGGGGAATAGCGTCTAGATCCAGGGAAGTCATGCTCCCCCTCTATTCTGCCTTGGTCAGACCACACCTGGAATACTGTGTCCAATTTTGGGCACCGCAGTTGAAGGGAAATGTTGACAAGCTGGAAAGCGTCCAGAGGAGGGCAACTAAAATGATTAAGGGTCTGGAGAACAAGCCCTATGAGGAGCGGCTTAAAGAGCTGGGCATGTTTAGCCTGCAGAAGAGAAGGCTGAGAGGAGATATGATAGCCATGTACAAATATGTGAGGGGAAGTCATAGGGAGGAGGGAGCAAGTTTGTTTTCTGCTGCCCTGCAGACTAGGACACGGAACAATGGCTTCAAACTACAGGAAAGGAGATTCCACCTGAACATCAGGAAGAACTTCCTGACTGTGAGAGCTGTTCGGCAGTGGAACTCTCTCCCCCGGGCTGTGGTGGAGGCTCCTTCTTTGGAGGCTTTTAAGCAGAGGCTGGATGGCCATATGTCGGGGGTGCTTTGAATGCGATTTCCTGCTTCTTAGCGGGGGGTTGGACTGGATGGCCCATGAGGTCTCTTCCAACTCTACTATTCTATCATTCTAAGTATCCAAGTCAGGTGCAACATCATGGAAATTCAGAGGAAAACAGAAAAGGCATTATGAAACAATATTTATTTATTTATTTATTTTTCAAACTTATATGCTGCCACTCCCCTAGGGCTCGGGGCGGCTTACAAGAATCGGCTAAAATCAACAATTTAAAAACATCTTTAAAAAACATCTTAAAAACATCCGAAAAGCACCTTTTAAAACATCAATAACAGAACTCAAAAGCCTGCCGAAACAGGTGTGTCTTACATGCCCTGCAGAAGGTCGACAAGTCCCGCAAGGCACGAACTTAAGGTGGCAAGGTGTTCCAGAGAGATGGCGCCACTGCTGAAAAGGCTCTGCGTCTAGTTGCTGTTAGTCTTAAAACTGGGGACTTCCAACAGGTCTTGGTCCTCAGAACGGAGGGATCTCTGGGGTTTGTAGGGAGTGAGGCGGTCCCTCAGGTACATCGGCCTTAGACCATATAAGGCCTTAAAGGTAAGTACCATCACTTTGAAAGTGATCCGGTGCTCAATTGGTAACCAGCGCAGCTGCAGTAAGATTGGTGTTATGTGGCAACTCATCGGGACTCCCGCAAGGAGCCGGGCAGCTGCATTTTGCACCAATTTGAGCTTCTGGATCACCGACACAGGAAGGCCAATGTAAAGGGCATTACAGTAGTCCAGTCTCGAGATGACCGTAGCCTGGATCACCGTAGCCAGGTTGTCCCTAAACAGATAGGGGGCTAGCCGTCTAGCCTGCCAAAGATGAAAAAAGGCGGTTTTGTTAACGGCGGAGACCTGGGCCTCCATCGTCAGTGAAGGGTCCAAGAGGACTCCAAGACTCTTTACTAGTGAAGACGGGCATAGCGCTTCGCCATCCAGGGTTGGCAACTGGATATCCCCACTGCCCGGTCGGCCCAGCCATAGGATCTCCGTCTTTGCTGGATTCACCCTCAGCCTACTGGAACGCAACCATCCAATAATGGCCTCGAGGCATTGATGACAATTGTCGAGTACAGAATCCGGTCGGCCTTCCATCTTTAACACAAGCTGAGTGTCGTCAGCATATTAATTACACTCGAGCCCGAAATCTCAGACTGCAGCACTACAATTTCCTGACTGCAGCACAAGAGACCATTTCTCCCTCCTCTTCCGCAGCTGCATTTCTGTTCATTTGATTCCATAATACTGAAACTGAAGTTTTAAACGTCTTCTATCAAGAATTAGATATTGTCACAAGGAAAGGAATACATTTGTAGTTTCTTTAAAAAAAGGTGCCAAATCTCAAAAAAATATAAAATGAGTTATGCATGGCATCAACTTGTTGACTAGGAGAAGAAAATTAAGTACAGATCAAAACTTTCAAATTGTATCAAATCCCTTCAGGACAGGACTTGGAAAATTGCATTTTATAGCAAATAAATGCATATCTTCCGCACATTCTTTTGATTCCTGTAAAATTTGTTCAGATGGATTTGGTAATTTTGGGAAACAAACTTCACATTTACTGACACAGGCCATTGCTTTAACTACTTCACGAAGCCGCATTATCATGTCTGACTGATGGAATATTAGACTTCTGTACACACTTACAAAGAATGGCAATGGGTGGGAAGTTCCCTTTCCTGAAGCACAATGTCATTTTAATAATCTATGAACCTTGGCATGAAGCCAAGTGCATCTATGGTAAACTCTATGCACCTGAGGGGCTTCTAGAAAACCCGCTCATTACAACGTTATCGATTAAGCTGACAAATGGCTCACTTTAATTTGCTTTTAAGAAGTTCCTTCCAGTACACTTGCTGCAGGTTGTTATTGTTGGATGGTTGGGGAAGATAATTGAAATTTAAACAAAGAGGCAAAAATAACAAGGGATGAGGAGAAAGGCGGAACATCATTACTGAGTGTTGAAATCCTAAACACATTTGCTTAGAAATAAGTATGCAATGGGATGTTAGCGACTAAGGGAGAAAACGAAGTTTGGAGCATAAGCTTTCATAGACTAAGTCTATTTTCTCAGATGTAAGAAAATAAGTTACAAGGAAGCTAATGGGACTGATTTTGGAATAACCATGAACAGTATAATAAACAACATGTAGAAAAATGTGGATGTAGTGGAGAACAAGATTTTTCCCAGCAACTTAATAGGTAAATTCATTTCCAAAAGCTCTATTATTTAAGCAGGTTCAAGGAGGCGATGATGACAACATCCTTTTGTCTGAACACAGTCAAGAGAAAATAAGGGAAATAAGAGAAAATAACCCTAAAATCCACGATGCAGATCCCACAGCTTCAACGTCAAGCTTCTTCCCCCTCTCCTCTCATAACCTTTATGAAACATCTTGTCTGATGAAGAACACTAAAAAGCTTATACATTTTTGTGACATCATGGCCAGCCTAATATAGGGCTTACACTAATATAGATTTTGATTTTTTATTAAATAAAATGATCAACAGGTTAGTGCATGTTTTTATTTTAAACAAGACACTGGATGTGTTCAGCACCTGGTAAGTAACTTCCTTCATGCTTGTCTCATGCTACAAGTCAGTGAACTGGGCAGACCCAGAATGAAGCTAGTTGAGAAGGGGGTACAATGTCTCTAGAATAAGGCATCTTAAGAAATCCTCACAGCAACATCACTTCATGAAATTGGACCACAGCCTAATACATCAGTAGCCTGATTGCCACAGTGATAAACAATGTTTCAGTCCAGGCAATACAGAAAGATTTTGTGTGCATGCAAATAGCTACTGGAAGATAGAACCTATTTCACTTGTTCTATGACAAAATTTAGGAGCCCCGGTGGCAGAGTGTGTTAAAGCACTGAGCTGGAGACCAAAAGGTCCCAGGTTCAAACCCCGGGAGCGGCGTGAGCGGCCGCTGTTAGCTCCAGCTCCTGCCAACCTAGCAGTTCGAAAACATGCCAATGCTAGTAGATCAATAGGTACCGCTCCGGCGGGAAGGTAACGGCGCTCCATGCAGTCATGCCGGCCACATGACCTTGGAGGTGTCTACGGACAACGCCGGCTCTTTGGCTTAGTAATGGAGATGATCACCAACCCCCAGAGTCAGACATGACTGGACTTAACGTCAGGGGAAAACCTTTACTATGACACAATTTATTTATTTATTACAGTACTTGTATCCCGCCCTTCTCACCCAATAGGAGACTCAGGGCGGCTTACAATAAAACATGTATATAAAAATAATACAGTTCATTCAATCAATTAAAATTAAGATTTCGGGCTCGAGTGTTATCAATATGCTCACGACACTCAGCTTGTGTTAAAGATGGAGGGCCGACCGGAGTCTGTACCCGACAGTTTTCATCAGTGACTCGAGGCCATTATTGGATGGTTGCGTTCCAGTAGGTGAGGGTGAATCCAGCAAAGACGGAGATCCTATGGCTGGGCCGACCAGGCAGTGGTGATATCCAGTTGCCAACCCTGGATGGCGAAGTGCTACGCCCGTCTCTACTGGTAAAGAGTCTGGGAGTCCTCTTGGACCCTTCATTGATGATGGAGGCCCAGGTCTCCGCCGTTACCAAAACTGCCTTTTTTCATCTTCGGCAGGCTAGACGGCTAGCCCCCTATCTGTCTAGGGACAACCTGGCTACGGTGATCCAGGCTACAGTCATCTCAAGACTGGATTACTGTAACGCCCTTTACATTGGCCTTCCTGTGTCGGTGATCCGGAAGCTCAAATTGGTGCAAAATGCAGCTGCCCGGCTCCTTGCGGGAGTCCCGATAAGATGCCACATAACACCAATCTTACGGCAGCTGCACTGGTTACCAATTGAGCACCGGATCACTTTCAAAGTGATGGTGCTTACCTTCAAGGCCTTACATGGTCTAGGGCCGATGTACCTGAGGGACTGCCTCACTTCCTACAAACCCCAGAGATCCCTCCGTTCTGAGGACCAAGACCTACTGGAAGTCCCCAGTTTTAAGACTTTTCATCTAACTGCAACTAGACGCAGAGCCTTTTCAGTAGTGGCGCCATCGCTCTGGAACACCTTGCCACCTGAAGTTCGTGCCTTGCGGGACTTGTTGGCCTTCCGCAGGGCATGTAAGACACATCTGTTTCAACAGGCTTTTGAGTTCTGTTGTTGATGTTTTAAAAGGTGCTTTTAGAATGTTTTTAAAATGTTTTTAAAGATGTTTTTAAGATGTTTTTTTAAATTGCTGATTTTAGCCGGTTCTTGTGAGCCGCTCCGAGCCCTAGGGGAGTGGCGGCATATAAGTTTGAAAAATAAATAAATAAAATACATTAAACATTCATAAAAATATACATATAAATATACAATTGGCACATTTGGAGTCTAAAAACTGGGTCTGTCATTGAGTTCAAAAAGGTGTGGTAGTGATTGATGCTGCTGTTATTGCTTGAAAGCCTGGTCCTACAATCAGGTCTTAACTTTCCTGCGGAAAGATAGGAGGGAGGGAGCCTCTCTGACATCATTTGGGAGGGCGTTCCACAATCAACTTTAGTCCTGAATACTAGTCCTGAAGCCTAAGCATGGAAGTCTTAAACTTTCGAGACTGCTAGACTCTACTTTTCAATGACCTTGCTCCATGTACACACACCAGTTAAGTTTTACAGGAATTGCTCCAAGGCTATGAAACAGCCTTTCCAATGAGGAGTCTAATCTTTAATTTGGATGTAGGTTTAGACTTAGAAGATGAATGCTTAATTGTTTGAAAAGAACAATAAATTCAGCTGTAGCTCTGTGTTTTTGCTATTCCTAATAATCATTCTGTCTTCCAGGTGAGGTTTTCATTAGGGTTTTAATGAATTAAAGATGGGGGTTGGTATTCCCTGACATCTGCAAATCACTCATATAATTGTCAGTACCCCTAAAAATGATCTGGGAATCTCAAACCCTTGACTTAGGGTAACCACAGTTTGACCCAAATGCAATTCTGCTGCTAACAGTAAAATCACTTTCATGAAGCTTTTTAAAACTTCACATGTACTACTTTTTGATTAAAAAACTTTCAGTTTGAATGATAGCAAATTGAAAGGTATAGTTGTATCTTCTATTGCCTCCTACCTTTGCTGTAGACTGTGAAGTGTGAGTTGCAGCATTCTGATCTGGGCTTTCTTTGTCTCCTGTGTAATGTGCAGCTGCTCCCAGGTCAATGGTTTTTGATGGATTCGCTGTGCGTTTGTGCCTGGTGGTCGTGGTCTCTGTGGCCTGTGTAATATGGATGTGTTTTGTGGTCACTGTCTCCTCTTCATCTTTGAATTCACCTTTAGGTGATTTAGCTCTTCTAGATTTCTTTTCTTCATCGCTATCACTGAGAAAATTAAAAGACAACAACTACTGTGCTGATATAAAGGGGAAAGAAATCAAACTGAACAAGTAATAACATTCTAAAGGGGGAAGATGGGAAATCATCTACTATTCTTGTTCCAGTGAATAGGTTGCATGAATCAGCATGTAGGTCTTTCTCAGTAATCCAGGAATCCTGTGTGTGGCCGTAATCATGGTCGAATCATCATCACCTTAACAGTATCAATACCCTACTCAACAATATCTTGGAATAATAATGATAACACATTGACAGGAAGCTTGAAAGAAAAGTATGTCTTCAAACAGGAATTAACTGTGCAAGGTTTGTACATTGCAGTAATGAAGAAGAGCATTAAACCTGCTGATTTAAGAAAGGCCATCTTGCTGTCAGCATGGAGGCAACACAAACTGCTATATGCTCTGTGGAGTAGCCATTGCTTTTGTTTAACTAACAATGGTTGAGACTTTGGTTGTTGTTGTTATTATTATTATTATTATTATTATTATTATTATTATTATTATTATTATTATGTTATGCTTCCTTATAGCAGCATCTCTGTATATTAATTATTTGCCAGCAAAAGTTATTTAGTTAATTAAAACCAGTGAACATAAATACTCAACACTTCACTTTTTATTCCAAGAGAGATTATAAATGTAAAGTAAAAGAGAAAGAAAGGCGTAACGACCCCAATTAAGTGTACTGGGAATAAATCTGCCAAGTGTTGCTGCAGAACCATTTTTTACTTCAAGAAAGTTTGTACAAAAACCCAAACCCAACAAAACGATATAGCAACACATCCTGGGTTGACTGCTCTCATGACAAGTACAACGCTTTGTCAGAGGCCCACATTATATGATCCCAATTTCAAAATACCACAAAAAAGGCCCTGCCTCCTATTCCCACTAGCCTATTTGCAAAGGAAAAGGAAATCTAGAAGTGCTGCTGCTGCTCAATTTAGGAAATATTAAATTTGTATAAAATTTATATAAAACTATTTGCACTCCTGCTGAAAAGTGCTAAGACCTAAAAGCTTTTTAATCACCAACACCACCAGTTTTCCCACAAATCAACAGGGGATTTGAGCAGGATGATATTGGCCCGTATTGCCACTCATGAGCTTCTTCTGTCCCACTGATGCTTACACAGAGCATCAAATGGACACAGGATTCATCCATTTATTACTAAATTTTGATTTGGTGGCACAATACCTTTCATATCCAATGCCACATGAAGGAGCATGTGCATTGGGCTGTTACTGCACAGCCTCAGAACTGAAAAATCAATCTGTCTATTGCACATATCAGGATGAAAGTTGGCAATATTGCTAAAGGAGAGAGGTGGGCAGGGATTTGCACCCAACAATTCACAGCTGCTACAAAATAGAATCAAAATGCTTGGGACTGGTTGTTTGGCTCTATTTTGGGTGATCTGCATATGCAGAGAAAAAGAAAAAGAGCTAGATCATTGGACTTTCATTTTTTTCTGCTGATTTTCTGGAGAGCTTTCTTATTATGAAGGAAAGGATAACTTGACCAAAGCAGTTTTTACTGAGTTGCACAATGTGGCTAGTGCCAGTTGCTTGAACCATTTAAATGTGTAAATAGAGATAAAGGTCCTGGAGGAGAGAATCTGATGCAACTTAGGAGGCATCACGATAAGCACAAAATTCCTTCAAGGTTATTTTGTACAGATTTTTTTTCTCCTTATGGTTGGTAAAGTTTTTAATTGCTATTCTGATTGCTCTGCTGGTACCCAAATGGAAATATGTATTTTCATTCTGAAGATTGGATCAAAATGCATCTTTAATTTTGAGGCTTACTTGCAAATTCCAAGACATAGCTGTGTTATAGTCTAAATCAGTATGCAAAGGAACGGTTGATCTGATAAAGTAGACTTAAGTCTAGGAAAGCTTATGCTACCAACTTCTTGCTTGCAGTTAGTCTCAACAATGTTACAAGATCTCTTTGCATGCCTGCAAATTCCAGGTGTAATATTCATTTTTAAAGAAAATGCCTATCATGTCTGGTCTTTCAGCATTTAATTGCTTTTAGACAATTTCTGTCCTTGAAAAAATGAACCAATGCTTATGAAGCCATTTTGAACACACACAGTTAACATTTTTAAGATTGTGTTGAAACAAACATCTGAAGCTGAGTTTTAAAAAATATATTAATATCTTGGTTTAGAGCAGGCCTGCACATTCAGTGCCCTCTCCAGGTGTTTTGCGCTAAAGTTCCAAGAATTCCTGAACATTGGACAAGCTGGCTAAGGCTTCTGGGAGTTGGAGTCCCAAACACCAGAGAGGCCACAAGCCTGCTTTAGAAAGTAAAGGTTATGCATCCACACATACCTTAACTTTCAATTTTATTTCAGAAATCTTAAATCTTACTTTTTGTTTCAAAAGTTAAAGAAAAAACCATATGAAAATATGAATAGGTCATGTAAAATAGTGTATGTTAGTATTTTAAATCTTTCAAACACCATGCAGACTCTAGGCGAGATCTAAAATTTACTGAATTCTACATTGTTTCAATTTAACATGACTTAACCAATTCCACTTCCCAAATCAATAATTCCCTGAAAAAAAGGCAACTTTTAGCACCTTAAATGTTTTTCTCTACTTCTTTCAACATCTCACTGGGTAAAGTATTAAATGATATGAGATTCCCTACTGCTTTTAATCTCATCCAGATGATTTTTGTAGTTTTGCACAGCAATATCAAAATCTATTAAATATATGCTGATGATAAAAGTTCAACCTATTTCTTCAAATAGTTTGGTTTTAGATCTTGCACAGCAGGCAAGACCTTCGTGATGCTTTTCTTTAAACACAGAATTCTTTTAATGATTTTATAAACAAAATGACTACTGTACTTTAAGAAATGGTTAGCTTAACGCCCTCTTAGCTTAAGCTAAAGGAAAAAGTAGTAATATCTTGGGTCAATTCCCAAATTTTGGATGTGATGAAAAATATTTTGTCTGATTTCATCCACCCTATTCTTATCAGTCTAAAGCAGGGGTTTTCTAACTTTTTAAGTGGAGGGCCGGTTCATGGTTCCTCAGATTGTTGGGGGGCTGGACTATGATGAAATAGTCCAAAATTAGGATTGTTGTTGTTGTGTGTCTTCAGGTCATTTCAGACTTAGGTCAACCCTAAGTCTAAAGGTTAGGACAGTGGCCAGGTAAGTGACCTTGGAGGGCCGCATCCAGCCCACGGGCCTTTGTTTGGGGACCCCTTGTCTAAAGCAAACGAGGTACCTTTTAAGTATTTTCTGTAAGAAGAATTAGATTGCTACTGCACTTGAGAATACTGCCTGATCTTGGTTTAACGCATTCATCTTCACACAAAAAAGCTGCCTCAGAAACCTTAGCCTCCCCCCCCCCCCACCAATAGTAAAGTGTTCCAGTCTGGTTAACAGCAATGAAGCAGATAGGGAGCCCCCCTTTGCTGAGGTATGCACATATAAATTACTAGCTTTGCCCGGTCACGCGTTGCTGTGGCTTATGGGAATCATTCATTGGCCAGGTGGAATAGCAGTGAATAGCCTTGCAGCCTCCAAGCCTGGCCGTTTTGTGGAGTAGCTGGAGTAGCACTCTTAATGAAAAAGCCGATTTGAAGCCTGGGTACTACCTTAGTAGGGGAATCCTTGTTTGGCCAGGTTGAACTGCATTTTAAAATCCTGACCGCTTTCTACATAGGGCATCCTTTGTAGGCCTGGTTGTATGGGACAGAGTAGTCTCGTGGCTTTTTGTTGTTTTATATTTTGTCATATTGTATGGTTTTGGGCATGGCCCCATGTAAGCCGCCCCGAGTCCCCGTTGGGGAGATGTTGGCGGGGTATAAATAAAGTTGTTATTATTATTATTATTATTATTATTATTTAAAGCTTGGAGGTTTTCTGGTTTGTGGAATCCTTGTTTGGCCAGTTTGAATAGCAATTAGTAGTTTCAGTATGGCAGGTATGAATGCTGCAATTAGCCACCTTGATTAGCATTTAATGGCCTTGCAGCTTTAAAGCCTGTTTGCTTCCTGCCTGGGAGAATCCTTTGTTGGGAAATGTTAGCTGGCCCTGATTGTTTCCTCTGTGGAATTCCCAATTTGCCTGGTTTCCGAGTGTTGCTGTTTATTTATTGTCCTGGTTTTAGAGATCATATTGTTCTGTATTATTATACCACAGTAATTATTTCATATTAGAGTGGAGTTTTACTTATCTAACATTAGCTTATCCAATGTTCTGGATTATCGAACATAGTCGGTCTTTTAGTAGTCAATGTTTTTGTAGTGAATGTTTTCAATATATTGTGATGTTTTGGTGTTAAATTCGTAAATACAGTAATTACTACATAGCATCAGCGAGCATTGGACTATTTTTTCTGTGAAATTTGTTGTGTAACATGATGTTTTGGTGGTTAATTTGTAAAATCATAATGTAATTTGATGTTTAATAGACTTTTCCTTAATCCCTTCTTATTATCCAACATATTTGTTTATGCAACATTGTGCCAGGGTGTTTATGTGGGATAAGTGAGACTCTACCATATATTTATAATGTTATATTATCATCTTAGAACTGGATTATATGAGGGTTCTTCTAAACAGCTGTATAAAATGAACACTGAAGTGGATTATATGGCAGTGTGGACTCAGATAACACAGTTCAAAGCAGATATTGTGGGTTATTCTGCCTTGATATTCTGGATTATATGGCTGTGTGCCGTATAACCCAGAATATGAAGGTAGATAATCCACATTATCTGGTTTGAACTGTATTATATGGCAGTGTGGACTCAGATAACCCAGTTGAAAGGAGATATTGTGGGTTATTCTGCCTTGATATTCTGGGTTACATGGCTATGTGGTATATAACCCAGAATATCAAGGCAGATAATCCACATTATCTGGTTTGAACTGGATTATATGGCAGTGTGGACTCAGGTAACCCAGATGAAGGCAGATATTGTGGGTTATTCTGCTTTGATATTATGGGTTATATGGCTGTGTGGAAGAGTACTGAGGGTCCCCATGACCAACTGAACATATTGCAGGCGTTTAGGGGAATGGATTTTGGTTTTGGGACTTGTAGTTCACTTGATGGAGAAAGAATTGAATCCAACTGAGGTAAGATCTGGAACAAACTTGGCACATATACAGACCCAGCATAGCCAACTGTGCATACAGGCCTGGTTTGGGGGTGACTGACCCCGGATCTGGGAGTTATAGTTTACCCTTATGGAGAGAACCCTGAACCCAGCCGAGGACGGATGTGCAGCAAACTTGGCCCAAAGACCCAACATGGCCAGCTGGGAATACTGGCAAGGTTTGGGGGGTGATTGCCCTGGGAATCTGGGAGTGGTAGCTCACTTTTATCCAGGCAGTACTGAACCAAGCAACATAGGGTTCCCAAGAGAGTAGTAAATCCAAAAAAGCACCTTCTTTGGGGTGGGGGTTTGGAGGCTTTTGCGAGAGGGTACCTTGTCCGCAGAAAAGCGGAGTTGGCTCCCTTTCCCCTCCTCCCCTCTTCAGCCGAGTGGGGGTCCTTTTGTGTCGGGGAAGGAGAAGCAGCAGAAGTGGCTCTTCCTTCCACTCGCCCCTGAGTCGAAGGAGGCTGCCTCTTCCTCACTTCCGGGGCAAAAACTTCAACTTTGAGAGGCTTTTGTGAAGGAAGGCTTTTGCGAGAGGGCATCTTGCCCACAGAAAAGCGGAGTCATCTCCCTTTTCCCACCTCCCTTCTTCAGCTGAGTGGGGGTCCTTTTGTGTTGGGGAAGGAGAAGCAGCCGAAGCGGCTCTTCCTCTCGCCCCTCAGTCGAAGGAGGCTGCCTCTTCCTCGCTTCCGGGGGAATAACTTCAACTTTGGGAGGCTTTCCTGAGAGAGGGCTTTTGTGAGAGGGCGCCTTGGCCGCAGAAAAGCGGCCAAGGCGCCCTCTCACAAAAGTCGTCTCCCTTTCCCCATCTCCCTTCTTCAGGTGAGTGGGGGTCCTTTTCTGTGGAAGGAAGGGTGAAGAAATGCGGGGGGGGGGGGGGGGGAGACGGTAAGACCCGTTCAGGATGTCGCCGCTGTTTCTCCCTTCTCTGTTTTCTGGCGCTGTGTTATGGGGATGGTGGGGAAGGTGGCTTGTGCGGCAGGGAATGGCTCGTGCGTGAGTGGCAGTTGTGGGGGGGGGGGGTGGAGCGTGCAAGGGCTTCGCGCGTAGTAGAGGCTGGTGCAGGCGCACATCCTTTTTTCTCGGTTTTGGTGTTTTTGGGGGGAAGTTTAAGTTATTGATGTGTCGTTTCGTGCACGAACCTTGGGGCAAGGTTTTTGTCAAGTTTCGTGTTTCTGGGATTTATAGTTTTGTTGCTACCTTCACAGCGGCCAGTTCTTTTCTCCTTTATATATATATAGATGGAAAGAATATGTTAAAAAGAAAGAGGCATACTTACAAGAAAAACCAAGCTATAGTATATTTTTGTGATGGACAGAGGCTTCTAAATGGTTGATTTATAATTTTACTGTGATGGTGACTTTATAACTGTACCAAGACCAACCGGCTTGAACTGGTTTTGCCTCTGAGGACAATATGTTTAAATCCAGCAAAACCTTTAATTTGCATTATTTTCTGCTGTGTTTTTGTTATGATTAGTCTATTAGGTCTTGATATTGCCATTTATGTATTATGTTTTTACTTTTGCCTGGTTTTTGTATTCTGTTTTATTTTGTTAGGTTTTGAGATTGTTGTTTATGTATTATGTTTTATTTTTGTGTTTTTTGATTTGTGTTTTTATTTTCTGTAAGCCACCCTGAGTCCTGTTTGGAGAGGGGTCGGGATATAAATAAAGTGTATTATTATTATTATTATTATTATTATTATTATTATTATTATTATTATTATTATTTTAGATGCCTCTGAAATTAAAGCTGGAATTGCTAAAAAAGCTGAAGGATTGCACAGCAAAATTACTTTGTTTTTCCATCCAGTTGCAAGGTTAACAGCTTATAGTAAATGGCCTGCAATAAGGAGCTTTTATTTATATATTTATTAATCAGTTTGCTGCTTTTTGGGACTTCCAAAGCGATGTATAGCAAGAGTAATGTATGACCAGCAGTCAAGTTTGGAAACTGACGTTACAAAATCTCTACATTGATGGCCAAACGTGTGCATCAATGTAATTAAGTATTACGGCATTGCTGAAAATATGGGTCACTTTTCTAAGACACTAAAGCCTTCCTCCAGATTTGCAGTAATTTCCCCACAAACAAAAGGTGAGATTATTTTTGTAAATCTCCCATATTTATTTATTTATTTATTTGCGACATTTATATACCACCCTTCTCACCCCGAAGGGGACTCAGGGCGGTTTACAAGTATATATACATACAATCTATTATATTATACAACTATATATAATCCTTGACCCAGCCTCCCCCAAAGATATGATACACATGAGTTTCAGGAAGGACACAAGAAGTCTAAAAAAAACCCCCAGGCTTTTATTTGTACTAAAAAGGAAGTTTGGGATTATGGACTGCGACTCCCAGCATCCTCGGACCAATGGAAGTCTATAGAAAGTCATGCCTTTTTAGTACCGATGGGGAGTCCAAAACATTCGAAATCAGAGCTAGGAATTGTTGGGAGTTTTGGACTGCAGCTACAATAATCCCCCACTCAATGAAAAGTCGTGCTTATTTGGGGCCATGGGGGCTGGAGTCCAAAACATAGCTCCTTGCATGCAAACTTTTTCTGACAATCCATAGCAAAAGGTGTGATAGTCAGTTTTCCCAACCTACATGGAAGATGCTACTAAGGGAGTGGGGTGTCGAAGATATGGTCAAAACTAGGCTCCCCACAATTTCATCAGTAGAAGTCACTCTTTGAACAAAAATTCATGAATGCAAGATCATTTTTGTTCACAAAAGGGCAACGCTAAAACTTGATTTTCAGCAGACAGCCAATAAAAGGCGCACAAAATGCTGAGAGTGTGAAGACTAAGTTTATACATCAGAGGAAGAGAATGGATTTCTCTTGGCACAATGTTGGGCCAAGAAATCAATACCCAGTCCATCAAGAATCCCTTCACTTTCCCACATGTTTTAAACTTCTAGAAGTCCACTCATGTTTTCAGGCTTTATTCTAAAAATATAATAAATTGCAAAAGAAACAAATAACGTTGATCATATAATTGCAGCTATATATACTCTTTAAAAACAATTAAGTCAACATGCTAGCCTGCAAAACTGCTAAAAGCAAAAAATTAGTTGTTAGAGGATTCTAACATAGCAATGCGGTACAGAAAAGTGTTGTGTTGTGTTGAAGTACCTGCATCTTTCTGGAGAATCCTCTCTGTCTTTCCTTCTAAACTTGCTGATGGTATCATCAATTGTGCTCCCAATTTTATCACTGAGTTCACCTAGTTTATCACTAAATGGAAATCCACCTTTGTTTTTATCCCATTCTTCATCCCATTTTGACTTGGGCTCAGTGTCATACCTTTCACCTACATAACACAAGGAGTCAGAAAAAGAAAAATGATCAGTTCTAGAAATGCCACTTTTTCTTAACAATAAAACCATCTCATGAATGAAGGGTGATTGTACCAAACCCCAAAAGAGAATTGTGAAAACTGACGATAATTCTATTTGATAATTTAGACACTCAACTGACATTAATTGCGTGTGTGTGTTGACGACAGACATAGCCACAAAAATAAGCAAGAGTTATTTATCAAACTCTCTCACTGTAATACCTTTTAAAATCACTAGAATTCCTAAATACAATTCAGTTGTAGGGAACAATTGCAGTCCATCTAGAGATTAACCAGACTCAAAATCTTTCCCTTTTTGTGACCAAGATCCCCTTGTTTGAGTCACAGTCATAGATGACAACTTGATAGCTACATTCCTCATGGGATAATTCGGCATATTACTATACCCACAAACATTAAGAGAACTTCAATTAGAACTGTTGTGATTTGTACAGCAAGTCAATCACGGTGCTGCATACCCATATTCATGGGGAAATACCACTCTAGGTTATTTACATGAGCAGGCCACAACCCAACTCTTTGAAAGCATGAATCAGATCAAGTGCAAGACATAAAGACTATTCTATTCACTTAAATGGGAAACATCTTGAATAATAATAATAATGCTGTAATAATAATAATAACTTTATTTTTATACCCCGCCCCAACTCTTCGGAGGGACTCGGGGCGGCTTACATGGGGCCACGCCCAGCTTGTAGTATGCTATTAAATGTAGAAGTATGACTATATAATATTTCTCAAAGACAGTGGGCTAATTAGAAAACCAGCAGACAGGGAGTGAAAGGTCTGTAGACTAGTCTTTATGTTTGTTAGTCTTGTTTTACTATCTATGTTAAGTATGTATATCTATCTATTAGTGTGTTTTTGTGTGTGTTAATATGGTTTTTTTGTGAGTGTTCTTATGTGTAGGTTTTTATTGTACTAGTTAGAAAGTTAGAAACTAAGGTGTTTTGCAAAAAAAGTAAAACTTTATGATGTGGTTATTTACTTTATTATAGGGGTGTTATGGTTTTTCTTTGTATTAATAAAAATTAGTAGCAGAAAAAAAGAAAGAAACCTTTCACAGAGATACCACAACTGTAAAGAATCTACTATGCAAAAGTGGCAATAATAACAACAAGAACAACAACAACAATAATAATCAGGGCAGTTGATGAGGGCAGGAAAAGAGGCTTTTTTCTGCCCTAAGTACCTAAAATTGATAGCTAATGTTAATCAGATCAAAGGTAACCACTACTGTTTTGATACAAAAATGAATTATGATGCCCAAGAATCTCAATACCAGACATAGACAAATTGAAAGAAATCTAAAAGAAATGGTGCCTACTATAGATTTACTATATATCACATATCAGAAGTGGGGAACATGTTGCACCTAAAGTAACACACACACACACCACCACCACCACCAGCACAAGCAAAGACACAAACCTTTGTTGTAGTTATGTGCCTTCACGTTATTTCATAACTTAGGGCATTCCTAGCATAGGTTTCATGGTAACATTTGTTGAGAAGGGCCTTTACCTTCATATGAGGCTGAAAGAGTGTGATTTGCCCAAAGTCACCAAGTGTGTTTCTATGGCTGAGTAGGGATTTGAACCTTGTTCTCCAGAGTCCTAATCCAATGTCCAAACTACTACACCATGATATCTTACTTATTTCAGTAACTAAGTATCACTGAACCAATGTACTAAGAAAACACTGATACATTACAAGGCATTATAATTCCACTTCCTGTCTTGATAGTTACAGCGAGCTTCATGTACTTATGTCTCTTTTAAAAAGAAATTATTTAGATATATTCTTTACAGCAAACAAATCTAAGCTAATATCCCAATATGCAACTGCTGTGTCCCTTCCACCATGTTGGACTTACCATATCTGAATCCTCCAACACTGTCTGAAGAAACACCAACGTATTTGTCTTTGTTTTTCTTTGCCTTTTTCCTCTCTTCGCGAAGTCTATCATCATCCTGGGCAAATTCTACCATTTCTTTTACTTTCTGACGGATATTTATACCTTGGTCTTTGCCATTTTCATCTGTTAAAAAAGTGAAGGAACAAAAATAATTTAGGGCTTGCCAATTCACCTGGAGAAATGTAAATGTAAAACGATGACCCCCATTTTAAGTTTGTAACATTTTACAGTCACTCTCTGTAAAAAGCAAACACTATGAATTTTTGTACCTCAAAATCATCTTCGGAGACAGCAATGATCTAAAGAGTAGCATTTCAGAATGTTAATAGGCTTAAATCAGTTTAAACTGTTTTTAATCAGTTTTTAATACTGTTAATATTTAATTTTATTTTAATGTTGCATATTTCTAGGTTTTAGATTTTATTGTACTTGTTTTACTGTAAGTTGCTTTGAGTCTCTTTTTTAGAGAGAAAAAGTGGGGTATAAATAATAATAATGATATCAACAACAGCAACAACATTTGAGAGCAATTTCAATTTAGAAAGTTCCCTTCCAAAAAAGGTTAATGTTAGGTGGGTTCTCCTCCTTGCTTTTCAAAAGAGAGATTTTAAAACATGATGCCTGGAATTTTTTTCTGCCTATTTTAACCCATTTAAAGCAATCGCTCCCCCTGCAAGCTTTTTTAAAAAAGCCATTTCTCCCCAAAATGCTAATTGCTAGATTTCTGTCTTGCTTCAAAACTGTATTTTTAAAATGCTGTCAGCAGGAGTACGCTACAAACTAAAATTTGCCTCCACTCCTCTAAGCCTCTTTCTTATTCCAAACACACACACTGGCCTTGCTGCCTTTGCACTGTAAATATTATTTGGTGGGAGGAAAAGAAATCCCCAGCTTCAAACAGATGTGTATGTTTTGGAGCTCTAACCTTTTCTTCCCATATGATTAAAGCTATTCCTTTACACACACCACAGGGGACCAGTCTCTAGTGCATATTTTAATATAAACCCGAACACTCATGTTGTGTTGGTTCTGTTGTTATTAGCCAGTCTTTTCTGCAAGTTCTTGTCTCCGCTAATTAATACTCTAGGGCCCAACGTCTTGGATTCTGCACTCTTCACACAACCGGCAACAGTCACATTCTAATTAGAGTGGGAAAGCTTCTAAGCTGGTTCAGGTGACTGACAACTTCAACTACTGTTTTAATTTGCTTATAAGATTTTTCTATCGCTCACCTACAAAGTGGTAATTTTCCAGGGATCGCAAGTCATAAATGTGTTCTCTGGCACTTGTAACAACACGCTCTGATCCATTCCTTATGAGGTAAGATAGGAGCAGCAGAGACTATAAAAATACAAAGCACCTTATGATTACGTGAACAAAAGCCATCAGTATTCTTAACGGCAATAAAAAAAGCAAAAGCCTAAATGTACAAAATTAGTAAAGCAAAAAGGTAGGGTTTGTTCTAATTTAAACAAGCCGATTCTCAGAATGATCTTCCTTAAAAGCAAAACCATTGGCAACACATCCTTGCAAAATGTAAAACTGCATTTATTCTCTAAAACAAAACAAAACAAAACAAAACAAAACAAAAAGTAGGGCATAAAATCATAAGTTATTTGCCTTCAGAATGACTGTTCTTCAGAAGGGGGGGTGATGGTTAAGGGGATTTAAGAAATAAAAAACAGAACTCTACAGAATGAAACAATTTTCTTTTGTCTCTCACATTTTTGCAATTGCCTTATTCCCCAGTGTTTTTACATTTAAAAGCAATTTTAATGGCAATTTATCTATGTAGCTTTTTACAGGAAATGTGTTGATGTACAAAACTCAGTATTTTCAGTTAAATTTAAAGAAACTTCAAAACAAGATAAGCTGAAAAGTATTTTAATTTTGTGAACTTCCTTGGAATGCCAGTTTTCTCAAAGGTTTTTCATATATACACACAAGCAAATACAACTGAAAGAAACTATGTCGGAAGAACCATGTTTCCAAATTATAACAAACTCAAAGGTGGCAGATAATTCCAAGTATGCTTAAGAAAATTAAGCAGTATGTATGACAGCATTAAAAATTAATTTACATTATGCTTCAGGGAAAACAATTACTATACAACAAAAACATCCCACTACAATAAATGCCTTTGTAAAAAAGGGATCTTAGAAAAAAAACTCTTACTGAATATACAGTCTTTTAAATCTGAAACCCTTTTCCAATGCTAGAAGTCATAGAAAAATGAGGAAGCTTATATTGAATAAAAAAATACAGCAGGTACATAGAAAGAACAAAATCTTCTAATGAATGCCTCAACAAAAAGGGGAGGGATGACTAACAATTAGTTCTCAGTTAGACATATGAAAAAATATAACTAACAAAATTCAGTATTGGAGGTAGCCAGGACAATACATAAATGGTAATGGGGGTTAAAAGACTAGTCCTAGTTTATTAAAAACACTCAGAACAAATACATTATATTAAAAAATAAGGCTCTTCCCTACTAGGCCCATAAAGTTATTCAATTCTTTTGAATGATCAAACCATAAAGGATTCACTATTTGATATTTAATGAAGCAATAAAAATTAAACGGCTAGAAGGCATTTATTTAAGAGGAAGAGAGGGAGAAATCTTGTTTTCCAGTAGAGGCTTCTCCCCTAAAAACATACACAAACACAAATCAACTTGATTAAAATCGGCCTCATACTAATTGCACACAGAGGATCTGGAAACCTGTGAAGTTTAGCATGGATATTATGTAAATGAAAGCACAAAACTGAGCTAATTACGATAGGACACTGTGGTAAAATTAAAGCATTCAGTTGTGTTTGTTCTTTAGTATGTGCAATTTAGAACAAAATTAAAACCCGAAAAAGACCATTAAAAAGTCATTTATACACCTACCTTATAAACTCTTCTCCAGTTCTTTTTGTTGTCTTTTAGCATTCGTGTCCAAAGCATGTTCATAAGTTCTGGAAACTGTTCATACATAAAAGTGGCCCTGAAAAGAAAAGCAAAAGAAATAAAGGAATATTTTTTACAGCACTGTACAGTACTATTTTTTAGTAAAGGTCTGCTATGACCTATATCTGCCAGCAGATGGCAGACTTGCATTAAATGAAAACTCAATTGTGAAACGTATTGCTACTGACATTTGCACAGAAGTATTTCGCATATAGTATTTCACTAGATTAGCAATGCTGATAAGTCTTCCCACTGTGGAAATAATGAAAAAAGTAGAGTACCCCCTTGTTATTCTAATCCCTCATGCTATTCATTTGCCCTCTATGTTTACAAAAGAGCCCCAACTTCCTATTTTATACATTCTGAAAAATATTTTGCAAGATTCTGACCCAAAGGAAGCTCTCTGTGTTTCAAATTGCAACACATCATGAAAATAGTTTTTAATAAACAATAGCTTGTGGCCATCATTCACAGCCTGGTACTGTTAATACTTCTTTCTCTTCATCTTGTATTCTTCACGAAGCAGGAAAAATGTTTACTCCATACATTTCTGCATAAAGATGCACCTTTCCTCACTGCAGAGACAAATTATCACTTACTTGGCAATCTCTCCCATGAGTTGCCCTGAAGGTCCCCATGGATCATCATTGGTTGCTTCTCGAACCTTAGATTCGATTTCTGAATAATTCATAACCACATTGGTGCTGCAAAGAACAGAATTAAATGCACACACAAAGATTAGCATCAAAACTGAGAAACACATGAAAACTTAATAATGACACTAGTGGGGACCTTAATGAGATAACTCTACAGGGTGGGAGAGAAAACATCTTTAGTGGAAGAGTTACCTTGAGGACAACACAATTCATTTAACTACCTTTAAGTAGGTTTCGCTCTCCCACTAACCTTCCAGAATATGTATCAGAGACTACGGATAATATTAGATTTGGATCCAGTAGAGTTAAAAATTCTTTTTGGTCAAATTAAATGAGAAACTGAACTGTTTAAGAGGAGAGTAGCATCCCTAGTCATAGTTACTTCGGCTTCTTTCAACAACTATTTGCCAGATTGAGGGTATACTTGTCCAAACCTTCCAGTAAAAAAGAAAGAAAACTAAACAATGTATCTTGCAGCATGCCAACATAATTGTAAAAACAGGATAAGAGGTGCTTAGCATCACAATGGTCCTTGATTTAAATATGCTGCGAGCATAAGGAAAAACCTTGAATGATTTCCTGTTTTCAGATAAAACTAATATTTAGTATCTTCTATGTGGAAGGATTTATGCAGAAGTACAAGAAATATGAGCTAGTTATGGCTGATGCTCAATCTTTTATCCTTCCTTTTAAAACATGTAAGCATTTGTCCTTACAAAAAAAATGCAATTAATATTCCATCCCAATTTCCAAACACACATGGGAAGCCAGTTCCAACTACTATAGAATTACAATGGTTGCACAGATTGTAAAACTAGAAGTATATGGATAAGAAAAAACATGCTGCATGACATTCCAGAATGTTTGTGCTGAAAATAAAGGTATCTTTTGATTTTTTTGGGGTGGGGGATAAGTATGATTATTCCTATATGCTAAAAATTGCAAGAGTGGCAAGAAGCAGAGATATATTTCAAATAGCTTTGCTATTGGGAAAAGGTCAATATTTACATTACTGCATACATTTTCATTTTTAATAGTTCCCTTACAGCTTCTTTGTGCATAATGTGCCCTTATATACATATGTGATGGATAAGGGAAGAGTAATCAATATACTTGGTTATCTATTTCATGGTATGGAAAAATATGTTAAAGAGGACTGGCTCTTCCCACCAAGAGGCAGAGATATGCACTGCCTTCTTTGTAAATAATGCCATTCACATTGAATCCAGCTTGGACACATCCACAAATGTAGAGTACACATTTATGCTGTTCTTGATAATCTCTTGCAACATTTTGCTTGGATCACATCCAGTTTGCTTCTCTAAGAACACTGACAGGGCAAACTTGGAAGCTTACAAGTGATCCCTTCAGCTTTACTTGGCTTTTGCCCATCTTGCAGAAGAAACAGCCTTCTTTTGTAAAGTCAGTTAACACATCTTGTGAGAGAAATAAAATTTCCATTAACTTTGAAAAAGGAATACACACTTTGGTTGTGTTGCTAAAATTCTGCTAACAATTCTAAGATTTATACACACACACGCGTCTTGGTGACGATTCCTTTTAAAACATTTGATTCTTTGTCCTAGGACATAACCAGTTTTACTGCATCCAGGCTTTAAGTTAGGTTTTTGACACAGATTACTTTGACTTGACCTAACCCAATGATGGGCAAGCTTTTGCGCTTGGTGTTTCAAAATTCACCAAAAAACCTAGCATGACTTGGGTGGTGTGTCACTTCGAGAAAAAAACACCATAATTTCGCAATATGTATAGTTTAAATAACAAAAATGTATAATTGTAAAATATAACTGTATTCAATAAATCAAAAACTATTTACTACCATTATTTCCATGTACAACAATCTATGGTACCTCTTGCAGTTTCCACGCTGATTTCTCTCTATTGTAGTTTCAATATAGTCATGAATAATATAATAATTTAATAGTAATATGATAATATACTACAACAATAAAAGAATAATAGAATGATTTTTATATATACACACACACATACACACACACATATACCGGTGTGTGTGTATATGTGTGTGTATGTATATATATGCACATGTGATGTGCATAATTCCCATGGAGTAAACAACAAAACCACTGGACGTAGTCATCCAATCAATCTGCATGCGGCAGTGTGTCAGCAAAAATGGCTAGGCGTATCAGTGCTGACACGCATGTCATAGGTTGGCCATCACTGACCTAACCTAAACATTGAAAGGGGATTAATATCCTGATGATACTCTCATGAGCTTTTGAACCCATCACACTAATTTTAAAAAAAATAGTTATAGGGATCAGAATAATGGGTAATAACTCATCACAATACTTCAGGTTTGCAAGGACGATTAACAATGCCAGGAAAAATTGAAAAAAGGCAATTCAGAGAGATAACAGAGGTTCTCTACACCATTTACTTTGAAGTTGTACCTGTGGATTATGAGAAAACACTGCCCCTGAATGGTGGGTTTATGACACTTTTAGATGCCTAATTTTAAAGACATTGGCTTACATGCAAGACGCAGCTATGGAAACTGTATCCAAACAGCATACTGATAAGATGGTGGGACAAATCCAAGGTGTGGAAAGGGTGCAGAAAAATTAAAGTCCATATATATTATCTGGAAACGTTCCTAGGGTCTATCACTACAATCTACATGAACTGGTGAAGGCTATATCCTAGAGATGGGAAATGTACAGGTGTAACTTCCAAATGTAACTTCCAGTACTCCTCACCATTGGCTAGTTCAGCTACAATCCAATGTATTGGGTTATATGTATGCACAATTTTTGTGCATGTTGCAGACAGCAATGAGTTTCAATCAGTGCCTTATAGAAAAACAAGCATATGTATTATAGTAGAGGAACAAACTTGTGCACTCAATATTTGGCATACTCTTAAAAAAAAACCTTGAGGACCTTAAATTGGTACAGAACAATTTTATCTCCTATGAAGAAGACAAAAAGAGTTGTTGGCAGAGAAGACAGTGTGTTTTAATAGTGGCCTGATGTTAGTAAAGTGTTCCATCAGCACTTCTACAGGCTCTCAGTAAAATTTAGGAAGAAGCAGAGTGATTGATATTGTTGTTATTATACAACTGTTTTTTTAAAGGAATGACTTACTAATTATGATTTACTCTGCCACCATTATTTAGTTTTATTTTACTGTATTGTTTTAATATGGTATTTTAAACTTTTGTGTACATGGAAAGCATAACAGAACCTTTAAAAAAAACTACAGAGAATACATCTGCTAACATAACATATGTGTTCCTGGATTTTTAAGGTAGAACATATACCCTAAGTGTGCACAGAACATTTGGAACTAGGGACAAAAATAACATGGGAAGAATAGGGATAGGTTCCTACAGCACCAGGGGAGGGGGGGGGGGGAGGACTGACTATGTGTATATCTTCACTTCACTTCACTTTATTTCTTAATTAGTCGCTCTCCACCAGAGTGCTCCGAGCGACTTACAATTTAAAATATCATTCCACAATATAAAAACATTCAACATAAAAACATTCAACATTGACTATTTGGCAAACTAGATCTGATCTACTCAAATGCACAACCAAACAGCCAAGTCTTGAGCGCTTTTACAAAAGGTTGCAACTCCGACATTGCTCTAACATATGGAGGCAATGAGTTCCACAGAATTGGAGCATAGGCTGAAAAGGCTCTACGCCTTGTGGCTTCCAGATGTACCTCCCTAGGGCCCGGTACGTATAGGAGATTTTCCTGGGAGGATCGAGGTGACCACTGATGGAAAAAAGGAATGAGACGGTCCCTAAGATATTCGAGCTCTAAATGTCAGGATCAGTATCTTGTAAGAGATCCGATGTTCTATTGGTAGCCAATGCAGTTGTTTCAGAATCGGTGTAATATGGGATCTTATAGATGATCCCGCTAGCAGCCTGGCCGCCGCATTTTGGACCATTCAGATCTTCTGTATATGTGAAATGAAACAAATGTGTCAGGTAAACCTTGCATTAGTAAACAAAACATGTTCGGGCATTTATAGAAATCTCCTGAAAGCTTCTTTCAAAATGTACCAAGGGATAACCTTTGCTTTCACTAGCCTCAATTTCACGATTTTTTTTGCTTTTAAAAAAACATGTTGGTGAGACACTTATCTGCTTTCCCCTTTGCAAAGGATTCTGGAGGTAGCTGCCATTTGCCTTCCCTGTTTAAGACAGGCACTAATAGATACAGAAGGCTCAGAAGAAGGGCAATCACATACTTTCTCAGATCAAGCCTTTATTGCATTGCTTATTGTAAACATACTGGTAAATTCTGATAGCAAGTCTCCTTCTTCCCAGTGTTGTTATTGCTGAAAAACCTTGGACTAACAGGAAAGGGATGAGGCTGGAGGGGTATCATCAGAGGTTTCGGTAACAAAGACATATCTGTATAGTATGACCATAATAAGCTTGGAAAGCAAAGGCTGAATTTTTTTAAAACTCTATTATTTGTCTAAATAATATATCATCTGTATTTCTGAATTAATCGACAAATGAAAACCATGACATGTATTGTGATATGTCAGAGCAGAGCAGATTTGTATAGCAGCACTTGGGACTCTGCTTATTTATCACCAGAACATATGACTGAAGCTTGAGATTTTGCAATCTCCTTTTAACATGGGCACATGTTAACCTCGTGCCATTTTTGATTCCAGTTCATATGGAATTGGTTTTCAAGACAGGCTTCAGAGCTTTTGTAGCTTGCAGCACACTAGTTTCCTTGTGTGGTGTAAGGAATACCTGTGGATCAAATGGGAAAGGTTGTGTTTTTACAGCCTTTCCCCAAGCTCTTTTGAAGGGTTGGAGGAAAGACTCTAAAATGAAGTGTTTCCTACATTGCTTCAAGTTAAAATGCTTAAGAATGCAAGTCATGCGGGAAAGAAAAGCCACAAGCGTCCATTAACACACAACACTATCAGTTGAATTTGTAGCAATGAAAAGATCAAAAGTAAAGCGATCTGTGAGGAAGTTAAAGGAAAAGGTTGGAAAGTTAAAACACAGCCCCAAACTGTAACTTAGGAACAGCACCAAACAGGGCGGCACATTCTCAGGGTTTATGGATTCATCCTTCTATAAATATATTGTTCTCTGCAAATGGGAGAAAGTACTCATAAATCCCAAGAAAAGATCTAACATTCCAGAAGGGACGGAAAAAAAATGTTCAGCCACATTTCATTCAGCAACAAATGTAAACTGGGTGGCGGGGGGAGAGAAAGTGAGTTGTGTAGCTTGGCTGCGTTCCAGGCCATTTAAAAATAACTATTTCAAAAAAGGTGGAAATCTAGTTTTATTCTTCCTTTCCCATGTTTTCTATGGCCCTCAATCCATGCCCTACCCATGATGCCTGTGACCTCTGAAGCAGAATTTTTTTTTTACTTCCAGATGTGAGGGGGGAAAGTGAGTAGTTTGACTGCCAAGACTTCCTGTGACCAATATAAATTTGATATTTGAGGACACTTTCAGACACCAGAGGGGGCTCTTGGGTTAGTTTATGCTGGGCCTCTTCCAAGGATTCAGGTTGGACAGAATTCTTTGTAAGTAAAATGGGCTAAACAATAGATGAATTGACAAATGGACTCTGAATACTTTGTGCAAAAAGTTTCTAATAATCCGAGACATTATCTGGCTTAGACTTGCTTGTTTCTTAAAGATCTGCGCAGTTAGAATCTCTCATGAACCTTGACAAAAAAACCATGCCCATATGAATAAAATGAAACAAAATATACTTCCAACCCAATTCTATTTTCAATAAAATGACAGGTTAGACATAAAATCACTACTGAAATAGCTGTACATGAAAAAATAAATTTGAGTTAGGTGGCATTTTAATACTTATTTTCAGCAGTGTCTTCATGAAATGGGAACCATAAAACCCAAACAGCTGGTAAATTCAGATCTACTCAGGCAGTAAAAAAGTATCACTTTAATGTGCAAGGAAGTGGGCCCTGGGGTCTGTGCAATGTAAACCCACCCTTAGGCATATAATGTACTTCTCTTCCTAGGCATTTGCAAATTGAGTGTCTGCAGAAAGATGCTGTGTGTCTACCTTTGATCAACGTTTTAAATGCATGTACCGACAATACCAGGGGTAAGGACATGAATTGCTTGCATGGATACGGCAAAATGATTTTTAACCTCCCAAATAGGGTTCAAGTTCATGTAGGACTGTTTCATATATTTTATCTTTTTCAAGGAAACACATGAACTAATGAACTCCTTTCTGTAAAGGAGAGAAGAGACAATTATATACTCTTAAAGACAATCTTATCTTGCTGGTTGGGAGTTTATTTTCAGGTGAGCAAATGATTTCAGCTGCCACATCTTCAGTTGGCTTTAGTGGGCAATCCCATAGAGAAAGGAGAAGGCGGTAGGTGCCTTTATGTGGAAGCCGGGGGGGGGGGGGGCAATGCAATGCGAGTGTGAGTCAGGTGAGGGTGGGCATACTGCCTCATGCTGGGGAAAGAACTGTGGTGATGGGCAGTGAATGAATGGGCCGTAAAGACCAACTGTGGGTCCTCTTGTCAGAAATTGGCAGTTTCTGGGAGTCATCTTCCTTACAGGAATACAACATCTGCAGCCAGGTGCTGAATGTACAGAGCGGATGGCCAGCATGTTGTGCCCAGCATATCCTGCATCCCATGCCCTGTACCAAATGCAAAACCTCTTTGTCTTGGATGGTTAAGGCCATCAAAAGCATACCCTCACTGCACTATCATTCATAGCATGTTCCAGGTATGCATTATATATTCTTACGAGAACCCTTCTTTCTCTTTGAGAGATTATTTTTAGGTAAGAGTGGCTACTATTACGTAACCAACGCAATACAGTAGAACCCCAGTTAACCAAGCTCCAGTTAACTGAGCATCTGTATCATCCGAGGCGCTGCCAGGGGCACTCCTCCCTCTCCCTCTCCTTCTCTTAAGCAAAGGAAAGAGAGGGAGGAGCAAGCACCTGGAAGCGCCCCGCCTCTGCCTCTCCTTCTCTCGAGCAAAGGGAGCTCGAGAAAAGGAGGGAGGAGGAGGATGAAGCGTCCCGGAAGCGCCCTGCGATCACTGCTGAAGCAGCTATCATGGGGTGCTTTTCTGGGCCGAGCCCTCGCCCCTTGGGAAGCAACCCACGACCGCTGCTAGGCAGTAGCGCTTGTGGGCTGGTTCCCAAGGGGTGAGCCCTCACCGAGGAATGTTTCCCCGGATCTCCCTTGGCCAGGCCCTTGCTGGAGGAAAGAGTTTCTTCCAGCAATGGCCTGGCCGAGGAAAACCTATGGCACACTCCTAGTTTCTTGGAGGGACAGGAGCGTGCTGCGGGTTTTCCTCACACGGGGCATTTCTCGGAGGGAGCAAGGGCCTGTCCCTCCGAGAAACGAGGATTGTGCCGCGAGTTTTCCCTCAGCCAGGCCTTTGCTGGAGGAAACATTAAATCCTTGTGCTGGCAGGACTGCTGACTTGAAGGATGGATTGGTGACCTGAAGGTTGCCAGTTCGAATCTGGGGAGAGTACGAATGAACTCTCTCTGTCAGCTCCAGCTCCTCATGTGGGAAAATGAGAGAACCCTCCTACAAAAGGATGGTAAAACATCAAACATCTGGGCGTCCCCTGGGCAATCTCCTTGCAGACAGCCAATTCTTTCACACCAGAAGCGACTTGCAGTTTCTCAAGTCACTCCTGACATGAAAAAAAAATACTGACCACTGGATAAGTTGACCCAGGTTTTTTTGGGTTGATTTTCTAACTGCAATATTTGGACTCATATATGCGTGCTTCTTGAGGATGGCAGCTCTCTCAGTTCTTAGCACAGAAAAAGCTACTGCAGGAAGACTGGAGATACCCATGTGCTGCCAGCAAACTACCAAATTATGTTGCAGGTTATGATATAGCTGGAACCAAAAAGGTACATCTGTAATAACTTACTTTACAATGTTTGAAAATTATTGGATGCAGCAAAGCTAAAAAGAAACATTCCTCAGACCTCTGACATAGTCAGGAAACAAGCAGGAAGTGGGTTAAACAGTCCCACTTTATATTGTCTGATATGCATTACAAACAATCATAGTATGAGTGTCGTGACACAGCAGCCTCTTAAAAAGCCACACACGTAAAGGAAAGTTCTTAAATGTTTATTAAATGATATTTAAAACTCAGAAACACTTAACTGCAGTGTTTCTCTTCAAAAGTAAACGTCTTAGTTCAAAAGGAGTCAAAAGCAAGAATAAAAGGATAAACCGGATTATCTGGCTTGCAGCAAATGTAACAGAAACGTTACCAGAACTGACGCCACTCAATGCTGTGGCGCAAAGGGCTGGAAAAGAGCAAAACGATCCCAAAAGGCAGCAAGCAGAATCGTAGTCGAAGCCAGGTCGAGTTTCAAAGACCAAAGGAAGAAAACCGGAGACGCTAAGCCAGGAGCAAGCACAGACGAAGGTCAGGAGCCGGAACAGGTTCAGAAGCCAGAAAAGCCAAAGTATGAGCGCCAAAGCAGGGATGCCAACGCAAACGCCGAACTGGAAGGGCTGGAGCAAAAACGGCAAGGCAAACGCCGAACTGGAAGCGCTGGAATAGAAACGTCAAGGCAAACGCCAAACTGGAAAAGCTGGAGCAGAAACGCCAAGACAAACGGCGAACGTCGTTGTCAAGGGCCAAACAGGAGTCAGAAGCCAGGAACACCGAAGCAGGATTCAATCCGGATTATCAGGAAGCTGTACAGCCAGGACCCAAGGAAAACATGCAGTGACAAACCAATGTCCCCAAAATGACACATTGCCTTCTGCAAGGCAATAGTTCTTCAAACTCTACTTTTAACTTACTCTACTCTCTGCAAAATCATCATTTAGTATGGACTCCTCATCACTAGAAAACCCATAAAATGTCTCATCCTCTGAAGGAGCCATAAGTATTTCCCGGACCCGCTTTACTTGTTGTTCTTCATCAAGCACCTGCTCTCTATTAGCCCTTTTTCTCCTTCTAGCTGTTTCACCCATAGAACCATTACTGCCCCTTGGCCCAACTACAACAATGAGGCACAAACAAAACCTCTAAGAAACAAGCATATTAAGCTTGTAATGAAACACTATAATTTCTACAAAAAAGTATGCCAAGTGAAAAAGATTTAAGTCAACATGTAAGATGGATTTAAAGTTTGACTCTCAGTCTATCCAGTTTTAAAGAACACTCCCCAAAGCTGATTACGTCAGCTCAGTATGACTATCATAAACCAAGATAGCATCAAGTGGAAAAGAAGAAATTGAGGCAAACTTATGTAAACACACAAGGGCTTACATTGCAGATCATTTTTCAGTAGTCCCTCGTTTTTCTTATAAAATGAAGCTGTATAGCAGTGGTTCTCAACCTGGGGTCCCCAGATGTTTGTTGCCTACAATTCCCAGAAATCCCAGCCAGTTTACCAGCTGTTAGGATTTCTGGGAGTTGAAGGCCAAAAACATCTGGGGACCCCAGGTTGAGAACCACTGTTGTACAGTACAGGATGCTATTCTTTGACAAAAAACAAGGACATACATCAAATTCAACCCAAGTAGCTTTCCCCAGACTGGTTGGATTGCTTTAGTAAGTAAATCTCACCACAGAAACTACAACAGGAGCCAGAACTTTTATGAAGGCTAACTGGAATTTGGGCTTCTGTGTCTTTTAGGTTTGCTTTTTCTGGAAATGCTGCAGATGGGGATTTCTCCAAGGTGCAAACTTTCCAAAAACCCACTATTTGCGTGCCTAGCAACAAGACAAAGTAGTGAGGACTAGCTAGTAAGTAGACGTACCAGAGCACATGCACATAGCTTGCTGACGTCTTAATTCTTCCTGGTTCCCAGTTCCAGCTGTAGCCTTAGCTACTCCTCAGGTGCAGCCCCTCAAGACTGAGATAACAGCTCATCTTCTACTGCTTAACGGAGTGCTCCTTACAGGCCCACCTTACAATTAACTAGATATCTGCCTACCAACTGGGCACCATGTGACAGGCCTACCAGCTTGCAAGACCACTATCACCATCAACTGATTTAGCCTCATTCTTCCTCCTGTTGTCCAATTAGTTGCTCCTTTGGTACAGGAGACTGAACACTTCTTCTCCAGTGGTCCTGTGTATCAACACAGGGCAGCATGTCCACTCAGCAATGGACCTGCTGCTCATCTAACTTAACAATTCCTGCCAAGCAGCTAAACCACTAACTACAACATTGCTAACTTTCATCCATTTCCCACACAACTGTTCTCTCATACTATCAACATCCCGCTACCCTGAGTTCATCTTCTGCCACCTAAGCATAGGATTCTTGCCATTCTTAACAGCATGATCACTTGAAAAGGGAGGCGATTAGATTTGGACTGTTGCCTGCATACCTGCCTTTTCCCAAGTTTTACTAGTCAGTTGGTTTTAAACTCAACTAGGATCCATGTAAAGATAATATAGTAGGGCAACTTTTTTTGAGCCACAAACCATGCTAAAGTCAATGTAAGTTTATTTACTTTACTGAAGCCAGGAGTTACATAATCTACTTCCTCTACTCTCAGATTTGCCTGCTTGCCACCTAGATAGTGTGTTGCACACTTCATTCCTGTTTCTGTCTCTCGTACCTCTGCTTTCTGTGTGGCCTTGCAGAGGAAGCCACTTCACCCCCCCCTTCTTTTTTACTGTCTCTCATTTTCAGCGACAGTAAAAAAAAAAAAATCTAGAGCGAAGAAGTATTTTCTGTTGTGGATAACTATCAAATACAAAGGCTGCCTTTTCACAAAAATCCTTGTACCCATCAGCAGTCAAGGCTGTTGAAACTTGGCAATCTTGACTCCTTTGGAAAAAAGGCAACTATATTTGAAAATTTCTTCCAATCTGCCAAGAAAAAGAAATTATTGTCAGCTCTATTTTAAAAAAGACTGTAGTACAAACCCCATGCTTCCTTGCTTTTTTCTGTCAGTATTAACCCCTTGCCTGAAGACGCTACTGTGTCTGAAACTTGTATCCAATTCTCACAAAAACATATAGAAATTTTTTGGTTTCCAGCATAGCCAAAGGGAGAAATGGAACCTTTGGATTTTGAATCTTGAGTTGCCATTTTATAAATCACCTCTGGGTTCAAATTGAATTCTGTGATTGCTGCAATGCTGACAGAAACATTTCATTTAACTAAGAACTAAACGGCTTATGTGATACAGTTTGCCTGATTTTTCTCTCACCCTGTGACTGTCTATACCAGGCATGGGCAAACCTCAGCCCTCCAGATGTTTTGTACTTTAACTTCCACAATTCCTAACAGCCTATCAGCTATCAGGAATTGTAGGAGTTGAAATCCAAAACACCTGGAGGGCTGAACTTTGCCCATGCCTGATCTATACACTGGAATGTTGAACCATGTCTGTTTTTATGTATTTTAGTATCTTAGATTTTTTACTACTTATCAAATTCTGAACTAAAAACAAAAAGTTATAAATCAGAAAGTACTTGAAAGTACACAACAAAAGTATACTACAAGGTCATAGAAATGACCGTTCCATAACATACAGCTCTATGTTTTTTGTATGGAAAGCCTTTCATTTCAAGTCAAATTTAATTGTTTGGTTTTTCCTTCCTAGGAGGCTAGAAACTATTCCCAAGTTTGTATGGTCAACCCTCATTTTAAACACACTTAAGGGTATGCTGTATGGCGTTTACTTCCTCCCACCCAGTGACATCCATCAATAAGAGGCTATTATAAACAGTTTTCCAGAAATATTTCTCATTCCCTATAAAAGGAGCTTATGTAATGCTTCTCTAGCTGAGCCTGAAATGTCTTCAACAGAGCGTTTAATCAGTAACATGAGAAACTCAGGCTCAAGAACCCCAGCACTGTTCATGAGCCACTAGAGGCCAGCAAACCATGTGAGAAATACTAGACTACAAATAAAGAAGGCTTTATACTTCAGCCATACTCTGCCTATTATTAAGTGGTATTTCAGAATGAATCAACATTTAATACTTACATCTTTCTTTCTCAAAATGCTTAAGGTAACTCACATGTAAAACAACAACAAACACCACAATGTGCACACACAGAGGATGGGCAGAATGAAAACCAACAAATGAAAAAAATTATTAAAACTATGGGAGGGATCTATCTTCACAATTACACTCAGGTAACAGATCACCCATTAAAGGCAGTGTTTCCCTTTATTTCACTTTCAAGGATACAGAAACAAAAGGAAACTGTGCATGAGTAAAATAAACAAAATAGTTACAGCTTTGTCATCTTTTCACTTGAAAGCGACAGCAGGAGCTTCCATCTGCATCGGGGATTTCATATTCATTTTGGGACATATTGACATGATAGGTATTACTCAACTACTGCATTTGTACTCCTTGCACAAACGCTATCCCTATAACAGCACAGGAAAGGAGTCTGAGCTTATATCCCTGGATTTGGTAGCTCCAGCTCCTTCTTTCCAAGTGCCAAGAATGAGAATGGGAAATGGAGACAAGTACATATGCAATTCTGAAGTTGACGTGATTAGTAGTTAGGAATACTTTCCTTCACAGACTATTTAATTCACATTGATTTTATTCCTTGTGTTCTTATACAGCAGCCTTCTGCAATCTCAAACTCCTGATGTTTTGGATGTGCAACTGCCATCATTCCTGACCACTGGCCATCCAAGCTGACAAACAAACAAATCAAAATGTCTACGCAAAAACTAAGATATCAGATCCCCGCAGTTAGAGTTGTTTGTTGCTATTACAATAGAGTCTTGCTTATCCAACATAAACGGGCAAGCAGAACGTTGGATAAGTGAAAATGTTGGATAATAAGGAGGGATTAAGAAAAAGCCTATTAAATGTCAAATTACATCATGATTTGACAAATTAAGCACCAAAACATCATGTTTTACAACAAATCTGCCACTTGTTTAGGAGCGTGGTTGCACTTGTGTTATTGTTGGGTGTGTGTGGCCCACTGCATGTTGCTGCCTAGAGAAACAGCTGTGGATCCGGGCAGGAGGCAGACTGCGTTGAATACAGAACGTTGGATGAGCAAAGGTTTGATAAGTGAGACTCTACTGTTTTTGTCGTCGAGTCAACTTTGACTTACGGTGACTTGTAAATCAGACGTTTCCAAGACCCCCAGTCATCAAGTGCCCAGCTCAGATCTCAATATTATGGACCATGGCTTTTTTGGTTGAATCAATCCACTTGTCTTTCTCTTTTCTTCCTGTTTATTACGTTGGCAATCATTATTATCTTTTCAAGTGAGTCTTATCACAATGTATCTAAAGTACAATCGCCTTATTTAAGCCAACTTTGAATGGTCCTTTTGGTTTCTTGCAATTCTGTGATTAAAACAGCAGAGGCCCTTTCCTACTAGACAACTATAATACTATGATCCCAGTTTAATTTCCATGGTTCTATCCTATGGAATCCTGGGGCTTGCAGTTTATTTAAATTTCTCAGCCAGGGAGCTAGAGTGCCTCAACAAAATGCAGGGCCAAGATTCCACAGGATGGAACTATGGCAGTTACATCTGTAAAAAAAAATTATGTAAAAGAAGAAAAATGAATGTATGCAGCATATGTGGACTGACCCTTGAGTGGTATTTGTGAAGCCTTTAAAGTGGATTTTACGATATTATTGTTTGCAATATTCATGCTCAGTTTCTTTAAATGCCCATTAGTGAACGTGCTACTAAGTGTTTCTACTTGGGTGACACTATTTATTATATAAGACTACAGCATCAAGATGCCAGTAGACAAACCTTTATTGACAAATGTCACTGAAAGAACTCCTGATTTTTTGGGTTTCATCTCCATTTTTGGAAGTAATGGCTCACTAATTTATGTGACAGATGTGCAAGACAAACTGAAGAAAAATGAGATAAGCCAAGAAAAACATCCTGATGTCTGCAACTGAGTTATGGCTTGGGAGAGGAAGGAACTATAAAAGCTATTTCCTGCTCCTCACAACTTATGTGGTTAAACAGCACTAAGAAAACAAGATAGCCCATTATGTAGAAGAACAACCTTTTCTAAGCTTCCAGAATAGTTGAACATTGAGAATACACCAGGTTTCATTGAGGTCTCAGCACAACATGCTGGATGCTTTCTGTTGCTTAAAAAGGAAGGACTTCCTTTTCAGGTGAATTTTTATATTATAAATTCAATTTTCCTAACTTCTATATTTGTCAGAATCGTTTAGACAAGTTTGAACCATTATACATTAAGATGAATAATTTAGGTCAATGATGATGATAATGACAACAAGCCAGAGATCTTTAAAAGCTCAAGTGGCCAGTTTCCTTCTATTCAGTGCTATGTCTTGTTAAACTTTTTTTTGTACAAAATTGTAGCATACATAGGAATTTTTAAAATGTTCATATTCTGATATCTTATTCGTAGTGGAAACACTGAATAACTTGCATATCATTTGATTTCATTATGACCTGGTTCTTTAAAGCAAACAAATGAACAAACAAATAACAAAACCAAAAGAGAAGACCCTAAAAGAATCCAAATTAAAATGGTGGCCCTTTTCAGGTATAATGGGGAAAAAACATCCTTTCCTACTATATGAACATATCTCTAGAGCACTAGAAATTTTCATGTGTGTTAGGTGTAGGCAGAGAATAGCCCATTTGTATGATTCAACTTTAAACAACAGTTCTCTCTCCCCACGGCATTCAAACATGTTGACTAGAGTTTGTTTAAATTTTTAGTTAGTTTGAACAAGCAAATGTTTGACTATCCATCTGACCCAGCAAGAGCAATACACACTTACATTCTTTTTTGATGATGAGGAATTTGGTGGTCTCACTTTTAGTAATTATAACGAAGTATTATAAATTGATCTCAATCTTCATATTGCCAACTACTGTATATTTTCTAGGAAGGAAAGACATATAGCGAATCTACAGTGGTTTATAATTAACAATCTACCAGATACAATGTATGGAAACTTTCAGATTCAAATACTTGACCCCCCCCCCCCCCCCAAAACAAATTTGTTCAGTGGGCATTAAGTGGTGAGTATATTGGTCTACTGATGATTGTTAATGGGCTCTTTTGTTATTGTTCCCTTAGAGATTACATCAAGCTTTAAAGAGATCAAGAGCATGTGATTACCTTTCACTGCCAGTTTATTACAGCCAGTTAAAGAAAACACAAGTGTTAGGAGAAGAAAACATAAGATGAATAATTAGTATACAAACTTTACAACTAGCAATCTCTGCTAGGAAGATGATAAGATTATGTATCTGATAAACATTTTGTAAGATATTGAAGCAATTCAAAAATTTTGACTATCACAGGAAATTGCCTTCAATTTCTTCATTCTTCAAAGATGTACATGAAAGATTTGGGCCTTTTAAAAGCTTCTCAACAGTTTAAACCTTAACACACACTTTCAGTAATTCAGTGTTTAGGAAATCAGCCACTCTACTGTAATCCTCCTTTTTTAAAGCACCGGCACAGCTCTCCATATGGTACAGCTCTCCATACGTATGTGGTATGTAAATCCCAAACAAATTAAACTATTCCACCATAGTTAACTTCTGCAGAGTGCAAATATCATCACATCTTCCATTTCTGACAAGAAACAAATCATTGAGAAATATCTGATAGGTATGTTGTGTGTTTTCTCTGATACTGGATGTGACAGTAGAGGCAAGACAAGGTAGGGCAAAGAAAAATGTGGCAACAATGAAAAGAGTCGGCTTCTTGAATGTCTTTCTTCTAAGGGCGGCTCAGGAGCTAGCAACCATCTTCTCTCATTATACGCCACCTCCTTATATCAAAAGTGAGACAACCCTAACAGGAGAAATTATTTTGAGTAGTGTGCTGCTATGGGGTGAGGGAGACGGCCAAAAGGGAGCGTGCGAGGTGAGCGATGGTAGGAAAGCTGCCCGCAGGGCGAGGGAGGAAAGGTGCACGCCTTTTCCTTGCCCCATTCGGCCCTTCCTCGGCGGTGGCGGCAGGAAAGCTGCCTGTGGGACGAGGAAAAGGCATGCACCTTCCTCTCCTCCCTCACCCCCCGCGCACCTTTCCCGCTCCCTTCCTCGGAGGCGGCAGCAGGAAAGCTGTTCGCAGAGTGAGGGAGGAAAGGCGCACACCTTTTCCTCATCCCGTTGGCCCTTCCTCAGCGGCACAGGCAGGAAAGCTGCTTTCAGGGCGAGAGAGGAAAGGTGCATGCCTTTTCCTCGGCCCTTCCTTGGTGGTGGCAGCGGGAAAGGTCATGCAGGGTGAGGGAAAGGTGTGTGTTTTTCTTTCCCCCCTCACCCCCCACGCACCTTTCCTGCTCCCTTCCTCAGCAGAGTGAGGGAGGAAAGGTGCATGCCTTTTCCTCGCCCCGTTCGGCCCTTTCTCAGTGGCAGTGGCAGGAAAGCTGCCCGCGGGGCAAGGGAGAAAAGGCGCACGCCTTTTCCTCGCCCTGTGCAGCCCTTCCTCGGCAGCGGCGGGGGAAAAGGTGCCCATGGGGCGAGGGAGACAAGAAAGGCATGCGCCTTTCCCTCCTTCTCCTTCACATTACAAGCACCTTCCTTGGTGGAGGAGGAAGGAGCCACCACCGCAGGGGCCGGATAAATGGCTCCGATGGGCTGCATGTGGCCCGTGGGCTTTAGTTTGGGGACTCCTGGATTAAACAAAAGCAAAATTGGGCCAAAGTGTGAGGAGTGCATATTGTAAACCCAATGGGTAGGAAGATGGGTAAAGTGCTACATTTAATGGAAGATTTGGGGTGGAATAAAATGTGAAATTATTTCCAACTAGTGGAGCAGGATAGTGGAGCAGAGTAGCCTGATTAGATAATCATCTATGACATACAACTTCAGACTATATACATACATATGACTTCAGGCTATATACAGTAGAGTCCCACTTATCCAACCTTCTCTCATCCAACGTTCTGTATTATCCAAGGCAGTCTGCCTCCCGCCCGGAGCTGTTTCTCTAGGCAGCAACGCGCAGCAGGCCAACACACCCAACAGCAACACAAGTGCAGCCACGCTCCTAAACAAGTGGCAGACTTGTTGTAAAACATGATGTTTTGGTGCTTAGTTTGTAAAATCATAATGTAATTGATGTTTAATAGGCTTTTCCTTAATCCCTCCTTATTATTCAACATTTTCACTTGTCCAACGTTCTGCCAGCCCACTTATGTTGGATAAGTGAGATTCTACTGTACCAATATTCAGTCCCTTTTCTACTGCATCTTTCTCCTATTACACAAATAGTGAAACAAACTTACAAACTCTTTCCATTACAGCTAAATGCAGCTGCCTGGGTAGTTAAAATATCAGTAAGGGGGCAGTGTGTTGGTGCACAACATCCATGTACGTCCATACTTAGTCAATTGGAACGCTATCACCACAATTTAGCCAGCAATGGCCTCCTGGTACATTTTCAAGTCTAGATGGTTCATTATTCTCTTTCTGCTCTAGATGGTCACCAACACCAATTCTACCCCATGAATTTGAATTCTTCTCATCCAGAGGTACTACAGTTTTAAATTCTATTTTAGTGGTTCTCAATTCTACCTTATTGTTATTTCTTTGTGAACAGGACTGCTAAATGAAAGGCAAAGGAGGCTTTAAGGAATTTCTTCTAATAATCTCATAATTTGCTACTAAGAAAAGTGTATTAAAAATTCACTAACTTGTACAATAACTTGGATATCATTTGTCATTGTATATACACATTCTCTTTAACTTCATTGCTGGCTTTATTAGATGAAAAGAATTATTTATCATCACTGTCAAAAATCAGCCAACAGACAACAAAAACCACAAACAAGAACAAGAAAAATCAAGGTTAAAACATGTAAAACAATATAATGAATCAGGCGTGCAGTAGCTGAGCCTTTGTCCTTATTGCAACATAAAAGAACTCTGAAACTGATTAACAAAAGAAACTATGTCAGATAAACAATAGGATACATAAAATTTGCTTTCTTGGCTGTAAATTTAGAAATAGGAGCAATTAATTCCCATCTGGCATCATGAGAAAAATAACCATAAAGCAAGAGAGTCTCAGGATACCCAGATCTTCATGGACAAAGACTCTTAATACTGGAGTGCCAACTGAACTGTCTCAACAGGAGTGCAAAAAGCACATCCAATTGAGTGACAGAAAATTAAGCACTTAATATATTTTAGGATTTTTCAAATAATGTGTTCCTGACTTTTCCAGATGTATAAAAATGTCAAAAAATAATAAAAAAAATAAGAGAGCAGGATTCTGATGGCACAGTGACTAAATACTGATGGTTGGCACCACAAAATCTTTGGAGATGCAATGTTTGAAATTCTCCATCATCCAAAGACAGAAAATCCCTGTGGCGTAAATGTGAAATGGACAACTCTGAATCAAGTATTTCAATCCAAATGAAAGCACAGTAACGGAAAATTTGATTGAAAATTCAATCCACCCCAAAAGGTTAAAGCTTGAGCCATGCAATATAGCTCTCTGGCTGGTTTCCAAACACATACTTAAGACACTTCAAGGACCAATCAAAGAAAAAGTACCTGAAGTTGATGTTAATACACTTTATCCAAATGGCTACACTGAAACAGAAGTTGGGATAATTTTTTGCACAAAACACCTTGAGTGCTTAATTAACAGAATGGTCATCCTGGGCAATTAATGTACAGTGGCTAAAATATTACATGCAGCTAGAAGTACAGAGGCTCTGTGAAAGTTTTTGTTTACTGTATGCAGGAAACTGATACACAAGAATGTGTTAAATACCAAAGTACCTAGCAATTAGATTTACCATAACTGATGGTTATAGTTATGCAAAGGCTGGCATTTAATAATTAAAACTATCTGCCAGACTTGGGCAAAAAATGGAGACTAAAGAACTTCATAATATAGATTAAGATTATGAAGTTGTTGGCCCAGAGGAGAATCTGGGAGTACAAAACTCAATTATTGGCAGGAGTCAAATTATTCACAAACAGAAAAAATAATGTATGGTCCAAACACAATGAGTGTATCTGCATTGTAGAATTAATACAGTTTGATGCCACTTTATGGCACATTACTATGGAATCATGGGAGTTGTAATTTGGTGAGGTACCAGCACTTTCTAGCAGAGGGATGCATTCTGCTCCAGGACTTCACTTTCCCCACTTTGTTTAAACATTAAAGTTGTATGATTTTAACATTTTGCATTAAAGCACCAAGTAACAAACAAAGAGTTTGTACATATATAGACTTGCAAAACTTTGCCACTGTGTTTTTTACATTTAATGCTAGCAATCGCCACTTTCTTGAATCTAATCAGCCCACATATTGCAAATTGAGAGATCTGATCTCTATATTACGCAGAGACATATGTGACAGGAAAGTCTTATCAGATATGGCAGTTAAGGCTTGCTATGACTGTCCCATGCGTATTTCATTCCTCCTTGCACCAAAAGCTGATGGAGAAAACTATGTGGCATGTAGTGCGACGTGTGCATGTGTGTGGAAACCTCCAAATGAACATTCAGTCCATGGAATCCTCTCAATCCTAAAAAGGGTTTTATGATGTTACTTGTAACTCTACTCATCGGCTTACATACAACAGAGAGGCTCCACTAGCACACCCTTGTGCTAACTCTTCCTGAATCAGGCCAGTTTCAGCACCAGTTTCTTCCTTCCTTTGTTCTTAAATGCTGCAGACAGTGATATCATCACCAACCTAGCAATGAGATACCAGTTTCCCTTTCCATTTATTAGCCTATGGCAGATTCTAGCTTGAATATTTTACTTGATTATTTGCTATTTAAAATTTCTTAAGCACTATTTTATATTCAAATAAAATGAATCAATATGTTAATTGCCCCATTTCTTGTTCAGTGGAAATAACCATAGTTATTAAGAGGGTAACGATGTACTGCCAGCCCTCCATATCCATGGACTGAATTATCCATGGCTTGAAAATCACACACAAACAAATTGACTTTAACAGATGAGAGAGCTGGGCCAAAACCAACATGGAGAAATGTAAGATACCACACTTAGGCAGAAAAATGGAAGTGCACAGATATAGGATGAATGATACATGCCTTGAAACAGTACATGTGAATGGGATTTAGAAGTCTCAGTAGTCCACAATTGGAACATGAGTCAACAGTATGATGCAACAGCTAAAAAACCCAATGCAGATCAAGGCTGTGTTAATAGAAGGAAAGTGTTTGGCTCAAGGGAACTAATTTTCACTATTCTACTCTGCTTTGGTCAGACCTCAACTGGAATATTGTGTCCAGTTCTGGGCACCACAATACAGGAAGGATAACAGTGGCTGTAATAAAAAGTCCAGAAGCCATACCCTATTTGGAACAGCTTAGGGAAAAGGCTAATTTTAGATTGGTGTAGAGAAGGTGAAGAGGTGACACAATACCTATGTTTCAATATTTGAAACAACATCACATTGATGATTTGAAACAACATCACATTGATGGAGCAAACTTCTTTTTTTTTTTTGCTATTTAGAGAACATAGAACAATGGATTCAAAGTACAGAAAGAGAGATTCCACTTTAGAATAAGTTACATGGCCACATTTGTTACTGAAGTACCACAATGGTTTCTGTATTTTCAGGAGGGAGAGGGCTTCACTCCAAATCCTTTTATTATTTCAGCCAGCTATGAACACAAATACAAATACAATGGCATCTACTAAACAGCTAGCCTCCTTTCAATGTTCATGAGCAGCTATATTTCTTTACACTGTTGTTTTCTTTGAGAGCCTACACCCTGCTGATCTCAGGGACTGTGAAATCTCCTCTTCTAGAGATAGTATCTATAAAACTGGTTGTACTAGTTGATCAAATAACCACAGAGTCTTAGAAAGGCAAAAACTTTTCACCTTGTTAACCTGGACTTCTGCAGCAGACCTTTCCCTCCAAAGCCCTTCCCTATCCAACACTTATACACTGCCTCCATATGAGATCTGGTGGCTCTCTTTACAGCAGATTATAAGAATGTTCTGGGGAATGACAATCTATCCTTCCAGTTTCCTCAGTGAAATTACAGGATTAGATTCAGCCTTACATTATTTATAACTTTTGCAGATTTTTAAAATTATTGTGATCTAAAGTCCCAAATGTACCTTTGAATATAGAATGACAGAACACTAATGTATAGAGACATTAGCAAAGGAAGCTTTGAGCTCAGAAAGTTGACCCCTACAGATCTAACCTTCCTAACAGAAAGAAAAGAGGGAGAACAGGGACTAAATTCGTACTCTGTCATGGAAATACTACTGGGTCATCTTGGGCAAGTTATACTCTTTCAGCCTCAGAGGAAGGCAAAGCAAACCCATATCTGAAAAATATATTACCAAGAAAAACTGGGACCTCAAGACACCCTAAATCACAAATGACTTGAAGGCACACAACAACAGCAGCAGCAGCAGCAGCAACAAACACTTGCAGATAATGGAATTCACTGGCACAAGGAGAACATATAAAGACAATTATTATCTAATGAAAACCTGTTATTTATAGAGCTTAAATATGCCTAAAGGCACCAGAACCTACCAAATCTCGAAAGCTAAGCAAGGCCAGCCATAGTTAGTACGTGTTTGGGAGACCACTAATGAATCTTGGGTGATGCAGGTTATATTTCAGAGGAATGTACTGGCAAAACCACCTCTGAATATTCCTTGACCAAGAAACCTCTATGAAATTAATGGAGTCTGCATAAGTCGGCATGTCTTGAAGGCATACACACACAACCACACACAAATGAGATAACCTGAAGATGACAGTCTACACCAGGAGTCCTCAAACCTTTAAAGCAGAGGGCCGGTTCACAGTCCCACAGACTGTTGCGGGGTGGGCAGACTATAGTTTTAATAAACATGAACAAATTTCTATGCACGCGGCATATATTTTATTTGTAGTGCAAAAAACCATAAAAGAACAATACAATATTTAAAATGAAGAACAATTTTAACCAACATAAACTTACCAGTATGTCAATAGGAAGTATGGGCTTGCTTTGGGCTGATGAGATAGTCAAGTTAATTAGCATTGTTGTTGTGTGCCTTTATGGCGTTTCAGACTTAGGGTGACTCTAAATTTAAAGTTTAGAGCAGAGGATAGGTAAATGACCTTGGAAGGCTGCATCTGGCCCGCAGGCCTTAGTTTGGGGATGCCTGGTTTACGCATTTATAAACACACTGAATATCTGCAAGAGCCCATTTATATTTCCAGAACAGAAGAAACACGCTGATGGAACAATCTCCAAGATGTTGTACCCATGCACCTAATCAACCAAAGATAATTCCTCTTTAGCCCTAAAAAAGAAATGAGAGGCTAAGAGCAACTATCCATAGCAAAGGATGAACAAATACCAAACATTTTAACTATGCATTTCTCAGAAAACTCGAAATGCATTTGCACATTCTGCAAGCACAATAAAGAAAAATGATTATAAATCTGTAAAACAATGTTACTTACAACTTCAAATCAAGATGATAGTTATACATTTCATCTGTCACTTCATCAAATACAACAAATTAACTCTGAAAATATGAATACTGTTTCTTATTAAGAAATACCTCTCCAAACTTAAGTGTACATTCTTTCAAAAAGAAACCCCCTGTAAAAGACCAACACTTTCCAAAAAATATAAAGATTTTGTAATTGACTTTTAGATCTGAATGGAGAATTATTTTTAAAAAGCCACTCTTTCAAGGATAGCTTTAAGCATGAACTCTTTTCATAAATTTAGTCCATTTCATAAATTAAGTCCTCAGACAATTAAAATCAAAAAGCCTTCAACTTCTTCAAACTTTGAAAAAAAGATTTGAAAAATGAAGCACAGCACAGGAATTACTGCATACATTATATAAGTGAAAAGTTCAAATTCATAGTTTAAACATCCCGATTATGCCTTTCAGGCACAATGAGGAGGGTAGTTCATGCCATGGTACTGGATTGGAAACACCTACATACTTCGTAAATTGGAAGCTTTATTTCATACAGATGAATTGCTCGGACTCTAAAGCTATACATACTCTATTAAGCCTCACTGAATACCATGCAGTACATATAGATCTGTAGTGTTAAGCTACAGTAAAGTCTCACTTATCCAACATAAACGGGCCAACAGAACATTGGATAAGCGAATATGTTGGATAATAAGGAGGGATTAAGGAAAACCCTATTAAACATCAACATAGGTAATGATTTTACAAATTAAGCACCAAAACATCTTGTAATACAACAAATTTGACAGAAAAAGTAGTTCAATATGCAGTAATGCTATGTAGCAATTACTGTATTTATGAATTTAGCACCAAAATATCACAATGTATTGAAAACATTGACTACAAAAATGTGTTGGATAATCCAGAATGTTGGATAAGTGAGACTCTACTGTATTTAGAAACACTTTTAATTATATTAAACTCAAGAGATAATGTATTTGGCTCAAACTAGATCTCAAATAGGTTGATCATGTTGGAAATTACAACCTTCTTCAAGCCTCCTCTAGTAATTTGTTTATCTATAATCCTATTGCTTACTTATTATATGTATATTCTGGTATGCAGCTTTCTTTTCCTAGCTCTATGTTTTACTGGGGAGTTGTGGGAAGGGTTGCAGACCACATGATCTGCTCGAGACAAGCACAGAGCACAGACTTCTTTAGACTTTGGGACTGCTCAAAACACAAACTTGCAAACACTTGCCTGCTGTTTATTGTTAGAGAGATGTTCTGACCGGATGGCAGAGAAACTATCTCAAGCATATCTGTAACTGACTGATAAGTTGTGTATCTCTGTATGTTGAACACAAGAAGATCGTGAGTAAACCAAATATGTTATTTTTACCAAAGTCTACTTAATTTTGTCTCTTGAGTGCACAACATAAAATAAATTGTTTTTGTGGGACAGTAGATATATTTTTGGACACTGAAAAATACTTTTGAAGAACTGCTATTTTTATGCACTGACATTTTTTCTGTTTCCTAACAGATCATAGACAACAGATCATTTAGTCTAACAACTGAAGTCAATTGCCTTGCATAAATACATTTGGTTGTGTATCACTTGAGAAGATTCAAACAACTGAAGACTTGAATGTTTCAGCAGGCCTTCGGAGATACAGTCATTAATTAATCAGCCCCAGAGGGTTTTTAATAATCTATCCTGTATTTATTACGGTCTTACCTTTTATGTGTTTTTAATATAATTTTTTATCCTGTATTGTTGTTTTAATTGATATATTGCATTACTGTTTTATCTGTTTTATATTGTGATTGTATTATGTTGCTTATATTTTGTCCTTATGTTGTTTGGGCCTCTGCCCCATGTAAGCCGCCCTGAGTCCCCATGGGGAGATGGTGGCGGGGTACAAATAAAGTTTTTATTATTATTATTATTATTATTATTCTAATCAAATGGGTTTTTGGCTCTTCTCTAAAAGGTTCTCTAAAATATGTTTTTCTAAAAGATCAAGATACACATACATTATGTACTCTGGTTTCAAAGGAAAGGTCTTTTTCAGTATTCTTTGTATTTCCGAGTGGATTTTTTTCCAAAATTTTTGAGTTTCCTCGCATGACCACCATACATGGTAATAACAGCCTACCATCTTCTTGCATTTCCTCTTAGGAATCTTCTTGTACTTCCTCTTAGGAATCACGGATGAATAAACAAGCTTTAATCGTAATGAAGATGTACTATTTATCTATATGATAATTGCGGCAAGAATAACATTTGCGAAACTGTGGAAAACGCAGGATATACCGGACACGGAACAATGGCTTGAGAAGTTAGAGGACATTTACGATATGGACACATTAACATTCCTACTGAGACAACATAAAGGAAAACCAATAAAACAGACCGATTGGAAGGTATACGAGGAATATAGAAATATAGAGTAAACGGAATAGAGAACTTATAGAGTATTGAACCGGTACTGATGAAAATGGAAGTTCGAAAATTCCCCCCTCCCTCTCTCCTCCCACCTTTCCCCTCCCCCCCTTTTTTCTTTTTCTTTTCCTTTCCCTTCATTTCCACAGCATACCTCCCCCCCTTCAACCCCGTGTTTAGTTATGTTTTATAAGTGTTTTTGAAAATTGTTTAATAAAAATCATTTTTTAAAAAAGATACATATACATTATGTAAATCTAAAGACATTGGAAACTTGACTTCCAATAGGGGGTGGATGGGTGAGTAGTCAGAAATGTGGTATTTCTTACTTGTGTGCTTTCCACATATATCTGCATGACTTTCAGAGGCAGAATATTTGCAATATGTGTTAATCATAACACATGCCAAATTGTGAAACTACACTTAAGAGGAAACGGCGACATAGCGGGTCAGTTAAATTATATATGACTGCCCTGAAATTTGAAGAAAATCCAAGATTTCTAAATGTGGAATAATATTAAAATAAGTTCATATGAATGAGGGAACCGAGTCTACCTCTGCAATGATATTTCCTTCTCTTGTGCATTTACTGCAGCCTTATGCAGGTAAATGTAAGAGTTAAAAAGGTGATGGAAATGAACACAAGCAAGTCCTGCCCCTATCATCCCTCCATGTCCAATTCCAATCTTTCTGCACTAAAAAAAGTATTCAGTGCATTCCAGTGAATATACCTACAATTTCATTGTGATCAAGGACCCTGGTAACATAGATTTCGAGTCAAGTGAGGCCTGTAAATACATTCAATTGCATGCTTATAATCCCCTGCAGATCTTACTACTACATATGAGGTCTACAGAAGTAGCTCCACATGTTTGCGATATTAGTGTCTATGTCTATTGGAGTCTTTTGCATAAGCGTTCATAAACTACAAACCATTTCTTTCAGCTCTCTTCTGTTCATGGGCTGCAGAAATCGGTTGTAGACTGAGAAAGCTCAAGCTGAAATAAACTTGTTAGTCGTTATGACACCTTTTCCTTCTTTGGTTTTATATTAAATACAAAAATTTGTGCTGTTAGGTAAGATTAAGAGTTCTGGTAGTATAAATTTAGAAGTATTACATTTCTGTAACTACCAGAATCTCCTGATTCGCATGGCCATGGATGTTGTGAGAAGTATAGGATCATAAAATAATGTTATGAAGCTCTACATCTAGTTAATTAATATTCTGCTTCCAAAAGCCATCCAGATATATCCAGAAAGGTCACAAGTAAAGAATATTAAGAACCATCTTGTTGGGTCAGACCAAAGGCCATCTTGGCAAATATTCAGATTAGAGACAATTGCATGAAGGCAGGGGCAATTTTATCCCCAGGTCCTTGCATGGACTATATTCATGCCACATTAAGCCCAAATCAATTTTTTGTGAAGCCACTCTCAAAATTTTGCTTTTTGAGAGGGACTTCAGAGAAAAACAAGCTACTTGGAATAGTAGGTTTCTGGAGTGAGGTGTTTTCACATGTTTCCACACATTTGGGGCATTTTCTGTAGAGTTTTCGAGCACAAAATACTCAAAACCATACTGAAAACTAGTAAGTGGTGGTCAGTTGGGCTTTTGAGACTAGTCAAGGACTTCAGGGGCTAGAAAAGTGGGATACATGTACCCATCTCTCCTTCCCACTGTAGGACCTACTCACAGATAAAGCATGATGGCAGAAGCCTTCTCTTTCTTCCCAGAGGTGAACACAGAATCTCCATCTATCTGTCATGACTAATAGCAATGATTGCCATGTCTAATCCTTTATAAAGCATTATATGCTTATGGCTAATCATCATACTTTGCAGGAAACTGAATTTTGTAACTTAATTACGTACAGGTACTTTCAAGTGTCAGTCTCAAATGTACTGCTAATTAGTTTCATTTGCGGATGCCCAAGTTCAAAAACTGGAAGAGACCAAATCTATATATATAAAAGAGTGATGGCATCACGGCGATGGACAAAACAACAAATCTACAGCCCCCCCAAACTCGAAAATTGGCAACGCAATCCATCATCCCCGCCTCCAGTAAGATACAACACAAACAAACAAAAAACACAATCACAACACCAAAAAAACACAACAGGCGATGTGCGCATGCGCACAAACACAATCCTCCAACTCTTCCCCCGCGTGCGCGTGCACACACAAAACCGTCCCCCCTCCCTCCCCCTCTATCGCCGCCTCCACCGCCGAAGCCAGAGACTCGCCAGGAGAAGGCACATCTCCGCCTCACGAGGCTGAGCTCCCCATCCTCGAATTGGGAGTTCCACTCCAAAACACCCGGAGGGCCTATGCTGGCCCGCCCCTGGCCTCACATCTCGCCTGGGAAACAAAAAAGGCTACTTTCCCCCTCCCTCAGTACCTTCCCGGTGTTTCGCGCCAACAATGTTACCTCCGCTTGAGGCGCTTGGGAAAGCGAGTCCTGCCTCTCTCTGTGTGTGTGGAGGTTCCTTTCCCACCCCTTTTCCTTCCTCTCGGCCCTGCAGCGGCGGATGAGCGCCCCATCGCCCGCCTTCCCAGCCCCGTTCTCCCCCTCCTCCTCCTCGCCGCTGCTCAGGCCTCCTCCTATCCTCCTCCGCGGGAAGAACATGGAGGCCAGCACCGGGAAGCGCGAGGCGGGGAGGAAGCCGCTACGCCCCGGGCCTGCGCCTCCACCGGAGCCCGCTCTTCCCTGGCCTACCAGGCCTGCCAACCCACCACCACACCGGCGCCGCCTTCGGTAGGAGAGGGAGGGCCGGGATGGAGGGGCAAAGGAGAAGGGCAGACCTTACCCCACCACGCCTCCCGCCTGGCCCCTGAGCAGGTACAGAGCGCCTTCTTCTCCTCTTCTCTTATTTATTTACCCTTTTCCAGTGCCCGGGGATGACGCAAACGCCTTCCTTACAAAATTATAAATATACAGTAGAATCTCACTTATCCAACATAAACATCCCTGCACAACATTGCATAACTGAATCTCTTGGATAATAAGAACAGATTCAGGAAAACCCAATTAAACATCAAATTAGGTAATCGTTATACAAATTAGCCACCAAAACATCATGTTATACAACAAATTTGACAGAAAAAGTATCACAATTTAAAACACTGACTACAAAAAAATTGACTACTAAAACGCACACTACGTTGGATAATCCAGAACATTGCATTACCAAATGTTGGATAACTGAGATTCTATTGTAAGATGAAATAATTACTGTGGTACAATAATGCACAACAATATAATCTCTAAAATCAGAACACTCAATAAAGAACAACACTCTGAAAACAGGGAAATTCGACACAGGAAACAATCAGGGCCAGCTAACACCTCCCAACAAAGTATACCCATCACCAAAGTCTGCCAAATCCTCTGTTCTCTGACGCCCACAGACACTAGAAGCACATAAAATATCACAAACAACACCACTCTGAAAACAAGGGAATTCCAGACAGGAAACAATCAGGGCCAGCTAACACCTCCCAACAAAGTATTCCCATCATCAAAGTCTGGCAAATCCTCTTTTCTGACGCCCACAGACACTAGAAGCACATAAAATATCACAAACAACACCACTCTGAAAACAAGGGAATTCCAGACAAGAAACAATCAGGGCCAGCTAACACCTCCCAACAAAGTATTCCCATCATCAAAGTCTGGCAATTCCTCTGTTTTCTCAGGACCACAGACAGTAGAAGCACATAAAATATCGCAAACAACACCTCTCTGAAAACAAGGGAATTCCACACGGGAAACAATCAGGGCCAGCTAACACCTCCCAACAAAAAATTCACTCAGGGAGGAAACAGCCAGGCTTTAAAGCTACAAGGCCATTACATGCTAATCATTTTTCCTCATTCCAGCATTCATACTTGCCTCCAACAGACAAAAACAATCAAAAATTTTGTATATTCACAACCTTTAGGAAATAATATCCCCTGATGGTGCAGCGTGTTAAAGCGCTGAGCTGCTAAACTTCTGGACTGAAAGGCCACAGGTTTGAATTGGGGGAGCGGAGAGAGCCCCCACTGTTAGCTCCAGCTTCTGCCAACCCAGAAGTTCGAAAACATGCAAATGTGAGTGCATCAATAGGTACTGCTCTGGCGGGAAGGTAACACCGCTCCATGTAGTCATCCCACATGACCTTGGAGGAGTCTACGGACAACGCCGGCTCTTCGGCTTAGAAATGGAGATGAGCACCAACCTCCAGAGTCAGACATGACTGGACTTAATGTCAGGGGAAACCTTTACCCTTGCCCTTAACTACCACCAATTCCTCAATACTTTATTACCCAGACCACCAGACTTCGCCACAGCAACGCGTGGCCGGGCACAGCTAGTAATATTCTAATTTTCATTCAGTACATAACATACATGATTTCACATAGCTCTTATTCTCATCAGAAAACAGTGTTGCATGGCTTTGATAAAGTGTGTGATTGCTATCCTGCATGAGAGGGTTGGACTGGAAACCAAATTCTATGAGCTGGGCATGTTTAGCTAGGAGAAAAGAAGGCTGAGGGGGGACATGATAGCTATTTTTAAATAGCTGAAAGAATGTCTTATTGATGAGGGAGCAAACTTGTTGCCTACTGCTCTGAGAACTAGGACACAAAGCAAATTGCAGGAAAAACGATTTCACCTAAAATTAGGAAGAATTCCCTGATTGTTAAGTGCTGTTCGGCAATGGAATATGATGCCTTGGAGCGTGGTAGAGTCTCTGTCTCTGGAGGTTTTTAAGCAGAGACTGGAGGGCCCTCTGTTGGGGGTGCTTTGATTGTATATTCCTACATGGCAGGGGGTTGGACTGGATGGCCTTTGTGGTCTCTTCCAACTCTATGATTCTACCCACCATGGGATGGTTACAGCACAGTCTGCCCCAATACATTCTGAGACTCAGCATCCTGCTTACATTTCTAGCTTTAAATTGGGTTGGATTTATCATTATAGAACTGAGACCTATTGTTTCTGAGTTTCTCCGAATTTCATGAAGGATCTGGGGATCCCCCTGTGACTTACTAGTCTCAGGAGGTCAGGAGTATTTCCTAGCCCTCACAAACAGCCTCCAGAAAACACTGAAGCCAACTGTTGTGTGAGAAAGACCAGCAGGGCTACTTGCTCAGAGTGAATCACTTGTGCTGCCAATCCTTAACCTACAGTGGTCTTGAGTGAAAAAATCCAGCTAGGTTCCACATTGTAAGACCAATGTTGATGCTCCCTCTCAGCCATTTTGAACAAGACTGGTGTCAATAGTTCTGGGATCTACCTTACCCTGATTGAATCTGGACCAGTTCTTTTTTAGAGCCGACCCAGGATTTTATCATAGTATATTTATTGTATCTTGACTTATGATTTGTTTTATTGTTGATTGATTGTTTTATTGTTATGTTTTTATATTGTTTGTGACCTGGGCTTGGCCCCATGTAAGCCGCCCCGAGTCCCTTCGGGGAGATGGGGCGGGGTATAAAAATAATAATTATTATTATCCTGTTTCTGAATTCTGGGCTGGATGTTTTCAACACAAGAGAGATTATCGCGCAAACTATTTACATCGTGAAATATTGATACCTGAATTTTCTTGTTTTCTTCCTCCTTCCTTATCTTTCCCTTTTATATATTCTTACAGATAATAAACCCAAAGGATGGAACTGCCTCATTTTTCCTTGATCTATACATCAGTGAGAATGCCCTCCAGATGAAGAGCAGTTTATAAATGTTTTCAGTAAAGTAAATAAAAAGGCAGCAGTAATCTTCAAAGGGGGTTATCATGTATATGTCTAGGAATTTGAGTAAATAAATTAAATCAAAAAACCTGGGTTGACTTATCTACAGGTCAACCTAATTACTGTACCTTAACTATTTTTAAATAAAACCCATCTCCTCTGAGCAGAGTGCTTAGGCAAAAGCTTAGTCCATCCTGGGAGACCCTAAAAGAAGCACCTACCCCCTCTTATCCTCTCTGACACAGTGCCACTTCTGGCCCTTTGAAATGGCTGGTCAGAGAAATTGTAGTAGTCGGAGTGGCTGGCCACATTGGTGCTTTCCCTCTCTGTGGAATGGCCCTTGCCCTATCCCTGGGTCATATCAAAATCCACAATTTTGGTCCCAAAACCTGCCCTCAACTTATACATGTAGTTGACATATACATGAGTATATATGGTACTTGCCAACAGGAAACATTTGTGGACCTTTCACACGTTGATAGTCATCACTACATCTGGGAGATGTTTGACGGCCACAATTACCAACATGATATACAGCCACCATTTCAACTACAAAATGTCTAGGGAGAATTTTTACATCTTCCTCCTTACCCAGCTGTTATTTCAACTTACACTGAACTTGCTGAAATGTTTACTTTTAACTGCTCCCTTTCATTATGTATTCATTAGTCAAATACAGAAATACATTGACTAGTCAATCTCTCCCATGGCTACAATATGAAATATATTTTTATATTATAAGATGGAACATAAGAACAGGGCTATAAGGTTGTAACACTCTCTAGGGTGCAGTAAGATTTAAAGTCGGCTCTTTAAAAAAACAAAACAATGGAAGTCCCAATGTTCAGAGGTCTCATGAAGCAACATAAGAATTTACCAGTACCTCATGCTAATCCAACAAAAAAGAACACTGATTGATTCAAGTATGCTAATAAAGCCCGTAATCTGGGGGTGGAGAGAGAATCTGAAATTCAAGTACAATGTAAATTTTCACAATACTGTAAAAATGAAAATGAAAAAGGGTTTCACATGGAAATAAAGTCAGTGTATCTATATGTTCAGTAGGAACATGCCAACGTGTTTTTACAAATTCAGAACTGACTTAAAACCAGCTAGGTTTAAACTATCAATTTCAAACTGATGCAGCATATTAAAGGCATATTGCAAAACTCCCTTTAGTTCAATGATTACTTCTAGCAGATGGCATTTAATGTCACCTCAAACACACTACCATGGTGGTTTTATGTGGTCCTGCAGAGTCATTACTATCAGCATCCTCACTATTTTTATTCTCATCTGTCAAATTAAATGTGTGAAGTCCAAAGGCTTGGAACAGATGACCAGTTTCTTAAATAGCCCCTAAGAAAGAAGTGGGGTATTTATTTTCCCCTTGATGTATCTAAGGAAAATTAAAGCAGGACAAAGCAATTCAGAGGCATTAACTGTTGGCTACATGAAACCATGACTGTGTAGTTACCAAAAAAACTGCAGAGGGAAACAGACCATGGACATTCTCCTCTCCCCCCTCCTTAATGGAACTCATTCTCCAATAAAGGGGCAAAGAGAATTAATACTCCCCTTTAACATCTTCATTTAAAGTGAACAAAGTGGCTCATGCTGCCACATACCAATAAATCTACACTTAACAGCCAGTGCTTTTCACTAACTCCACAACCCATGCTGCCCTTTAATTTCAGCTGACAGCCATCAAGTGGCATTTACCTCAAAGTTAGACAACTCAACAGTTTGCACTAAAAATATCTGCTGAAATAAAAAAGCATATTTTATTAGAAATCAGGAGATTTGTCGTGAAGATAGTCCAGTAATTAGTTACGGTTAACTGCCTTGCTCATATGCACATTGCCGTCATTACAGTGTGCAGTAGAATATCACACAATTTGGAAGAATTAACAGTTTCTTAATTCAGGAGAGTTTAACCATGAATGAGCTACAGATTTTGAGCCATGCAACAACAGTATGTGAATTTTCTAATTCTTAATGTCAATTCCACAATATTTTCTGTAGGCCTAAATTATGACCATTAGAAACTGTAGTTTTGTTTTGGTTTTTTGTGCCTGGGACTATAACAGCAGCCAGATACCTGCCAATCTGCACTGCATAGTGAGTTGGACAGTATCCAGTTTAATGTTTCTGAAGGTGCAGAAACTTGATCTATAATTGATCTAGGTGTTACACGTAGATTTATAACCTTCTGTTATTTAAACCAACCACAATATTCTTATGTTACTAAGACAGATACTTGAGGATCCCATATTCAGACCAGTCATCCAGTAATTTCTTTGAAACAATCCTGCCCCTCAATATTAGAATCATAGAATCATAGAATAGTAGAGTTGGAAGAGACCTCATGGGCCATCTAGTCCAACCCCCCGCTAAGAAGCAGGAAATCGCATTCAAAGCACCCCCGACAGATGGCCATCCAGCCTCTGTTTAAAAGCCTCCAAAGAAGGAGCCTCCACCACAGTCTGGGGGAGAGAGTTCCACTGCCGAACAGCCCTCACAGTGAGGAAGTTCTTCCTGATGTTCAGGTGGAATCTCCTTTCCTGTAGTTTGAAGCCATTGTTCCGTGTCCTAGTCTGCAGGGCAGCAGAAAACAAGCTTGCTCCCTCCTCCCTATGGCTTCCCCTCACATATTTGTACATGGCTATCATGTCCCCTCTCAGCCTTCTCTTCTGCAGGCTAAACATGCCCAGTTCTTTAAGCCTCTCCTCATAGGGCTTGTTCTCCAGACCTTTGTTCATTTTAGTTGCCCTCCTCTGGACGCTCTCCAGCTTGTCAACATCTCCCTTCAACTGTGGTGCCCAAAATTGGACACAGTATTCCAGGTGTGGTCTGACCAAGGCAGAGTAGAGGGGGAGCATGACTTCCCTGGATCTAGACGCTATTCCCCTATTGATGCAGGCCAGAATCCCATTGGCCTTTTTAGCTGCCACATCACATTGTTGGCTCATGTTTAACTTGTTGTCTACGAGGACTCCAAGGTCTTTTTCGCACACACTGCTGTCAAGCCAGGCGTCCCCCATTCTGTATCTTTGATTTCCATTTTTTCTGCCAAAGTGAAGTATCTTGCATTTGTCCCTGTTGAACTTCATTTTGTTAGTTTCAGCCCATCTCTCTAGTCTGTCAAGATCATTTTGAATTCTGTTCCTGTCTTCTGGAGTGTTAGCTGGGGGAATCTAGAAGTTCTAAGAGAGATGATCTCTCTATAAATCTGAAAAAGTAAAGCCACAAATTTGGAAGGATGTATGTAAACAATTTCCTTCCAAACACAAGGTAAATGGAAAAATAGTTAACAAATATGGGAAACAAACTTACTGAGTTTATATTATCATGTAGGTTTGCTATAGACACCTTTACAAAGTTATTACTAATTTCATTTTCTGGTTGAAAACAGCTGGAAACCGCAGCAGCCAACACCTTTCATGTAAATGTAGAATTGTTCAAATAACCAATAATAAAAATATTAATAAAAATATTTGTATTCAGCCCTATCACCCTGAAGGGATTAACCAAAACGGGTATCTCCACATCACCCTGAACACAGAGGAAAGCCATTTGGAAAGCTAAGCAGAGCTAGGCCGATTTAATACATGAATGGAAAATCACCAAGGAATACAAAGAACGTCCAAGTAGGACGAAAGAATCCTGCCTGAATTTCTTACACCATTCCTTCCAATCAGAATTGACAATGCTGAACTAGATGGAATAATGATTTCATTTGGTATAGTGTTTTCCTACTCTTTCATGTAATTGTTCTACACATTTTCAATACAGAGCAGGTGAACTTACACAGCCAAGGACTAAATGTCCCTTTAACTACCATGATCAAACTGGGCCTTGCTTTAAGACTGATTGCTTATGTTGGCTAAAATAAATCTTCAAAACAAAGTAAAATTAAATGACTGTAAAAAGGATGTTTTCAGGAAGGTCAAATAGCAGGAGATAAATATAAGGGTATAATGTTACTGTCAGCCGAATGTGGTAATCTGAAAGATCACTCATCATAACTTAATATATAGTGTGTCTAGGCTAAGAAGTACAACTGAGTCATTGAATGGCTCATACTACATGGACAACTCCATGAGACAACCCTGCCATTGAAGATGACACAGAAAGAATACCTTTTAAAACAGGTGACGCCATTTTACTTCCCTCTTAACTGCTGGAGAGACTGCAGAACACAATTTGTAATTCAGTGACATTGCAGGCTCAAAGAGTTCAATAATGTTGTAGTAAACTGTCTACTAGCAATGATTTTCTTTTTTACTAAGACATGAGATTGATATTGGTAGGGCTATAGTAAAATGTGTTTCCTGATGTAAAAGCTAATGTTAAAAAGGTATTGGCTCTCATCAGAGCTGCAGTCAGAAAAGTCTACAAGTGTGCACCATGAAGGAACATCAAGCACAAAAATATAAAGAAAACAAAATAAAAATAACTAACATACATGGTTCACAAAATGTAAGCCTTTTTGAAATGTATGAGATAATATTTATTTGTACCCTGCATTATCTCCCCAAAGGGGACTCAAAGTGGCTTGACAGAAAAGCATTAGCATACAATTAAAAATATACAAACACTAAAACAGAATTAAATGCAAACAGAACTAAAACATTCACAGTTAAAATCCATCAAAACATATTCAGAGTTAAAAACCACAGCACCCCTTGACTAGATCTTTAAACACCTTCATCTTTAAAAGCCTGTCTGAATAAAAAGGTTTTAGTCTGCCACCAGAAGGACAACAGGGAGGGGGCTATTCTGGCTTCCCTGACCAGGGAGTTCCAGAATTGTGGGACAGCCATCGAGAAGGCCTACTCGCTTCTTCCCACCAACTGGGCTTGAGATGGAGGTGGAACTAAGAAAACGGCCTCTTCTGAAGATCTCAAGGCCCGGGCAGGTTCAATACAAGGGGATGTGGGAAGCCAAATAGCCTGGACCTGAAACGTCTAGGGCTTTAAAGGTCATAACCAGCATTTTGAATTGTGTCGGAAATGGATTGGCAGCCAGTGGAGCTGTAGCCAGCCTCAGTGATCAACCTGGCTGCAGCTCTTTGGATCAGCTGAAGCTTCAAGCACTCTTCAGAGGCAGCCCCACATAGAGCACATTGTCGGGGGATGATGGGTAGCAGAGTGAAATCCAAAAAAAATCACCATCCCGGTCTTCACCTCCTTCTCTCCAGACTGTCTCCCCGTGTGGAAAAACAGCACTGGATAAACACACTCCAGCAGACGAAGATTCGGTTGGAAATCCAACGGCAATCAATCTTTATTTACAAGACTATATACAAAATAGAGCAAATCAGTCCTTCTCCATGAGTGCTCACCGAAGCGACTCATGCACACACAACACACTGCTCTTCAGCTCTACTGAACTCCTCTGCATTCCACAGGAACAAGAAAGAAAGTCCCGGTCAAAACAAACTTGAACCCATTGGTCCTGTGATACATCAATCATAGCAGACTCTCATTAACTCCATAACTGCTGAAATGCCTTGCCGAAAAACTAACACATAAGGCATTTCTAATAACCCAGATTGATTTTAACATTTCACAATACACAATACCCTGACACGCGTCACAGTAATTCAGATGGGATGTACCACTGTGGCCAGATCTGGCTTCTCAAGAACGGGCGCAGTTGACACACAAGTTTTAATTGTGCAAAGGCCCTCCTGGCCACTGCAGATACCTGGGCCTCGAGGTTCAGTGCCGAGTCCCTAAAACAAACCTTGGATTATTTGTCTGGATTGCTGGTTGAGACACAAACTGGAAAGCTACTCTTTTCGTCTATGGTTTGTTTAGCTGTTCCTGTTACAAGGGAAAACACATCAGCTAAATAATTCCTCCTCAGCAAGTTATTTTTTCTTAAATTCTAGCTTGATGTGGCACATTACATATATTCAGTATATCATTGAATAAATAGGTGTCAAGTACCAGTATAGAAAAAGACAGATAACTCGCCAAAGTTTTGAATAATTTCTCTTGTTTTGTTTTGTTGTAATGTGGCCAGGGGATGCAGGTCAGCAAAATGTGTATTGTGGTTCAGATGTGTCTCCAAGGGCTGTTTTTGTGACCCTGAGGGGCATTTTGCTCCCAAATGCCATTTAGGAAGTCTAGAGGCATTTTCACTATGTTTTGGAGCACCCTGGTCCATTTTAGACTCAGGAAATCCCCTTTTAAAAACCATACATGCCTGTCTAAAGTTATCCAACATGGCCTAAACACATGAAAAAATACATAACAAAGCCCCAAGAAAAATTAGGGAGGCATTTGAGGGCAAAAAAAATACATTGGTTTTTTTTTTTTTGGTTTTTTTACAGTGGTGGGTTTGATGAAGGGGACTAATTTGTTGTTGTTTTCTACTCTGGCTTAAACATACACATCATATACATTCTCATCAAACCAGTTTTAAGACCATGAAATAGATTATATTCTCTTTTTATTTACCCTTTTTCTTTTTCAAACTTCATCATTCAACCTAACAAGCAGAAATTGAAAATCTACATAGATCTTTGGAGACTGCTTAATTATAGGTATCACACCAAGATACATTTTGGAATATTTTACTATTTACGGTAGATAGTTTTCAAAAAATAAAAATGATTCTTTTATTAAATGTTATACTATTCCGTTTCACAGATGAAGCTGAAAATTCTTGCACAGTACCTGTGCAAAGGGATTTCCTGAGTCTAAACATGCAGTCTCTCTGACAACAAGAGAAATGCCGTTTGAGACTGATCTTAACAGCATTTGCTCTGAGGGATATATGCACACAACTACAGCCAAAGTACATCCTAGGTTTTGTCATATGGAACGTATGCAAGGTAGTGAGGGGGCTGAAAATAAAAAACTTCATTTATATTCTACAGCATTAGTTTTACTTTTACAGAAAAAGGTCAAGAAGGAAACACATTGATTGGAACAGAAACAGATCTATTTCAATCAGATCTGGCTATTTAGTTAAACTTAACATTGAGCTTTAGTACATATCTTGTATCTTGGTATTAACACACTGGACTAGCTATTAGGCATGGGCAAATTTATCGGAATAATCGTAAACCGGAATAAAATCGCATTTATTCCAATTTACGAATGGGGTTCCGGCACGCATTAGCGCATAGATTTCAACCCATGATTTCAAAGCGTTGGAGCCCATTCTTGTAATGGGCTCATTATTTGTTCGGAAATAAAGCAATGCATTTTTGAAGCAACCAAACATGGTTTTCAGGGAGGTGCAGCCTAGCCTGGGCTTGCCTCCCTGACGAATTGCTGTGCAAGTTAATGTAAGGGAAGGGGTTTGGACTTCCTCCCTGAAAAGCGCCTGTGCAAGCCATGACACAAACATTCAGGGCTGGGAGGTTCTAGGGAGAGGTTGGCTTTGCTGCGGCAGCTGGCTGGACTCTTATCTTTTGCCTGCCTGCCCTGGCAGTGGCCTGTTGTTGCTGTGGGGCAGGGCAGCCATTGAAATAAGAACTTTGAAGAAAAGGGTGGGAAAGGGAGTACTTTTTTCTTTTAAAATTATAAATCAAAGAAGCAGGAGAAGTAAAGTAACACTTTATTTTTGAGAGAAAAGGTGGGGGTTGTGAGGGCAAAACTAGTGGCACATTTTATTTTAAATTCAAGCATTAAGCCAGCAGCTACAAGAAGCTTTTTTAAAAATAAAAAGTGGTGGTGGCATCTTGTTGGTACTAGGGGAAAGGGCTTATTTTTTTGTGTTTGTTTGATTGGCCTTGGCCTCCTCAAGGCACTCCAAGGCCAAGTTACTCTGGGTTCAAACAAAGCCCTGTCTCTCTTGCTTTGTGTGTGTGATTGCAAGTTTCCATCATTCACAGAACCCAAATTAGCTGGGTGCTCTAAAGTCTGGGGCACCTGGCAAAGTTACTCTGGGTTCAAACAAAGCCCAGCCTCTCTTGCTTTGTGTGTGTGTGTGTTGGTTTGTTTGATTGCAAGTCCCATCACTCTCAGAACCCAAATTAGCTTGGCACTCTAAAGTCTGGGGTGCCTGGCAAAGTTATAGCTGAATACTTTTTTGGGTTCAGCAAGGCCCTGCCCCTCTTACTTTGCGAGTTTCTTTATTTGGCCTCTTCTGGTACTGCATGTCCCATCACTCACAGTAACCAAATTAGCTGGGTGCTCCAAGTCTGGGGACCCCAGCCACATTACACATAGTTGAATCCTTCTTTGGGTTCAAGCCCTCAGGGTTCAAGTCACAAACTCTCGGCCCCAAAAAGCCTTGTGAAACGGGAAATAAAACTTTCAAGCCAAGAACAGATTTCCTTATTCTGAGGCCGATGCACATCTGTTGGGAGTGGTTTGATGGTGTGCTATGATTCTGTTCCTGGTTGATAACTGTCACTTCCTGATTGGTTCTGTCACAAAAACATGTATGACACTGCCAGAACTTTGTATGCTGGTTTTATATCTGTGAGCCGCCCCGAGTCCCTCTGGGGAGATGGTGGCGGGGTACAAAAATAAAATAATAATAATAATTATTATTATTTGTCTTTGCACAAGGGACATCATGCTATGATAGCACATTATGGTTTGCTGGGTGTCCACTGTCCACCAATTTCATAGAGTTTCAGTCACAAAAATAAGGTTTCTGAAGCAGAACAAGTACTTTCAAAGTAAAGACAACCCAATGAAACATGAAATAAGACTTTCAAACCAGGAACAGATTTCTGCAATTACTAAAAAATGGGGGTTTTTTTTAAATATAAAAGCTGAAAATTCACCAAAAGTCAGAGGATGAGGGAAGCGTTCTGAAATTTGGTGAGCTAGCAGTGGTAAATGTGTTCTACAGCTGTAGAAAGTTGGATCAGGATAGCTCAAAACATGAGGATGGAAAAGTCTATTGCGCATGCCAGTAACAAAGTAATTACAAATATTCTGAATATTTGGAAAGTTTCAAATTTTTTGCTTCAAAATTTGGAAATGACTTTAGAAACGAAGTGCCAGCGCCCCCTACTTTCAAAGTGAGTTTAGAACCATTTTTTTTCATGGTTTACACATGCCTATTAGCTATCTTTAGTCCATATTTATATTTGTATGCTTCTTAATCACTAATTTATATTAATGCTGATTAGTAGAACAAACGCCTAATAGGTCAGTCGTTTCTTACTGGAATTATTCAGATGTAATCATTAATATTATTATATCTGAATAATTCCAGTTAATATTTCATGCTCTGAAAACAAGCATTGGGTACATATACTTTTCTCTGCAGCATAATTTAAAAAAATTAATAATATTTTTATTAGTGCTTTCCAAGAAGATTATAATACACAAAAACAATATAGACACACGGTAAGACTTTACAAAAGAAAAAAACAAACAAACAGACAAAAAAAACCAAAACCAACAACATAGAAACACCCCTGTGAGTCCCCCAGTGAAAGAAAGACGGGGGAGAAGAGAAGAAAAGATAGAAGAGGGAGAAGAGGGGAGCAAAACAAAATAAAAATAAAATAAGAATTAAAAAAGGGGGAAAATGGAAAAGGATATACATAAAATAAGATAATATTGAATTACCTATAACATTATTCTCCCTCACAGATATGCATGTATATATAAACATACATACACACATATATATTAATGCATCTATGCATATATATACACATACGCACACATATATGTTGCATCACTGACAAAAACAAAATCCAAACTTCAGATCAGTTGTGTAAACATAAAAACAAAAACATGACTTCCATCAAATGTCTGATGTCTTTATAGTTTGTACCTTCCCTAATTGATCATCTTATAATAATAGACCGGACTCATCTTCTCCCTCTATTTGGCATGAGTATCAGGTCAATTAAATCATTATCTTAACATTAGCATTGTTCAAGTACATCTTAATTTGCTCCCAATTTGTTTGTCTTTTTGGTCTGCCATAATTATTTGCTAATAAATATGTTAATCTGTCCATATTCATAATTTCAAGAATTTTGTTATACCAACTCATTATCTCCGGGATTTCTTTTTCCTTCCAAAGCTTAGCATACACCATTCTTGCGGCCATTGCTAAATAGAAAAAAAGTGTTTCTTTGTTTTTGTCCTCCTCTATATCTAGAAGACCTAATAAATAATATTTGGAGTCTAGCTTTATATTAATTTGTAACATCTTTTGTATTTTATTATGTATCTTTGTCCAATAGGCCTTAGCTTTTTTACAGGTCCACCAGCAATGGTAAAAGGTGCCCTCTTTCTCACCACATTTCCAGCACCTGTTAGAAATTCTTTTGTCAAATTTGGATAATCTTTGAGGGGTCAGGTACCACCTGAAGAACATTTTGAACCAATTTTCTTTCAATGCCACTGCGTAGGTTAATTTTAATTTATGATTCCAAGCTTTTTCCCATTCTTCAAGTTTTATTGGCTTCCCTATATTCTCAGCCCACTTTATCATGCAGTCTTTTATTAATTCTGTTTCTGTTGCCCATTCCAATACTTTTTTGTATATATTGCTTATAATTTTGCTTTCCAGGTTTATTACTTTATCCCAGAAAGTTTCTTTATCTTCAAAACCAATTTTATTATCCCTTTTATAGGTCTCATTAATTTGCCAGTATTGGAACCATCCCACTTTTGGGAATTTCTGATTTATTTCTTCCAGGCTTTTTAATTTATGAGTACCTATTTTTTTCCCTAATATATCTTTGTATCTTGGCCAGGTGTCACCGCCTAATTCTCTCCTATGGCATGCTTCCATGGGTGAAATCCATAAAGTGGTCTTTGTAAATAATTTTCTTTTGTATTTTTCCCAAATTTTAAGTAAAGAGGATCTAATTATATGGTTGTCAAAGTTTTTCTCAATCGATTTTTTGCCATACCAAATGTATGCGTGCCATCCCGCTCGCAGATTTGCACCCTCTATTGTTAGAAGTTTAGTTTTCTGTAGTAGAGTCCAGTCTTTGAGCCAGGATAGACCACATGCCTCATGGTATATTTGGAAATCTGGGAGTCCTAGCCCCCCCCCTTCTTCTTGTCTATCATGTACACTCTTTTAATTCTGGGTTTCTTACCCTGCCAAATAAATTTTGAAATGTCTCTATTCCATATTCTAAATTTTTGCACTTTCCTTATAATTGGTACATTTTGAAATAAGAATAGGAGTTTTGAAAGGAAAGACATCTTTATCACCGCAATTCTCCCTAAGAGGGATATTTTTAAGGACTTCCATTTATCTAAGTCACTCTTAATTTCCTTCCATGTGGCATCATAATTGTTTTCCTCTAATTGATTATTTTTTGCAGTTATTATTACACCTAAATACTTGATTTTTTTCCTAACTTGTAATCCCGAGATTTCTTTTAATTCATCCTGTCTTTCCTTAATCATATTTTTCGTTATTAACATAGTTTTGTTAGCATTCATTTTAAGGCCTGAAACTTCTCCATATTCTTTTATTTTTTTTCTAGCCACAGTTTTATATTTTTATAGGATCTTCAATTATGTAGATTAAATCATCTGCATAAGCTCTGATTTTGTAATTATATTTTTTAATTTTTGGGCTTTTGAGTAGTGGGTCATTCCTTATACCATTAAGAAGGATTTCTATAGAGAAAACAAACAGAAGAGGAGACAGCGGGCAACCCTGCCTGGTACCTTTTGAAATTTTAAACTTTGGTGATTCTAATGTATTGAATTCTAATGTAGGGAGGAACCAGCCAGGCTTTGAAGCTGAAATGCTATTACATGCTAATCATTCTGGCTAATTGCAGCATTCATACTTGCCTCCATCAGACAAAAAGAAGGACCAACTAACAATATTGTATATTCAAAAGCTTTAGGAAATAACATATACTAACTACCACCAATTCCTCAATACTTTATTTCCCATACCACCACACTTTGCCACAGCAATGCATGGCCAGGCACAGATAGTGCTTATATAAAATCACAGTTCATTACAGGCCACATTCAAGCACCTAAGATTGTAATTCATTATTCTGACAGAAGCACATATGTAACAGGGAACACTCTGTTAAGAATTAAGCAAAGTTGGCTCTAAAATAATCTCTCTGTGACATAACCCAGAAAATTGCTCAATTTGTCAGAACACTTTCCTTGATCTAATTCACCAAAGTGAATTTTTTAAAGTAAACATTTGTAGGTCAGCATTCACCACCAGATTAATACTCCCATAAAGAGCAGAGCCTCAGGTGGCTCAGTGTGTTAAAGCACTGAGCTGCTTAAATTGCAGACCAAACTGTCACAGGTTCGAATCCGGGGAGCGGAATGAGTGCCTGCTGTTAGCTCCAGCTTCTGCCAATCTAACAGTTCGAAAACATGCAAATGTGAGTAGATCAATAGGTACCGCTCCAGCAGGAAGGTAACGGCACTCCATGCAGTTATGCAGGCCACATGACCTTGGAGGTGTCTATGGGCAACGCTGGCTCTTCAGCTTAGAAATGGAGATGAGCACCAACCTCCAGACTTGGACATGACTGGACTTAACGTCAGGGGAAACCTTTACCTTTACCCTAGTTTAAAGGAGCAAATGCTTGACGAAGCAGGGTCTTCGTGGAAATTACACATGGATGAATAATACTGTCAAACTGAGATGAATCTTACGTTTTAAACTTTATCTACCCTGTTTCCCTGAAAATAAGTCATCCCCAGAAAATAAGACCTAGTAGAGGTTTTGCTGAATTGCTAAATATAAGGCCTCCCCCGAAAGTAAGACCGAGTAAAGTTTTTGTTTGGAAGCATGCAGGATCGGTAAATGTACATACCATAGATTGTTGTACATGGAAATAAAGGTAGTAACAAGAAATAATAATAATATGATAATAACTTTATTCTTGTATCTCACCTCCATCTCCCAGAAGGGACTCAGGGCAGCTTACACAGGGACAAGCCCAACAACAACATAAATTTACATACGAACAGAAATTTAAAACAGTAATTTAAAAACAGTATAGCAATAAAATATAATATAGAAATTCTTGAAAGGATTCACAGTTTGGTTACACGGGTTTGCGATGACAACTACTGTACAGTAGATAATAAATTTTCATTTTTAAAAAATTCAACCATAAATGTGAATTCTTCTTTGTGGAAAAATAAGACATCCCCTGAAAAAAAGACCTAGCGCATGTTTGGGAGCAAAAATTGATATAAGATACTGTCTTATTTTCAGGGAAACAGGGTATGTTCCTGTCTAGGTATAAGCTATACATTAAAACCAATAGGGGAAATTAAAAGAATTTTCACAAAGTGAATTTTGAACTGTCACCCCATTCCATTATTAATGTCACTACAGAGACTGGATGTCGGCTGTTAAACACTCCAGTTCAGGTGAGTGAAATATAATTGAAAAAGAACTAGCAAAAAAAGTGGAATAAACACTCAGGATCTCGTTTTAAAAGATTAAAATATTAATAACTGGATCTTCTCCCTTTTCCAAGATTGTTTGCATTATGCTTTAATTTCAGAGAAACAGCAATATACTATGTGTTACACAACAAAACTAAAAAGAAGGAAATTTGAAATCTACCTGTTGCAAAATACAAACAGTAACTATGCAAACAGAAATAGACTGAATAGGAAATACCTAGAACTAAAGAGATATCTTCTGAAACAGTGACATGCAAATCTGCTAAGATTATGAGTGAAGTAGTTATTCAAATTTAAAGTCAATCAGTCTTACAGCACCTGAATACTTCTTGCTAAAGGAGAAAAGTTTAAGTAATCAGTTTCATTGCACTTATTCTAAAAATATGATTTTCTCAATCTTATAGTCATGTTATTAGCTTGTGCACTGAAACAACACATATTTCAGAAAACCTATTCTAGGCAGACAAAAAACAAAGGTTACATCTGTTAAAGTTTAAAATTAACTTGAATGATAGTAGAAAAACCTAGTGAGAAGGCTGCAAGTGGCAATTACATCTCTAGACAGACATTGCTTCATCCAAAAACTCACATACAAAAGCAATTCTTGTTCAGTGCTTATGGAATTTGGTGATGAATGATTCCTGAATTCCTCTCTATAGGAGCTACACCATTAGGAGTAGAAGGGATAAAATGAAACATACCAAATTCTCCTGACTATATAAGCTGGTTGGTTGAAGCTCCAAATTGATTCTATACCATAGTAAGCAACACAGAAGCCTTTCTTTCTCCCTCACTGCCTCTCCCCATCCTCCAAAACTCTACTCTACTAAAGCTGATAAGAACAGATACTACACTTGATCTTAGCCAAAAGGCCGAGAAGCGATTGTTATTGATGTCATGGCCTATGGCTAGTGCAATAAACTTTATTGATTGATTACTCTACTAAAGCTGCATTTGTGGAGCCCAGTTCTACAGCTCTACTTCCATTTCACTGAGTTAAACTGGAGTTTCAGCCAAGTAAATATGAAATTTCAGTCAGACAAATTGGCACAGAGATTATCAATAAAGGCAGCATTTTATAAGATGAGGGACATGAGTCGAGACAACAATCCCAAATGTAAGATTTGATAGTCAAAACTAAGTGGCAAGTCCACAAATAAATGCTTTCTTTGTCGCCTTGAAATCAAACACTGCCAAATCCCATATAAGAATTTTCCCAATTGCTGGTAAATTGGGGAAATTATTGAAGCAGCAGCTAACAACTTCACCAACCGTGTGTACCTTTGTAACACAATTCTTGTTCTTGGGTTATAACTGTCATAAAAACATGGAAAAGGTTTATTAAACTGCAAAATCGTTGTTGCAGTCTGCACATTGAAAGGTTAAGAATTGCACATTTTCATTAAGGAAAAATACAAACGAAATGACTAGACTGAAGGAAATTTATTTATTATTATTTATTTATTACAATATTTATATCCCGCCCTTCTCACCCAATAGGGGACTCAGGGCGGCTTACAATAAAACACATATATAAAATTGTACAATACATTGTGAATGGATTAAAAAGTTATTAAACTACATCAGACATTCATAAAAACACTTATAAAATACAGATGGGCATGTTCGAGTCTAAAAGACTGGGTCTGTCAATTGAGTTCCAGCGTACATAATAATAATTAGTGCTGCCAATTGTTATTTGAAAGCCTGGCCCCACAACCAAGTTTTAACTTTTCTACAGAAAGATAGGAGAGAGGGAGCCTGCCTGACTTCACTGGGGAGGGCGTTCCATAGGCGGGGAGCCACTACTGAAAAAGCCCTGTCTCTCGTCCCCGCCAGCTGCACCTGTGAGGCTGATGGGACCCCGAGCAGGGCCTCACCTGATGATATTAAGCTTCGAGGTGTGTCGTAGCGGGGGACACGTTTGGACAGATAAGCTAGGCCGGAACCGTTTAGAGCTTTATAGGCTAAAGCCAGCACCTTGAATTGTGCTCGGTAGCTAATCGGCAGCCTGTGGAGCTAGCGTAACAGAGGAGTGGTACACTCCCTGTACGCCGCTCCAGTTATTAACCTGGCAGCCTCCCGTTGGACTAATTGAAGCTTCCGAACAGTCTTCAAAGGCAGCCCCACATAGAGTGCGCTGCAGTAGTCTAAACGGGATGTAACAAGAGCGTGGACCACCATGGCCAAGTCCGGCTTCCCAAGGTACGGTCGCAGCTGGTGCACAAGTTTTAACTATACAGTAATAGTACTAGCTGCAGCCACAAAAAACAAGTTTCTGGAGTATAACAACTACTTTCAAAGTAAGTACCGCACAATTAAACAGGAAATAACACTTTCAAATTAGGAGCAGAATTTTTTTTTCAAATTTTGTTGCATAGTGTTACAGGCCTACACAATCAATTTTAAACTATCAATTTTAGATTGATATTTTACTGGGATTAATAATTTTAATGTGTTTTAATTTTAGATTTCTGTCTCTTATTAAATGTTTTATAATTGACTTATTTTTATCTCTGTATTTTAACTATGTTGTACCCTGCCTTGAGGAGAAGCAGGTAAGAAACAAAACTTATTATTATTATTATTATTACTACTACTACTCAGCTGCCTTCTCTTACCAAGTTAACAGCTTCATTAATCAGGAAGAAAATGTTATACTGAAGCCAAAATTCCTGACCTGTCCAAGCTGCTGATAGGACAAGCAAGAAAAAGCGATTAGACAACATTCATCAATGCACTACTTGAAACTAGAAATCAGATTTCTTGGAATTTTGGTTTACCATTTTGTTCAGCATGCCCAATGTATGCCATGTCTTAAACCGTAATCTTTAGTTGGGGTTGGCATGTATAATGTTTTGCTTTACTCATTTTAATGCCCCTATGCTACTTTGCAGTTTTTAGGGTTTTAGACACTTTCAGAGATCTTCAGTTAAAAAAAAACCCTATAAAATTATTCAGATTGTAGGCAGCATTAGCAATTTATATATGGCTGTCAGGAATGACACATTAGTTAGAATAGGAAGGCTTTGTTAAGCATGTGAACAAGTGGATACTAAGCAAAGTTTGAAAACAAAGAATGCTGATAATCTTGGAGAACCAAAACAAATTTTGCGTACACAATACACTGACTAGAACATCTAACTACCTGTAGAACTATTTTAGTTCAAGTTGCCAGCCTAGTGATGCTTCTTCTGCACACTAAATAATTTACAATAAACTATTTTTCAGTCGTTTTTCATATTAGCTGAACAAATGCAGCGTTTCTCAATTAATTTGTATTCAATCTCACACTAGATCAATACAGTTATGTTATCAGACTAGTAATGTACAACACCAAGTACAATGCCAAATGCTTAGTGGTCTCGATGTCAAAGTCAATCTAAAAAAAAGCTAGACTTCAAAGCCTAGACTGATGTATTTACAGCAGAGTCTCGCTTATCCAACATAAATGGGCCGGCAGAACATTGGATAAGCGAAAATGTTGGATAATAAGGAGGGATTAAGGAAAAGCCTATTAAACATCAAATTATGTTATGATTTTACAAATTAAGCACCAAAACATCATGATTTACAACAAACTGACAGAAAAAGAAGTTCAATACACGGAAACGTTACGTAGTAATTACTGTATTTACGAATTTAGCACCAAAACATCGCAATATATTGAAAACATTGACTACTAACAGGCCAATTAGGTTAGATAATACAGAATGTTGGATAAGTGAAGGTTGGATAAGCGAGACTCTACTGTACTTCCATATGATAAGAACACAATTCACTCTAAAAAAAAAAATTGGTATTAGTTTTTCTTCATACTTGGTCCAGATTTCTAATATATTTCTTAAAAAGGAGTTCCCTATTTTATTATACCATTTCTTCTCTGAATTCCTGGTTTTCCCTATGAAGAAAATATTCTCTAATTTCATATTTATATCTTTACCCTATTCTACTAACCATTCTAAATCCTCTTGTCCTACAATCCCTTCAATAATATACTTTAATTGATTTGCCGTATAGTATAGTTTTAGGTTTGGTATTCCCAGACCCCCCTTCTTTTGTATTTTATACCATTTTTCTTTATTTATTCTAGTCCTTTTATTCCCATTACAAAAGGTATTTATCATATTCTGCCAATTTGTAATTTCACCAGTTGAAATTTTAATAGGTAGCATTCTAAACAAAAAATGTATTTTGAGTAATATTTTCATTTTTATTAATGCAATTCTAACGAACCAAGACAGTTTAAGCTTGGTAAATTTAGCCAGAGTATCCTTAACATTTTTTTCTTAATCTGATTATATTATCTCTTTCTAAATTGCCAATATCTTTAGAAATATTGATTCCTAAGAATTTTATTGACTTCTTTATTTTTATTCTACACAAACCCCCTTCTCTTATTCTCTCTTAAAATAAAAATTAAGTAAATTTGTCTGGTATTAATACTGCATAAAGTACTTCTACAGGTTGAAATGTTTTGGATGTTTCGTTTTTATTTTTGAATATTTATTTAAATCTACATACACAGAATCATAGAGTTGGGGGAGGCCACAATAGGCCTCCAGTCCAACACCATTTTGACATGCAAGAATGAGATGTCTTGGAACTAAAATCCAAGTGTTAATATAAAACTCATAGACTCTGCTTTCTTACCACAAATCCAGTCACATGTCTTCTTATGAAGTTCTGGCACAATTTTTTATTTTGACTTCAGTTTTTTTAGTGTTTTCAAGAAAGCTTTCTCAATGTGATGTAATGTTCCTGAGTATGCCTTCATTTACAAAATATATGAACCTATGACTGCACATCTCTACCTCATATTATGATGTGTATTAAACCAAACCTAGCATTCTGTCTATAATATTTTTCCACAAGTAACTAGAAAACAAGATTGTCTGTCCACCAGAATAATAGACACCACTTGCATAAAAGATTTGTCCCTCTCCTCTGCTACCCCCACGGATCCAACTTCACAGAGCTGCAATTCACTGAGAACTCCTATTATGCTACTTTCAATGCAACCTCTATATATATATATATATATATATATATATATATATATATATGATTTGTGCATCATTTCTCACATTCCATCTCTCAAGGGTAACTAAAAGAAATGTTTGGTTTCTGTATTTCATGTTCTAGTACAACAATGTGAACTGCTTTCAGTGCAGAGTACATGAAACCCTCAATCACTGAGGCATTTCAAGGAATCAAAGCACAATATTGTCTCTTAAACTTTGATATTCACAATGAATACTTTAACCACAAAAGGCTTCAACACACAACAGCAAATGCTTCGCAATATTTCTCCAAGTCTTTTTAAAAGTTAAGAGTTCAGCTTTCAAAGTAAAATATGAATAGGTTTGTTCAGAAAGAAAGCAGAACACTTATTCATAGAGGTTTTAATGTCAAGTTTGCTTCTACTGAAGCTTCAGCTGGATCCCATGCTACACAGCATAAGGTGATGAAAGTTAAAAATAAATTATGAGACCACAGTTAATGTTTTTCAGAACTACACTGCCAGGAACGTGTTCTGGGAAACAGTTCAGGGTTATGCAAGATCTTTAGTTTCAGGTAAAGAGAGTGTGCGTAAAGACTTCCTTCTACTCCGTGCCCACAAGCAAGGGTGGTACAAGACTGCGCTTTTGCCCAACCTACATTTCTGACTGGAAAATCCTACCATTAAGGTAGCAACGGTGACGGTGCTACAAACAGAAAGGTTAATCCACAAGAATTAAATCCTCTCAGAAGTGTTTCTATTACAGACAAGTACTGCACCTCCTCCACTGGATGATATCAAGTTTTTGTATTTCCGGTATTAAGTTACCTTTCCTCAACCAGAAGCTTAACAGAATAGCAGCAAGGAAAAGGCTGTGTTGGATATTCAAGCACAACGCCAGGGTTGAACTTCTCATTGGCTCAATAATTTCTAGCAAGACTATGAAAAGGCACCATCCAAGATGCCAAGACATGGCCAAAGGTTGTCTGAAACCAAAAAACACCACCACCAGATTCAGGAAGTTATGCACTTGCAAAAACGATTGTGTACAGGTATAGATGGATGTATGCTTATTTCTCAGGTAAAGCCACAAAATAGCACACATTCAAATGCCAAAGCTTTTGAAGTATCTACTACTGTTTTTCAAATGGAAATAGTGACAAGCAAGATCTGCAACAGAATTCAAAGACAGTCTGGAACATTGGTAGAAACGTGATCTTATAGTATCTTACAGACTGATAAAATATAGAAGTTGGTACCATTAGCTGTCTCAGTTTGGTCTGAAGGAGTAGACTTGGCTTCTGTTACCTTGGGCACGTCTACACTGTAGAATGATTGCAGTTTGACAACAATGTTCAATGTTATAGAATCTTGGGAGTTGTGGTTCTGGCACCACTGCACTATGGCAAAGAAGTCTAAAGACTGTAAAATGACAACTCTGATAATTTCACAGTATTGGGCTGTGGCAGTTTAAGGGGTGTCGAACTACAGCATCAATGTATCGCAACTTTGTTCTCTCATTTCAGGATCTAAGATGTTGCAACATCTGCACCAGATATGTGAAAAAGCAGGAAGTATCGAAGGGGAAATACAAATATCAACCTGAGGAAGCCCCTAGAAGAAAAACAGAGGCCCTAATGTCAACAGTATTAGAATCCAAGGGCCTGGAGCAGGCATTGGCAAACTTCAGCCCTCCAAGTGTCTTGGACTTCAACTCCCACAATTCCTAACAGCATGTTAGGAATTGTGAGAGTTGAAGTCCAAAACACCTGGAGAGCAGAAGTTTGCCCATGACTGGCCTAGAGCCCTATCAGATGAAGCGATCAAGAGCACATAGAAAGCATGGGGAGTGGGATCGACTGCAAGAACTCCAAAATAAAGTAATATGATTGAATGGTTATGGGTTCCTCTAGAATGGGCAAACTTCAGCCCTCAGCAGGCTGTTACGAATTCTGGGAGTTGAAGTCCAAAACACCTGGAGTGCTGAAGTTTGCACATGCCTCCTCTACACTAAAGAATTAATGCAATTTGCCACCACCAATAGCTCAATGCTATGGAATCTTGGGAGTTTGAAGTTTACACGGTCTTTGGCCTTTTTCTCAAGAAGTGCCAGTGCTTCACAAAACTACAACTACCAGGATCCAATGTCACTGAGTCATGGCAGTTGAAGTGGTGTCAAACTGCATCAATTCGACAATGTTGATCAAAAAGTAGACAACGATCAATTACAACAGGCAGATTGAAGCGTAGGAAGTTCCAGCAATATCTACAAATAGTGAAGGGGGTTAAGCCCTGGGGTTGGCTTGGAAGGCATGGTTCTAAGCCAGGCCTGGGCAATCTTGGACCCTCCAGGCGTTTTGGACTTCAACTCCCACCATTCGTAACTGCCTCTGACCTTTTCCTTTCCCCCCTCAGCCACTTAAGCGGGAAGGAAAGAAAAGGAAGGGGCCTGAGGCTGTTAGGAATGGTGGGAGTTGAAATCCAAAACACCTGGAGGGCCCAAGTTTGCCTATGCCTCTTCTAAGCCCTCGCCCTCCCATCCATCCAGAGGGAGTGAAAAAAAGAAAGGATTAAGGCTATCCCAACACCTTGGTTTCGGAACTGAAGGCGAGGCAGAAGCTGGAGGGGGAAAGAAAGGAGCGGACTGAGGCGAAGGGACTGTGAGGGGAGGCTATGGGAAGAGTTGAGTTGAGAGGGCCAGCCCCTCCCCCCATCCCCCAAGCACCCCATAATACTCACGCCTTGTCCACCAGCTCCCGGACCTTCCACATGTTGAGCATCGTGTCCACGGCGGCGCCGAGCGCGTCCCCTCCGCCTAGGCCCACTGCGCCTCCCGTCTGGCCGCCGCCTCAGTTTCGCCAACGGTGGACGGAGAGCGAGAGAGAACCGTTCTTCTTCCGGAAGCCGGCCGCTCGTGGCCGCAAAGGCCGCTGGGGCTTGAAGTCCGGCGAGCGGCCAATCAAGGCGCCTGTCTCGGCGTTCCACCGTAGAGAAAGGGCCTCCCGGCGCAAGGCGTGCTGGGTAGCGTAGTCCGCCCAGGCTCTGCCTCCGTGGCGAAGGCCAGGCCCGCCCCGCCCCAAAACCTTCCCGCAAAGCGTGCTGGGGATTGTTGGAAGTTCCATTTACCGGGCGGGGAGGCTGTGAGGGCGTTGAGGACAGGAAGGCGCTCCCCCGCCTCTCTCTGGAAAATGGTTTGGCCTCAGAGGCCGAAGGACGGCCACTGTCCTGCAGCTCTTTTGAACAAGCAAAGGAAAGTGAACCTTGGTCCTGTCGCAAGGGAGAGTCGGAGTGGGCTGAGGCTGCGTTTCAGCGGACCAGGCCTATGGATGCATAACATAGGAGGGGCTATATTTATATACATATATACTGTATACATATACACATATAAATGCACACACATATACTTATAAACATACACAGAAGAGAAGGCTGAGAGCAGACATGATAAAAAGGTAAAGGTTTCCCCTGATGTTAAGTCCAGTCATGTCTGACTCTGGGGGTTGGTGCTCATCTCCATTTCTAAGCTGAAGAGCCGGCGTTGTCCATAGACACCTCCAAGGTCATGTGGCCGGCATGACTGCATGGAGTGCCGTTACCTTCCCGCCGGAGCGGTACCTATTGATCTACTCACATTGGCATGTTTTTGAACTGCTAGGTTGGCAGAAGCTGGAGCTAACAGCGGGCACTCACGCCGCTCCTGGGGTTTGAACCTGGGACCTTTCGGTCTGCAAGTTCAGCAGCTCAGTGCTTTAACACACTTCACCACTGGAGACATAGCCATGTATAAATATGTGAGGGGAAGTCACATATTGGGAGGAGGGAGCAAGCTTGTTTTCTGTTGCTCTGGAGACTGGGACGGAGAACAATGGCTTCAAACTAAAGGAAAGGAGATTCCACGTGAACATTAGAAAGAACTTCCTCACTGTGTGAGCTGTTCAGCAGTGGAACTCTCTGTGTGGTGGAGGCTCCTTCTTTGGAGGCTTTTAAGCAGAGGCTGGATGGCCATCTGTCGGGGTGCCTTGAATGCGACTTTCCTGCTTCATGGCAAGGGGTTGGACTGGATGGCCCATTAGGTCTCTTCCAACTCTATGCTTCTATGATACATTTCTGAGAGTTTTGATCTGTACATAATATTCTACTCCTAGCCAGCAATATGCTGACATCTATAACTTGTTTTTTTATTTGATTTTATTTGGTACCTTTTGAAAACAAACTCCACAAATACACACATATACACATATATATACTGGCTGTCTCTGAGTTGCAAACAAGTCATTCTTCACAAATCATCAGGGCCGGCCCCACTATGGAGGCACCTGACGCCGCCGCCTCGGGCGCAGGCCCGGGGGGGCGCCGTCAGGCTGGGCGGGAGGCGGGGCACCGCCCTGACGGTGCCCCGCCTCCCGCCCAGTGCGCCCTGGCCCGTCTGGCCTTTTCTAGCTGGCCAGAATGCAGCGGAGGTCCCTGCAGGCCGCAATCGCGGCCTACAGGGACCTCCGCTGCAGTCTGGCCTGCTAGGAAAGGCCAGACGGGCGAGCGGGAGTAGCGGAGGCGGAGCCAGCTCTGACGCCGCTCCCCCCCCCGCCCAGCGTGCCCTGGCCCCGCCTCCCACGCTGCCCTGGCCCCGCCTCCCTGGAGGGACCTCCGCTGCTTTCTGGCCTGCTAGGAAAGGCCAGACGGGCGAGCGGGAGTAGCGGAGGCGGAGCCAGCTCTGACGCCGCTCCCCCCCCGCCCAGCGTGCCTTGGCCCCGCCTCCCACGCAGCGTGGGAGGCGGGGCCAGGGCACGCTGGGCGGGGGGGCGGCGCCAGAGCTGGCCCCGCTTTCACGCTACTCCCGCTCGCCCGTCTGGCCTTTCCTAGCAGGCCAGAAAGCAGCGGAGGTCCCTCCAGGCCGCAATCGCGGCCTGGAGGGACCTCCGCTGCTTTCTGGCCTGCTAGGAAAGGCCAGACAGGCGAGCGGGAGTAGCGGAGGCGGAGCCAGCTCTGACGCCGCTCCCCCCCCCGCCCAGCGTGCCTTGGCCCCGCCTCCCACGCAACGTGGGAGGCGGGGCCAAGGCACGCTGGGCGGGGGGGGGGAGCGGCGTCAGAGCTGGCTCCGCCTCCGCTACTCCCGCTCGCCTGTCTGGCCTTTCCTAGCAGGCCAGACGGGCGAGCGGGAGTAGCGGAGGCGGAGCCAGCTCTGACGCCGCTCCCCCCGCCCAGCGTGCCCTGGCCCCGCCTCCCACGTTGCGTGGGAGGCGGGGCCAAGGCACGCTGGGCGGGGGGGGGGGAGCGGCGTCAGAGCTGGCTCCGCCTCCGCTACTCCCGCTCGCCTGTCTGGCCTTTCCTAGCAGGCCAGAAAGCAGCGGAGGTCCCTCCAGGCCGCGATTGCGGCCTGGAGGGACCTCCGCTGCTTTCTGGCCTGCTAGGAAAGGCCAGACGGGCGAGCGGGAGTAGCGGAGGCGGAGCCAGCTCTGACGCCGCTCCCCCCGCCCAGCGTGCCCTGGCCCCGCCTCCCACGCTGCGTGGGAGGCGGGGCCAGGGCACGCTGGGCGGGGGGGGGGGCCAACTGTGGCCCCGCCCCCCCGCCCAGCGTGCCCTGGCCCCGCCTCCCACGCAGCGTGGGAGGCGGGGCCAGGGCGCGGGAGGCGGGGCCGGTGGCGGGGGCGCTTTTCAGCACCCCCGCTTCCCATTAAAAAATCTCTCCGGCCGGCCCTGCAAATCATCCCTAATCTTTGCTATTTTGTACTAGTACAGGCAGTCCCCGAGTAACAAACATCAGACTTACAAATGACTCATAGTTAACAAACGGGGGTGAGGCAACAGGAAGTGAGAGAAATCTACTCCTGGAAGAGTTATGGGGAAAAGGTGTCTCCACTGAAGCTTTGTCTCATCCTTTTTCCCATATCGAACCTAATTTTTCAAAATCAGATTATCAAAGGGACAGAAAGTGAGGTGAAATCTTCTGAACAGGGGCACAGACAGCAATACAAACCACCTGTGCTATCCAAAGCTTGTGTGTGTGTGTGTGTGTGTGTTCGCGCATTTGACTGGTTTTGCACTTAAAAATACACCTCTTCCAACTTACAAACAAATTCAATTTAAGAACAAACCCATATAACCTATCTTGTTTCTTAACTTGGTGATTACCTGTATTTTAATAGCTTTTTTTTAACTTAAAAGTATTATTCCTTCAACTCTTGCCAGTTGTTTCAGAGTTTCAGTTGCTTGAGTTCTAGATAGTTATATATATAACAGTTAGCTAGAACTCTCTCTCACTCACACACACACATTTCCTAATAAATGACATGCAAAATAGACACTAATCACGCATTTCATACAATTACTAGTTACAATATTAGAACACATTAGTTATTTGACATGGGGCGGGGGGGGGGGGGGTAGACTTTTCAGTGCCTAACATTTTAATACTTGCCAGTGAATGTGTTTGAGGGGTTTGGTGTAAAATTGACAGTCATGGCGCTACCACAGGAAAAGGTGTAATTGTAACCAATTAAGGAACCTTTCTTGCTTTAAAATGAGAAATTGGGTTTCTGGGTCAGCATTAGCTCATTGACTGAGATTTCAGAGCCTGAGACCAGTGTTGAGAGTTTTTTTTAATGTCAAAGGTTGAGGAAATGGGTATAAGAATGATCTTGGCAAATGGATCCAGAATTTGAATAAAACATGGTTAATATGGTCACCCAAAATTGGGAGGGGAGTCCAAAACTGGATTTATTGATAGCCAATGAGTGTGTTGTTTAACTTCATTAGTTGCTGCACACCCTGTGGATTCACCTTCCGCAAAGCAGTGTTTCTCAAACTGCTCCTCCAACTGAAGTCCTAAACATCTGGAGGAATGGAGTTTGAGAAACCTTTCCATGGAGACTGATCTGCAGCACATGTGGCAGATGGGGAGTTTTACCACATCTGCATTGCTGCTAGGCTTGTAAAAGTCTCTTCATCAAACCTTAGCAAAGACTAAGCAGGCAGTTACTGAGTTCCAGCCCTGGCCTTCCTCTCCTTGTTTTGCTCTAAATGGCAGATATGTCTCAGAGCAGATGAATGAATTCTTACATGCCTTAGGTACCCATGTCTGAAATGTTTTTACTGAATATACGACAATCTATAGCTATACATACTGTGTGCAAAATAGAACAAGTTAGATGGGGAGAGAGGAATTAAGCACTGATTAAGAAGTTTAACAATAAGGGTGATAGAATACTTTCCATAATCCATACACACACTAGAGAAAGAGGAGGCATTTTTGGTGAGCTGCAGTGTGCAAGGAAAATGTGCCCAAAGGATAGATTTAAATTTTAGGAGTTAAATCTCCTTGGTCATATTGGGTCTCTGAGAAGCTAAGTAGCCCTTCTGGCTGGCACAGCAAAGTCAAGGAGGACAAATTAACAATTGTCGTGTATGCCAAAATCAAGACTTTGAGAATGAGCTAATGAAATTATCAGGCCTAAATACTAAATTCTAGGGGTTTGTGAAAGTGATTTCTGCTAAAACACCTAGGTTAGGCAGAGGGGAAGTGAAGCTAGGTGGCTCAACTCTCAGTTCTAATGGACCCAACTCCCTCACAATGAATAGCTTTGAATTTGAAATTCTTGCTAAAATATCTCAAGCCTCTGCATGATGTGAGAATTTTTCTAAAACCAGAAGGATTTTCTAAAATAAAGCTCCGCCTGGAAATTCTGAGAGTAATTACACAATATTTAGTCAAAAGTGATAATATCTCATATAAGCACTCAAAAGCAGTGTATCAATTTCTTTACCTGGCTCTAGTGTAGTGGTTCTCAGCCTGTGGATGCCCAGGTGTTTTGGCCTACAACTCCTAGAAATCCCAGCCAGTTTACCAGCTGTTAGGATTTCTGGGAGTTGAAGGCCAAAAACATTTGGGGACCCATAGGTTGAGAACCACTGCTCTAGTGTATTCTTTGCTAATAAAAGAGCCACGGAATAGCTGGTGTAGTGGTTCACACATTGGACCCGGTTTTTGTAAGCTGGGATTTGAATCCTTGCTCAGCCATGGAAACCCACTGGATGACCTTGAACAAGTCACATTCTCTCAGACCCTGAACAAATTTTACCGAGAAATCCCTGTGATATGTTTGCCTTAGAGTCACCATAAATTATATAGGACTTGCAGATAGAGTGTTCAAGCTTGAGGTTATGAGGACTGAGAAGTAACAGTAATCATTTTCATTTCTATTTTTAAAACTTGTCCTCGTCTATTTATTTTTTTAAAAGACCCTTGTTCCTGATTAAAGCCCATATTGCTAACTGCACAGAAACCTGTTCCCTGCTGCAAATTTATCTTTTCACACTGAACAAAATGTATCCAGTCTCATATTAGAACAATATCTGTGTTGAACACATTTCACATAACAACCACCTTTCTGCTGAGCGTAAAGGTTCTGGTTCCAGCTGATAGGTGGAGGTAATGCCCAGGATTTAAAACCACTTTACAAAGAAAGCAATCCCTCTTGTCCTACGTTGCTGTCCAGCCTAAGATTTCCCGCCATAACTGAATTAACACAGCCAGGAACCTGAGTTCCCCCAAACCATAAGGGGTTCATTAAGAAGATACAAACCAGAATGAGTGTCTTAAAAACTGCAGCAAAGCAATGCAATTACTGGCCCAGGCAATGCAATACAAACTGTACAGCTGATATATGTTTGGAGGAATAAGAGATCGGAACTGACAGATGTGCTGAAATTTGAAAAGCATTGGCCTTTTCTGGAACAAAAATCAGAAGGCAAACAAAAGGGGAGAATGCCATGATCAAACATGGGAATGATCAGGATTATGAACACTATGACTCTAAGAGCTCTATTTCTTCTCTTTTATGAAAAATCCCACAGATGCTTGTCAAGAACACATTGCATTTTTTTCATGTCAGGAGCGACTTGAGAAACTGCAAGTTGCTTCTGGTGTGAGAGAATTGGCCATCTGCAAGGATGTTGCCCAGAGGACGCCCGGAAGTTTGGTGTTTTACCATCCTGTAGGAGGCTTCTCTCATTTTCCCACATGGGGAGCTAGAGCTGACAGACAGGAGCTCACCCCGCTCCCCGGATTTAAACCGCCGACCTTTCAGTCAGCAGTCCTGACAGCACAATCATTGTTAGCAGCAACATACCAGGATGAGAACCCTGGCTATCACATCTGTCAGCATTTATGCAACTTCACCAAATTGCTGGTCCATGGTCCTATGGCCGTTCTTCTGCTTAACTTTGTAACTGCCCTCCCACTGTTTCATAATTTTTTAAAAAAAGATAATAAAAAGCCATTTCATAATTATAGATAAGCTTAGTTTAAACAAATTAAAAATAAGACTTCATATGATATAATTACTGCCTTGGTAACAGCAAGGAGGAGCCAAGAGAGAGGGAGAAGAAAGGAGAAGAAGCCCACCCCCTGAACCCACTTCAGTGCTGCCATGCCTGCAGAGAAAGAGAACGGCCTCATCATGTCAAGTAAGTGATGGAAGAAAAGTGATATGCTGCTATTGACAGGTTTTCCCATCAGTAGCAGGGAATGGGTAGAAGACTGGCAATGGCATGCACACAGCATTGTGCGATAGGGATCATCACCTTTGGTTTGCTTCTGCCATGCAATAAAGTCCATAGACACAGTATAGATTTGAGAAATGAAGGTTACATCTACCCTGTAGAAGTAAAGCAATTTGACACCACTTTCATTGCCAAGACTCAATGCAAACTACATTGAACTTCCAAGGATGGAAGTTAGAGTTTGACGAGACACAGAACACTTTGGTGGAGAAGGCGAAAAACCTTGTAAACCTACAACTCCCATGCCATGGCACTGAGCCACATAAAGTGTCGAACAGCATTAGTTCTACAGTTAAATGCGCCCTAGGTAAGTCGTAATAACAAACACTCTCTTCCAACAACCTAAAAGATGGCTTTATACATGGACTTCACCAGATGGTCAACACCGAAATCAGATTGACTACATCCTTTGCATCCAAAGGTGGCGGACATCCATCCAGTCAGTGAAAACAAGACCTGGAGCTGACTGTAGTTCAGATCACGAATTTCTTATTGCAAAATTTAGAATCAGACTAAAGTGAATGGGGAAAATACACAGACCAATTAGATATGATCTCACAAATATCCCTAGTGAATATGCAGTGGAGGTGAAGAATAGATTTCAGGGACTAGATTTAATAAATAGAGCCCCAGAAGAACTATGGACAGAAGTCCACAACATTGTTCAGGAGGCAGCAACAAAGTACGTCTCAAAGAAAAACAAAACCAAGAAGGTAAGATGGTTGTCTGCTGAGACACTGGAAGTAGCCCAAGAAAGAAGGCAAAAGGAAACAGCGATAGGGGGAGATATGCCCAACTAAACACACAATTCCAGAAGTTAGCCAGAAGAGACAAAGAACTATTTTTAAACAAGCAATGCATGGAAGTGGAAGAAGACAATAGAATAGGAAGGACGAGAGACCTCTTCCAGAAAATCAGAAACATCGGAGGCAAATTTCAGGCAAAAATGGGCATGATCAAAAACAAAGATGGCAGGGACCTAACAGAAGCTGAAGAGATCAAGAAAAGGTGATGAGAATATACAGAAGATCTGTATAGGAAGGATAATAATAGAGGATAGCTTTGACGGTGTGGTGAATGAATTAGAACCAGACATCCTGAGGAGTGAGGTTGAATGGGCCTTAAGAAGCATTGTTAATAACAAGGCAGCAGGAGACGACAGGATCCCAGCTGAGTTGTTTAAAATCTTGGAAGGCGATGCTGTCAAGGTGATGCATGCCCTATGCCAGCAAATATGGAAAAGACAAGATTGGCCAACAGATTGGAAAAAATCAATTTATATCCCCATACCAAAAAAGGGAAAAGCTAAAGAATGCTCAAACTTCCGTACAGTGGCACTTATTTCCCATGCCAGTAAGTTAATGCTCAAGATCCTGCAAGGCAGACTCCAGCAATACATGGAGCGAGAGTTGCCAGATGTCCAAGCTGGGTTCAGAAAAGGCAGAGGAACGAGAGACCAAATTGCCAACATCCGCTGGATAATGGAGGCAGTCAGGGAGTTTCAGAAAAACATCTACTTCTGCTTTATTGACTATTCTAAAGCCTTTGACAGTGTGGATCATAGTAAACTGTGGCATGTTCTTGGTGGTATGGGGATACCAAGTCACCTTGTCTGTCTCCTGAAAAATCTGTATAAAGACCAAGTAGCCACAGTAAGAACAGATCACGGAACAACAGACTGGTTCAAGATTGGGAAAGGAGTGCGGCAAGGCTGCATACTTTCACCCTCCATATTCAACTTGTACGCAGAACACATCATGCGACGTGCGGGGTTTGACGATTCCAAGGTCGGAGTTAAAATTGCTGGAAGAAACATTAACAACCTTAGGTATGCAGATGATACCACTCTGATGGCCGAAAGTGAGGAGGAGCTGAGGAGCCTTATCACCAGGGTGAAAGAAGAAAGTGCAAAAGCTGGGTTGCAGTTAAACATCAAGAAAACCAAGATCATGGCAACTACACCTATTGATAACTGGCAAATAGAAGGAGAAAACGTAGAGGCAATGACAAACTTTATATTTCTAGGCGCAAAGATCACTGCAGATGCAGACTGCAGCCAGGAAATCAGAAGACGTTTACTTCTTGGAAGGAGAGCAATGGCCAACCTTGATAAAATAGTGAAGAGCAGAGACATCACACTGGGAACGAAGGTCCGCATAGTCAAAGCAATGGTATTCCCCATAGTAACCTATGGATGCGAGAGCTGGACCATGAGGAAGGCTGAGCAAAGGAAGATAGACGCTTTTGAACTCTGGTGCTGGAGGAAAATCCTGAGAGTGCCTTGGACTGCAAGAAGATCCAACCAGTCCATCATCCAGGAAATAATGCCCAGCTGCTCACTGGAGGGAAGGATACTAGAGGCAAAGTTGAAGTATTTTGGCCACATCATGAGACGGCAGGAAAGCTTGGAAAACATCATGATGCTGGGGAAAATGGAAGGAAAAAGGAAGAGAGGCCGACCAAGGGCAAAATGGATGGACAGTATCCTTGAAGTGACTGGCTTGACCTTGAAGGAACTGGGGGTGGCGATGACCGACAGGGAGCTCTGGCGTGGACTGGTCCATGAGGTCACGAAGAGTCAGAAACAACTATGCGACTGAGCAGCAGCAAGTCATAATAAATTGTTTCTTTTGTTTGATCTGTATTTTTTCATCCTATGCTTACTTCATATGATATGCCTTTGTATTATGCCTGAATGTAGGTTTTCAGAAGAACCAATGGCCATATGGATATCTGTCTCTGTCTCTTTGTCTTTCTCACACACAATGTTTTATGTCTGGGGCATAAACTTATTTTATGCCCGAGGCAACTTGGTAGAGTTCCATAAGAGTGTGTTCACATAGTTTATTTGAGAGAGAGAGATATTTTCCCATGCCTTGTTATACTGAGGTTAATTGGAGATCTCATAAAATGGACACTATGCTTTCATCACTACACCCCATGTAACAACTCTCTGATATCCATTCCAGTTCACTGGAGGCTCAGTAGCTTCTTGCAACATCACTGTCTGTTCAAGTTTTGTCTTGTATATCAGGTCTCTAAAGCTTTGTCAATAAGGAAGGATTGGTGATTTGGGAAACAGGTTTTATTGTGTTGGAAGTTCTTCTCTGCCCTTTTGTCACGTTAGGTACATATTTATTTTTAAACTGTTCCACCTGAAAGTAATTATGAAGTAGGTAATTATAGGGGGGAAACCCCATAACTTCATATTAACATAAAATTATTATCCAGTTTAATTAAAATGCAGTTAATTAGTTTAGGCCCACCTATACACTGTCATATGATGCAATTTGAAATTGCATTTTATGAGTCTTCATTGACCATATAATGCATTATATGCTAATGTAGATGGGGCCTTATGCCTAATAACCACAATTCATTTGAAATAAAAACAACAACATTCTCAAAAGATTTTCTGGTTTACTATTTCTTCATGGCAGATATTAAGAAAATGTTAACAATATGGTGAGTATTTTATATCTGCTGTGGTTTGATTATAAGACCCCCATGGATACCTAAAGCCATAGAATCTCAAGTAAAATTGTGTCCCTTATATAAAATGGCAAAATCAAGATTTGCTTTTTGAATTTAAAAAAAAACATACATTTTCAAGCCATGGATGGTTGAATCTGTGGATACAGAATACGTGGATACAGAGGACTGATGGTACAAGCATGTGACTTTTATTGTCCCATATCAGAATACATATTTTATGCCAATATTTTAAACTTTACTTGCTATCCTATGCTAGGTGCATAGAAGCCCTGCAGTTCACTTACCATTGTGAACTTACTGTAGCTGGGAATAAAATGAGATTTTGCCAATGTATTTTACAGGCCCACATTGTTTTCATTAACACAAATATATACAGAACATTTGACAAACAACTCCTATAGAGACAGGGGCAGAGAGATTTCTAAATGTGGAAGACAGGAACTTCCCAGGAAAATTGGGGGAAATAGAACTGAAATTTAAAAGCAGTTACATTGAAAGTGTAACTACAATATATTTAAAGCTACTACCACTGCATGTGTGCAGTGATGCAATAAATGATGACGGGACGTGTTTATTTTCACAAGACGTAATGCTATATGACTGGTGAATATGTCACTTCTGAGTTTATTGTATGAGTGAGTATACATATAACTCCTGCATGAAGTTAACACTGTGAAAGACGAGTGTATTATTTTGGAGCAACAGAACAAGATGACCATGAAAAGGAATGGTCATGTTAAGAAGAATATAAGTCTTCTTTCTAAGCTAGTTTCCCAAGGGAGGGGTTAGCATTGTGTCTGTCATTTCCACAGGGCTTTGTTTTGTGCACCTCAGGTCTCAGGTTGGCAGCACGCATGTGTCCATCCATCTTTTCTTTGGCCATCCATGTAGTTGTCATTCTGCAATCTCCAAATGTAGTGCTGTTTGTGCTATTGATGTTGGTTCTCTTCTCATGACATGGCCGTACTACTGTAGTTTTGCTTCCTGCATTTTCTTGCCGATCGCTTTTATTCCTTGTCTTTGCCTGATGTTATCATTTGGCCACGAAGGGTCAAGCTAAGTGTCCATCTCAGCATTTTCATTTCTTTGTGTTAAGAGCTTGTTCATGTTTCTTTGTTGCTGGTCAGCATTCTGCCCCATAGATTGCTACTGGGCCGCTACTGGGCCAACAACTGTAGTGTAGATCTTAAGAAGAATGTAAGTGATGGTGAAAATACCTATCATGAAAAATAATAATATTTTAATGTATGACTGGAATTCTGTTGCATTTTGAAATATATAGAAGCCTACTGAGTGCAGGTTTACACCTCAGCATGTCCATTAAATGTACTAGTCAAATATGAGTTTCTGGAATGCATTAAACATTATACTTAAATCAATGGGATTCTGTTAACACTAACTGCAAGATGTTTCATTCAGTATATGATTTAGTAATAAAAGAGGAACTGTGGAAACATATCAGAAATCACCAAGAGTTTTAGAGTGAAGACCAAGCTGCTCCTTAAGATACTTATATTCAGTAGGCCTGTGCAATCAATGAAAAAAAATGTTTCAATACTCATTACTAAATTAGGGAGGGGGCAGCGGATCATTTCTAAAGTGTTTCTAAAATATCGTAAGGGGTCCGTATTGTAACTATAACAAAGTAATAAAATTTTTGTTACTTTTTTGTTACATAATTGTGCAAGTGGGGAAACTTCCAGGGCTAATCTTTAGAGTTATCGGGATGAAACTTGCTACAATTGTAGAACACATTAACTATTGTCATTTCTCCCTTCCCAAGTTTCAGAATGTTTCACACATCCACTAATTTTGGGGAATTTAAAAAAGTTTTTATTAACAACATTAAAAAAACTACAGTAACTATCGCTTTGAATTTCTATTTTCAATGATACAACAAACCAGGGCACCATTTCCCCCAATTTTCAGAAAGATTTGCACACGCACTGATTTTAGGGAATTTTAACCAACATAAAAAACCATACTATTTCACTGGAAGATCCCAGGGGTCATCCAGTCCAACCCTGTTCTGCCAGGCAGGAAAAGCACAGTCAAAACACCCTCAACAGATGCCCATCCAGCCTTTGAAATAATAATAATAATAATAATAATAGAAAACCTACTACATAAACTTTGGAGTTACTGTCTCTCAACTTTGCCTACCTCACAGGGTTGATTCAACTTCCAACAATCCCTTTTTATTCTGTAATCCCTTTAGAGAATGAACATGGGTTTCCATCCATCAAAACTTTCAGGGAGGAATTCTGCGAAATATAGTTTAGGGCAGGGCCTTTTGAATTCTCTGCTATAGGGCTCCTCACCTTCCCAACTACATTTCCCAGAATTCTGTGCTCTCTTAGTCTTTTTCCCAGCTTACTTACATCTCACCCTGCGGCTTTCCTTTCCTCATGGCGAGAGGCAGCCTATCTCTTAATTTAAAGAGGAATGGCAGCCTTTTTGACTTCACCTCACTTGTGCTGAAAATGAAACTGACTTCTGAGGATTACAGAATTCAAACGAAAAAGTATTGGGTGAGTTTTGATTATTTGATTATTAAGTTTTTGTGTAAGCACTCCCTGTGTTTATTAATATCTGTTTGTGTATACAAACGTACAAATTAGATACGACTTACGATTTTAAAACAAAGATTTGCAGACCCCTATTATTTATACCCCGCTTATTCTCTCTATAAGGAGACTCAAAGTGGCTCACATTAAAAGTATTTCAATACAATTTAAAATCTAAAAATATACAACAGAATTAAACATCAATGGTATTAAAAATTCATAGTTAAAATCTGTAAAAACGTATTCAAAGCTAAAAACCACAGCACTCCCTGACTTGATCTTAAAAACCTTCTTTTCTAAAAGCCTGCCTCAATAAAAAGGTTTTAGCCTGCTGCCAAAAAGACAACAGGGAGGATGTCATTCTGGCTTTCCTGGGAAGAAGGGAGTTCCAGAGTCAAGGGCCATCCACTGAGAGAGAAGGCCCTTTCTCTCGTTCCCACCAACCACGCTTGAGATGAAGGTGGGACCAAGAGAAGGGCCTCTCCTGAAGATCACAGCCTGGGCAGGCTTGTACAAGAAGTTGCAGTCAGTCAAATAGCCTGAACCTGAGTTATAGTCAAGTTTTAAGTTTAAAGCATATTTATATAGTAGTGGAAATAGGATGGCATATAAGAGGTTCCAAAAAGATGTAAATCAGGCACCTTGGCCTAAATTTTCAAAGGGTTAGGAAAAGTAAAGGTGTTTCAGATTTTTGCAATCATCAGTGTTGATATGTGAAAGCAATAATTCTGGTTTCCTTATCCAGCTGTTTGTTGGATCTGCAACATACTGAATTTCTCCAAGTGAGCTTAGTGTGCCTCCATTAGTGGCTGTAAGCTAGTGTTCCACATACTATCATGTTCCCATCATCTGAAAACCAGCACAGTATTATATATATTTGAGATTAATGTGTGGTTGAGGGATTCATCTTTAGAGTGAGCTACTGTTTACAAAATAATATGGAGGGTGGCTTTTGTTTAATGCAGTTAAGTGTATGTGAATCAATCTATAACACGCTGTAGTAGAGTGACTGTGTTTCATTCGGTTTGTTATAGAGTGTTTCTTTTAATGGTGCCAAGGATGCCATAGCACCATTAGAACAAATAATTCCACATTTGAGTGCACCTTGCTGGAAGATGCGTCCAGTAGAAGTCATGTGGGCTGAAGATCTCCCAAAGGTTTCTTTTTCATGAGGTAGCAACAGCCCCCCCCCCCCCCATGGTTTTGTAATGGGTTTAATTCCCTTGTTCCTTAAATGACATGGGTTTTTTCCTGCTCACTTTGGCATGAAGTTAATGCAAGACTTCAGCCTTGGAGATTTGATATCTCTGGAGAAAAATGTTAATCTCTTAAACTGCTTGGATCTTGTTTGCTGGAGTTTTCCAATGAGAGAACTATTTGCTGCACATCACTTTTCATGCACAAGGGCATGGGGGGAGGCAAGGAATATGATAAATGGTGCCACCTGGAATAAAAAGATGTGCTATTCAGATGGAGGAATGAAAGAAGGAAAGGATCAGCAAGGTAAGAGCTCTAGAGAAGCGGGAGTTGTCAAAAACCTTTCCCCATCAAACAGGCTTCAGAGAACCGTTGTCGACAGATTTTTAGTAACAGTCAAACGTAAGAGTGTAGGAAGCTGACGTCTAGTCCCTTGGAGAGTGAAGGCGTTGACAAAAGACATGCAAACTTGAAAAATGTACATTTGTGGAAAAATTCATCGTGACAAGAGACTGCACTTAAGTCACCAAATGGCCCTCACCCCTGGGACAGAACGCACTTACGGTTGCACATCCAGTGAAGCCATCCATAGACAAAGCACATGGCGAATAAAAGGGAAGCATTTGGCAATCAGGTCTTTCAGAAACTATCTGACTTTTAAGACTGAGTGCTTGCTCTCAATGACAGGCACTTCCCTCCCAAACCTTGATGAAATCACCCGAAGTGCTGAGCCATTCACAGTCCATCCAAAGTACAGGGGCATCTTTCAAGTGTCGTTTAAAGAAATCCCTTAAAACAGTTTTGATAGAAGGCTTGACTTAGCTTTTCAGCTAGTGTTTGTATTAACTGCTCTTGAAAGGGATGTTGAAGTTCTTTTAGGGTGCACAAACATGCTTGGTTTCATCAAGAAATCTCATCATGCAATTCAATTGATTAAACCTCAAACTACACTTTATATGGAATTGCTATTATCTTTTCCTATGTTGCTATATGTATGTCTTTTGAATCAATTTTTATGGATTTTGAATACATTTTGAATCAGTTTTGAATTTGTTTTTATGGATTTTAACTGCAATAATACCATTGATATTTAATTCTGTTTTAATGTTTGTATATTTATATACAGTATTTTAAATTGTATTGAAATGTTTTTAATGTAAGCAACTCTGAGTCTCCTTTGTGGAGAGAAAAAGCAGAATATAAATAAACATAAACAATAACAACAACAACAACAACAATCCATTTTCAATGCATGTCAGCTTGTGTACACAGAAGACGTTAATAACTCTTTCCTCTTGTTTCCAGATTAGCCTTACCAACTGTAAACTGTTTGGGCTCATCTACAAATTCAAGAAGAAATTCAGAGGTTTAAATATAAGAAAAGGAACTCACTTGCTCATGAACTCTTGGTGTTATCCCTATGCCCCTGACACTATTGCCTAACCACCAATTTATTATTTTGATTCTCCTTGGTTGTGTTTACACAGAGGAATTTCTCTCATTAACGTACAGTAAATGGCTCTTAAGGCAGAAATCTATCTGGGAGTTTTACATATTCATTACATATTCTAAGGATAGGCTTTGCTTTGGAACTGGGGTATGCCTGTGGTGTTATGGTCTTTACTCAGATCATCTTAGCAATTTTCTCAGAAATAGGAATCTCTAGTGAATGCCAGAGAGCCTGCAGATAAGACTCACAAATAATTATTTTTATATGCAACATGATGGACCATAAAACTAACTCCCAGCAACAGAAGTATTTTAGTCCCGAAGAAACTGCCTGGGCTCCATGTGGGTAGAAGTGAGGAAGCCCATGCCTAGGAACCAAGGAGTCCATTTCCTCAAAGAGCCAATAGAAAGGTAATACTAACCAAGAAACATTACAGACACAATGTTTGCTGGCAGGGGGATTCTTTGAGTTGTAGTCTAAAAGAATAAGTCGCAAGTTCATTTTGAGAAAGACAATGGTCCAAAACTGGCTTGAATTGGCTGTGCTTGTAGCTATGATAATTAGATATCATGTAATTACAGAATTGGAAGAGACCTCCAAAGACATTCAGCCCAACCCCAATATGTCACACAGGAATACACTGTGAAAGCACTCCCAAAAGATGTCAATTCAGCCTGCTTAAAACATTCGAAGAGCCTCTACCACTCTCCAGGGCAACTTCTTTCACTGTTGAACAGCTCTTAATGTCATAGACAAAATAATCGGGGTGAGATAACTGCACATCTCCAAAAGGCCAAAGTGTATTCTGAAATTCAGCCTCTGAATCCCCTCTATCAGTAGATCTATTCATATTTTTATATTGTTTTCTTAAACAGTTTTGAAAGATTCCAGGCACTTTTGCTAAACCTATTTAAACCAAGAATGGAATAATATTGAAAGGGAGGAGATTCCCCAAGACATTTGCAAAATTAATTATCCTCTTCTAATTCTTTCCCCCCCATTTAGCAAATGAAACAGATATGCTAACAGCAACACAGACTGTCTGATTTAATATACATTGTGCTTATATCTTTGCTTGCTAACAAAAAATAACCTCTGCGAAACTGATGTTCACTCTGGAATAGCAACAAGAAAAAATATTGTTGCTAGTTTCCCTCTGTAGCTTGCAAATAATAACACAGTGTGGTGCAAATGGTTAGAGTCAGATTTCAAGTGGGTTAGGTTCAAATTTTTCTTCCCACATGAAGTTTTCTTAATGTCCTAAAACGTTACCATTTTATTTTCCTGCTCTAACATGATTAGCACAAAAACTAAAGAAATAGGAGATATCTTGGCTGCCATCTTTGCTCCTCAGAAAAAAGTTTAGGATACAAATGAAAACAAATACTGTAGATCTTAGAAATTCAATTCAAGGTGGTGATGATATACTTAATTGATACCAAAACATTTTAAAATACCTGATAGCAAACCGCAAATGAGGTCCAATTATGCAGTAAAGACAATGTGTGCATGCATACATATAAGGTAAAGGCTGACATTAAATCTAGCCATGCCCGACTCTGTGGGTTGGTGCTCATCTCCAGAGGCGGTTCAACTGCCAGGCCAACTAGGCACTTGCCTGTGGCGCAAGTCTTTTGGGGGCGCCATTGAGGTGCTCCCGGGTGTATACACATGCGTGCATGCATGCACGCACACACCCCGCCTCCTCTCGGGCTTTGGTCTGGGCACCTCCTCTCAGCTTCATTCTCTGGGCCCACTAGGCTTCGGGGCCTGCGCCTGGCCTCCGGGGAGCCAAGTGAAGCCTGGGGTCCACTTACATGCCGCTGAGGGAGGAGAGGAGGCTTTGGGAAGCGACGCTGAGGCCTAGGAAGGAGGGCGGCTGCTGGGCTGCATCCTCCTCCTCCTCCTCCGCCTCGTCCTTCTCCTGCTGCAGTTGTGTCTCTGGCGCAAGGGATCAGCTTATGGAGGGCAGAGCAGAGCAGGCGATGAATGGAAGGCCAGGCAAGAGAGAGAGAGACAGGACATGCTGCGGGTCCTTTGCAGCCGCTTTCCTCCTTTGACTCGCTTGCACCCTATGAGTGTGTCTGCGCGTCTCCGTCTTCCCCCGGCCGACGTCCGCAGGGTCCTAACACGTGCCTCTTCTCTTCTTCCCAGTATTTTTAATTACAATACTTAATCTGGAATCACTGGGTTGCTGTGAGTTTTCCGTGCTGTATGGCCATGTCCCAGAAGCATTATCTCCTGACGTTATGCCCACATCTATGGCAGGTATCCTCAGAGGTTTTGAGGTCTGTTGGAAGCTAGGTAAGTGGGGTTTATATATCTGTGGAAAGTCCAGGGTGGGAGAAAGAGCTCTTGTCTGTTTGAGGCAAGTGTGAATGTTGCAATGCTTTTTTTTTTGAGCTATTGATTGGGGGGGGGCAATGTTTTGTCTGCCTATTGTTGAAAATCACCTAGGGACGGCTCTGCTCATCTCCATTTCTAAGCCGAAGAACTGGCGTTGCCCAGAGACACCTCCAAGATCATGTGACCGGCATGACTGCATGGAGCGCTGTTACCTTCTCTCTAGAGCTGTACCTATTAATCTACTCACATTTGTATGTTTTCAAACTGCTAAGTTAGCAGAAGCTGGGGCTAACAGTGGGAGCTCACCCCGCTTCCCGGATTCATATCACCGACCAAGTTCAGCAGCTCAGCGGTTTAACCTGCTGTGCCACCAGGGGCTCCTTGTGCGGTCCTAATCAAGATAGGCAGCTTTAATATTATGATAAATTGTAGCACATGTCTTAATGTTTCCATATGGTCAGAACCGGCCTGAGGTCACTTGAAAAGATATGCGGAAAAAAAAATCCCGCCCCCCGCGGTGCGGGAGACATGGCCACGCAACGCGGGAGGCGGGGCCAGACCTGGCCCCGCCTCCCGCATCGCGCGACCATGCCCCTGTGTTGCGTGGCCATGCCCCTCGCGCTGCGGGTGGCGCAGGAGGCGGGGCCAGGGCACGCGGTGCAGGAGGCGGGGCCACGTCTGGCCCCGCCTCCTGCACCACGCACCCTGGCCCAGCTGGCCTGGGCCAGCCAGGCTGCGGCAGGAGTCTCTCCAGGCCACAGCAAAGGCTTTGCTGCGGCCTGGAAAGCCTCTGCCACAGCCTGGCTGCCCCAGGGTGGCTGGGCCAGGGTGCGCAGCGCGGGAGGCAGGGTCAAACTTGGCCCCACCTCCCGCGCTGCACTCCCTGGCCCCGCCTCCCGCGCCACGCTCCCTGGCCCCGCCTCTCGCGCTGTGCGGGGGGCGGGGCCAGGGAGTGCAGTGCGGGAGGTGGGGCCAGGGCGCCGACCACGCCCCCGCTTTGGGCGCCATGTTGCGGGGGCGCTATCGAGCCCCACGGGAGGCGGGGCCAGATGTGGCCCCGCCTCCCGTGGGGCTCGATAGCGCCCCCGCAACATGGCGCCCAACGCGGGGGCGTGGTTGGCGTCCCATGTTGGGCCGGGCCTGCATATGGTTTAACATGAAGCTTTACTGCAAATAATCAAGTCATATTTTTAAAAAATAGCGTCCTTTTTGTATTAACAAAGGCTTTTGTGGCTGAAATCACTGGGTTCCTATAAGTTTTTTAGGCTGTATGGCCATGTTCCAACAGCATTCCCAGGATAGAAATGTAATTTTTCCTTCATATGTAACTTTATAAAATAGAGATGAGGCATCTTATTTGACTTTGTATGTAATTACAATGCTGACTAATTACCAGTTGAAAATCTTTCATTCTGTTGCCCACCAATGCAGAAGAGCTGTTTAAAAAATAATAATCCAAGAACCATAAAACCTCTCTCAGTTGGGATTATGATGAAAATTTGGTGAGAAGTGATGGGGATAAAGAATATTAAAATCACGGTGTATTTATATTTCACATCCACAGAGCTGGTCCATAATGAACCAAGACCATCATGCAGTGAAATAAGACTGACTGGAATGTTAAAGAAAAATATACTCTCAGCAACGGAGCAAGACTCAAAGGTACAACTAGCTATAGGCACTAGTTGAGGTATGCCTTTCTCATACCTCAAGGCTTTTGAGTTTTTCATTTGCCTCAGTAAAAGGGATACCTTGCCAGAGGCAATGACATTCCACTGCAAGGGGAATATATTATTACAGAAGAGATACAGAAGCAGAACAACTGTCTGACAGAGGCTTTTTTTTTTAGTGTCACTGAACCACCTGGAAATGTCAATAAATTGTGCAAACTTCTCCATGCCCCAGTTCCACGTCAGCTTGTCACAGCTGTGATATAAATATACACATTCTTGATAATGTAGGCCAGTTCTGAAATACCAGTCCAGTGATTCTTTGCATTCAAGAGCTGTGGTGATCTTAGTGACATCCTATATCTCTGTTTCTTTACGATTTAGGACAATTTTGTGAGCGTATTTGTGCTGAAATGAATTTTTACAAAAATGATTGCTCATAGTTCAATATAAAAATCCGATGTTCTAATCTGTTCTAATCTAAGACAATCTGGTTTTAGGGCGTGACTAAATTTATAAGATTGTGGACAGTCTTGTCAAATTCAGTATTTTAAGCATTGCTTTTTCCTAAACTTTCTACATCCCTTTTCATTCATAATTTTGTATGCTGAATCTAGCAATCTCTTGTTTCAAACATACTCTTTGACCTTATCTCACATACATAAGGTTTAGTATCTTTAGTAGTATTCTTCCCTTCCCAACCCTGCAATTATAATTAACATGGAAAGCAATGGGAAGATATGGAAATTAGTCGGCTGCTGGGGAATCTGTATAGAAAGGGTTATTAAAACATTCTTATATAGAAGCTTATTTTTCAGTCTAGTCACATCCTCTGTGTATATGTGTTTGAAAAAAGACTGAGCAGTTTCTCTGAGAGTTGGATCAACTCTACTGTTTGAACTGCACATCACAGTCCAGTGACTGACAACTGCAAAGATATTAGCTAGCTACTGTCCATGAAAAAGGCAATTGGGGAGGGGGGCAGAAAAAGAGAAGAGCTCACATTGATTTGATATGATCAATACCTTTAAAAGTTGTTTACTTGTACCTGTAAAGAATAGTTTGTGCAGGAGTTTCTTGGAGAAAGTAGTACTGGAGAGAATCTCACTTCAATATTTATTTATGTGTACGTAATGCATGCTTCTACAGAGAAGCTTATAAGCCTTCTATAACTTTATGCAGAGATGTTTGTGTTCTGTTAAAGGAGCTGCTATTTATTAAAATAGTCCTGTCCTACCCCATATCCAAAGATTTCAGGGCATTATACCACGAAATCGATTAAAGCAATTTAACATGTAAAAATAATTTACCACCTAAGAACGTACTATAGAATGCAAACATAGGATTTTAGCATTTATCTGATTAGTCCTGCAGGACATTCAGTAGATATCTTGTGTCTTTTATTAAGAGTTGAATTCGTTATTGATTGTTTTATAGCAAGGTGCCCAAACGTAGGTTTCCCTGGACTACTTTGGAAGAAGAAAAATTGTCTTGAGCTACACATAAATACACGAACACTAACAATAGCTGATGATCAAAAGAAAATAATAATAATCCAAATTATGTACCACCCCATTTAGGAGAATCTTTTCAAATTGTCTTCTAGCTGAACTGTTATAATGCGAACTATGGATAATACTCCAATATTTGTAGACATATTTATTTATGTATTTATTTGCAGTATTTATATTCTACCCTTCTCACCCCAAAGGGGACTCAGGGTGGATCACAGAACACATATACGACAAACATTCAATGCTGATTATAACAATGATAAGACAGACAACAGATAGAGGTATATATAGGCTTTCCCATCTTTTGGCATCTTTGGAGGCTGTGCTCGGTTCCGGCCACCAGAGGGTGCTGTCACTCCATCTCCCTGCCGAAGAGCTTTTCTTTGTTCCTAAACTTCCTCCTTTTTCTGATCAAAATGCCAAGCCTAAATACCTCCCACCTTAATACAATTCCTGTTTATCTACTCACATTTGTTTTCGAACTGCTAGATAGGCAGAAGCTGGGCTAAAGGTCAGGAGCTCACCCTGACTCAGGCTTCGAACTCTCAACTTTTTAGTTGGCAAGATTTATTGCAGCTTGGTGATTAACCTGCTGTGCCAAAGCCTGGCCCCATATTCCATTCCATTCCATTCCATTGTCCTCTACAAAGTTTGCACTTGAGAACTGCATAATCAAGCTACCAAAAAACAAAAACAAATTTCCTCAAAATGTTTTATAGTGTTCCCTCACATATTGTGGGGGTTATGTTCCAGGACCACCTGCAATAAGTGAAAATCTGTGAAGTAGGGATGCTATTTTGATTTTAATGTTTATACATTATTTTAATAGTTAGGTGGCCTTTCTCCCCCTTGCAAGCCCCGGGGAGCCAGTAAAGCCTTTCCTACAAGTGCCAGAGGGCCCCTTGCTCTGTGCCCGCAATGTTGCTCTGGCTGCCTCTGCTCTTTCAGCCAGGGAAGAAGGAACGCCGCTCTGCTCAGTGAGTGAGTGAGCGAGCAAGGGTGAGTGGGTGAGAGAGTGAGGGTGGGCGTCAGTGGTGGCTGCTCCTGCTCCTGCCGCCACTCCAGCCAGGCCACGCTGGGAAACATGGAGGACTCGGAAGAGGGAGTGGGACTTGTGGAAGACTCCGCTTCCTCTTCCGAGTCCTCCATGTTTCCCGGCATGACCAGGCTGGAGCGGCGGCAGAAGCAGGAGCTACCGCCACTGCCGCTCACCCTCACTCTCTCCCTCTCTCTCACTCACCAGGCAGAGTGGTGTTTCCTCTTCCCTGGCTGCAGGAGCAGAGGCAGCCTGAGCAACATGGCAGGCACGAAGCAAGGGGGCAGCCCTGAGGAGGAGAAGCAGCAATGGGGTAAATACGTAAATAAATAAATAATAAAAATTTCCTGAGAAACAGCAAGGGAGCAAAAAGCGAACCTCAATGTAGCAAGGGAACACTTTAAGTCGGTTTATGATTTTGTGTTGGACTATATTTATAGGTGTCCTGGGCCATATGTTAGACAAGCCTGTTTTAGACCAATGTTTTAATTGGATTGGTTGCTTAATTGTTTTTGAAAAGTTTTATAATACGTATTGTGATTTTATTTTTGTATTGCCAGCTGCTTTAGGTTTCATCTTGAGAGGAAGTCAGGGCACAAATTACATAAATAAATACATAAATACAAACGAATAGAAGCTAAATAGTTTAAACATGTACAAACCGGATAAAATTCTTAGCTTTAAAACATTGGATAAAGGGCCATTCCTGCATTCCAACTGCCACTGCCCTGGCCTTGGAGGGAGAAAAGAAGAAGCAAGCACAGCTTGAGTTTCTTTTGCATTTTTGTACAAATCTTTTGGCTTTGGACATATAGAATAAGTTGTCCCCCTGTTTACATTGGAAAGACAATTCTTGGTAACAGCCAACATACTATGTTAACAGCCAACATACTATGGATTAACTAGGTTTTGTTTGATGAGGCCCTAAATGAGCTCTTTAAAGAACGGTAAAAATACTTTTCTAAATGATAAGACTCCAGGATTGTATCGGATGCACCCTTGGCAGTTAAAATGGAATCAAAGTGCTATAACTGTATAGTGTGAAAGGGCCTTGAGGCCTTTCACCTCTCCTTGTGTCTCACACTCCCAACTTTTCCAAAATTCTGCAATGCACAGAAACAAATTATGCAGGCTATAGGAAGGCTATGGAAGGAAAGGCACTGGACACCCCACACGAAATGTTGAAGCCCACAAAACAAGAAAAACAGTGAAATATGGTGCACGACACACTCCTCCAAAAGGTGCAAATGTGTTGTGAGGTTGCAGTATTTGTTGCTATAGTTCTTGGTGTGATTTTTAGAAATAATCCAGGAATTTGTGATTCCTGGTACCAGGTACAATATATTCCCAACCTCAAGTGTGCTTCTTTTTAGCTCTTTTTAATCTTCAGCAAACTATGGATCCCAGGATTTTGTAAGATGGAGATATGATAGAGTGGTATTAAACTACTATACTTCTGTAATAGAAATATATTCTTAGTCGGGCAACATAAGTTAAACTCGTATGTTTCTTATGCAGAAAAATGAAGTTGCAAGGGAGAGCAGAGAGAAGCATTTACCTTGACTTGACATCCTTGGAGGATTGATAGAATAAAAAATGTAATTAAGTAAATGAACTATTCCAGAATTGCCACCAAATTCTACTGAGAGTAAACCTCTGAGGTAAACTTAGATATTGATGTCTGGGGAAAACTCCTGAGGAAATCAGAACATTGTCAGGATTCCTCAAGGGAATTTCAATTTATCAACAAGGCAGCCTTTGGGATTTATACTTATTGTATATAATGATGGAATGCCAATATTCATTTCATTTTTTCATCTTCTTCCCACAATAAAACACATTTAATTTCTCCTCCTTTGCTTCTGATGCTTGTTTTTAACAAGTTATTCTTTTCAACAAGAAAGATATTTTAAACTGAAAGTTGACTGCATTCATACACCTTTTCCCACCTGTGGAAAGTTGCATCTAAATTGATTTACATATTTATTGAATATATGTTCCTAAGATGGCCACAATAAGATGCCATATCCCATTTACAGTATGTTCCTTCTGGCTCAAAGGGATGTTAATGGCAGGGGGAAGTTTTTGAAAGAAAAAAAAATCAAGAGTACATTATATGTGGACCATAAGCATAAGAGATAGATTTGCAGCCTGAAGACATAATAAACCACCAGGCATTTTACGAGAGGCTTACCACAGCTTGCTGTGTTTGTTGTTCAATCACTATTAGGGATGAAGAACGATTGTATTTATGATTTGGAGCTTGCTACGACATTTGTATTTGTGAAATATTCAACGTTTGACTGCAAAATCAATGGAACAACCATGGAATTATAGCTACCCCTTCCTATCTGGCATGTTCAAGGCTGCATTTGATAGCTAACAGAAGGCACTAAGGAGACCAGTCTGAGCTATTCTGAGTGAAAAACAGCAAAGAGTAATTTTTTCCTCTATGTCAGGATGCATTATACCCAGTGTTTCCCAACTTTTTTTGGCCATGCCCCACCTAAGTGTCTCTAAAATCCCCCCCCCCCAAATTCTTATTATTGAACATGTCAAATCCTATTCACATGGAGGAAGTCTAAAAGGCCATTAGCTTGGTTTAAACAAGCTTCCAAGGAACATGGCATCCAAGAAAGAGAAAAATAAAAGAATGAAAGGACGGTTGAAGTACTGAGAAAGGAATTACTAAGAAATTGTTAAAATTTCCTGCACTCTCTAGTTAACTCTATGTTATTTCTCTCTATGAGCAGACTTTCTCCCTCTCCATTGTCACCAGTTGACTGTTATGTACAGTCTGATTTAAAATGTTAAAATGTGCATATCACAATATATATTTATATACTGTATATGAGGCCATAAGAAATGCTAAAAATTCACTGTAAATAACTCATTGTCCTCCTGTGGGGCATGTGCCCCATGTTGGGAACCAGGGATCTACAGCCTTTTCATGATACAGCTCATTGAGGGAACTGCCTTGCCTCCTAGAAGATTTTTTCTCTCCCTTCTCCCCTTACAAGAAAGTACACTTCCCCTGATCTGCTCCAGGGCTATTGGACACAGAGATGGCAAGAATTATCCTTCTCCCCTCACCACTTCCCTCCCAGTAGTCTTCCACCACAAAGGTGGGAGCACTGAAGTCTTACTTGTTGCCAAATAATAAAACATGTTTTGTTTGTTCTTCTGCCTGGTTTCTTAAGGTAGAAGGGGAGCAAAGAAATTGAGGCAATGGCAAATGCAACGTTGTGTGAGTTCCAGTGGAAGCTCTGCTCCCAACTGGGGTGAACGCCTCCTCCCAACACAGGAAGTTTTCCGTACTGTGCTGGCTTCAATGCAGCCAGCATTGGGTCTCTCCATAAGGGGTGCGCTTTTGCCATGTGATGGGAAAATCGTTGCTCAGAGGAAGCTGCATGCGAGGTGACCAGTTTGCCCCACTCTTTCCTCCTGGATCACAAGTGAAGCAAGATGCTTCGCCTGGCCTTTATGATGAGGCTGTCTCTGAACTCTTTAAGACTGTTAAACGCATTTAAAAGGTGCAAGTAGCCATGCGACAGTCTGATATTATTGTTAGTAGATAACAACAGGGTGCATCTTCCCCAGGTAGGGATTTCCTTACTAAGGATATTTAGAATGCACATCTACTAATCAGGTTCCATTGATTGAAAGGTCTTACTGTAGACCACTGCTTCTTAAACTGTGGATTGTGACACCAAATTGAGGTTCCTTAACTCAGTGTGTTGGGATCACAAAGATTTGGCAACAATAAAAGGCTTCTGAACACTACCCATCAACCCATTTAGCAAGTCTTACAAATGCTGATTTAGTATCAGAAATTTTTTTATACCTATTTTATATACCTATACATCAAGGATTGTGTAAAAACTTCTCAGAGGGAAAGGGGTTACAAGTGGAAAAATTTAAATAGCTCTGCTCTTGACAATTAAATGCAGAATTACAGTTTTACCAAGAAAGTTTGGTGGATCCTAGAGTTTACTTTAATTCATCACATGGTTAGCATTAATTCATTTGAGCACAAATATTTCTTAAAAGGATGGTGGGAGTATAAGGTTTTTGAAACCATAAATAATGTCATATTCTTGTGACTATTGTTTATATTTTGGCACCACATAAAATAATATGCTTTAAAAATGTCCTAAGGCATAGACAAATTGGAATTAGGAGGAAGAAGAAAAACAAAACAAAAGAAACAATTTTAAGCAAAATTAGGCTGGTTGATCTAACCCAGTAAAGAGAAACATGAGGATGGTGGTTAAATTACATGTAATGTGACTCTCTGCATGTTCCATTATATGTTTCATGAAACTATTCCTTTGTAAACAGGGCCGGCCCTAGGTAATTTTCAAGTGTAAGCAAACAGTCTTTTTGGCGTCCCCCCCCCCCAAAAAAAAACCAATCACTGAAAAATAAAAGGTAGAAGTAAATAGAATATATATGTGTGTGATATATATATATATATATATATATATATATATATATATATATATATCCCTGCATATGTGTTTGTGTGTGTGTGTGTGTGTATATATATATATATATATATATCTTATATATACATAGACATACACATAATGTGGAGAATATGTAGCAAGGCAGATAGGTAGGTAGGGAGCCACGGCTGAGGAACCTTCCCGGGTGCAAGGCCTAATAATAATAATAATAATAATAATAATAATAATAATAATAATAATAATAATAAATCATCCCAACAAAGGATTCCCCCAGGCAGGAAGCAGCCAAGCTTTGAAGCTGAAAGGCTATTCAATGCTAATCAAGGTAGGCAATTGAAACATTCACACCTGCCTCCAGCAGGCAAGAGTTCTCTCTTTCTCCCACCCTGGACCTTCTGCAGATATATAAACCTCACTTGACTAGTTTCCAACCTCTGAGGATGCCTGCCATAGATGCGGGCGAAACGTCAGGGGAGAATGCTTTTGGAACATGGCCATACAGCCTGAAAACTCACATCATTGCTACCTCACGTCAGGCCTCGTCTGGCTTTCTCTCTGCCAGGCTCCAAATTTTTTTCATGTCAGAAGTTGACTTGAGAAAGTGCAGGTTGCTGCTGGTGTGAGAGAATTGGACGTCTACAATGATATTGCCCAGGGGGTGGCCGGATGTTTTACCATCCTGTAGAAGACTTCTCTCATATCCCTGCATGGGAAACTAGAGCTGACAGATGGGAGCTCACCTCACTCCCTGGATTCGAACCTCTGACCTTTTGGTCAGCAGTCCTGATGGCACAAGGGTGTAACCCATTGCATCACTGGGAGCTCAATCCCTCCCCCATGATTATCTTCATCAAGTATCTGTTCACATCTATAAAAGCATTAAAGCGGGGGCGGGGGCGGGGAGGAAAGGCGAAGATTTCAGCAGCATCTTTAAGACTGATTTATTTCAACTTCAGTTTTCATGGACTCCAGTCCACTTCTTCTGGCAGGCCTACCCAGTTAATTCTAAACCACGAATTTTAAATTTATATTCTATTACTATTGTATTTTAATTCATGTAATTTATGATAATGTGTTTTAACTGTGTTGGGCTTTGCCTCAAGCCATGAGAAGAGGCAGGTAACAATTATTATTATTATCATTATTATTAATATTATTCAGGTACACTCAAAAATGTGGATTGAAATCCACAAAAGCTCATGTTGAACTTGGTCAGTATTCAAAGGTGTTATAGCAGAACAGAAGTGGTCTAATATTGGCAGGCACGAGCCTTTTCACATGATATTGCTGATGTTCCATTTTTTCAGGGGTTTGTTTTTTGCCACTCAAAACATCTTGTTTGTCAGTCTTTAGTATTGTTCTGAGGGTTTATTTTAATTAACGGGAAAATCCTTTTGCAAATATCCCAATTCAGGCATTAAGTGGGTTTTTTGTGGTGTGAATAATAGATGCTTGCATAAGGTTTTATTTATTTATTTACAGTATTTATATTCCGCCCTTCTCACCCCGAAGGGGACTCAGGGCGGATCACATTACACATATAAGGCAAATATTCAATGCCTTAACATAGAACAAAGACAGAGACAAACACGGGGCTCCGAGCTGGACTCGAACTCATGACCTCCTGGTCAGAGTGATTCGTTGCAACTGGCTGCAGCTGGTTGCTCAACAGCCTGTGCCACAGCCCCGCCCCAGTTTTGCCCTGGATCCTCTCACTTTATTTCCAATAGGAGAGGTGGAAGAAAAGACTTGGTAGACCAAAAAAATGAAGCCGTTTTTGGTATTTGCCACAATCTTCTTGTTTCTGACTTTTTTTTTTTAATCTGTTGTATCTGCCACTATAGTTGGCTTTATCTCTTGCTAAGTAAATAAATCAGCACCTCTTCTATTCTATTCAGATACTCTTTGTGCTTTTCCTTTTCTGTTGTTCTTTACTCTTCATTTCCAAACTAAGCTCTTCTGTTCTGACCTGGGCTGTTTCTTATATGTGGGAGACAAAGCGGCTCTAATCATAACAAATTCCAATTCACTAGAGCACATTTTATCTTCACTGTTTATTCAGGAATCTATTGAATCCAGGGAATTTTTTTTTTTTTACAAAAGCTCCAGAAAATCAATATTTAATGAGTTAGGGGCATGTATCTCAAGCTCTTAAATTAGTGAGCTAGTGATCAAAAGGTCACCTCCTTGTCTTCTTCGTCTTAGGCGATCCCTCGTCGTTCGAGGATGATGGTCTTCCAACCTTGGTATCTTGGGCGTGTGTTCTTAGGTGACTGAAGAGACCGATTCTTGACCCGCATATTCTCCCGCAGTGAGGACATCGGTTTCCAGGTGGAAGGCGGTCCCGGTCGGGGTTAGCTTGACGCTCCTTCCTCTTGGCACGTTTCTCCCTTAAGCCCTCCGTTCGTGCCTCTTCAAACTCCGCAGCACTGCTGGTCACAGCTGACCTCCAATTAGAGCGCTCAAGGGCCAGGGCTTCCCAGTTCTCAGTGTCTATGCCACAGTTTTTAAGGTTGGCTTTGAGCCCATCTTTAAATCTCTTTTCCTGCCCTCCAACATTCCGTTTCCCATTCTTGAGTTCAGAGTAGAGGAGCTGCTTTGGGAGACGGTGATCGGGCATTCGGACAACGTGGCCAGTCCAACGGAGTTGATGGCGTAAGAGCATCGCTTCAATGCTGGTGGTCTTTGCTTCCTCAAGCACGCTGACATTTGTCCGCCTGTCTTCCCAAGAGATTTGCAGGATTTTCCTGAGACAACGCTGATGGAAACGCTCCAGGAGTTTGGTGTGACGTCTGTACACAGTCCACGTTTCGCAGGCATAGAGCAGGGTTGGGAGGACAATGGCTTTATAAACAAGCACCTTGGTCTCTCTACGGATGTCCCGGTCATCGAACACTCTCTGCTTCATACGGAAAAATGCTGCACTCGCAGAGCTCAGGCGGTGTTGTATTTCAGTGTCGATGTTGACTTTTGTGGAGAGGTGGCTACCAAGGTAGCGGAAATGGTCAACATTTTCTAATGTTGCACCGTTAAGCTGTATTCCTGGCTTTGCAGAGGGATTAGCTGGTGCCTGTTGGAAGAGCACTTTGGTTTTCTCGATGTTCAGTGAGAGGCCGAGCTTCTCGTATGCTTCTGCGAAGGTGTTTAGAGTGGCTTGTAGGTCTTCTTCTGAACGCGCACAGACTACGTTGTCATCAGCATATTGGAGTTCTATAACAGATGTTGTGGTGACCTTGGTTTTGGCTCTCAGTCTGCTGAGGTTAAATAGCTTGCCATCTGTCCGATAGATGATTTCCACTCCGGTGGGAAGCTTCCCATCAACAAGGTGAAGTATCATAGCGATGAAGATGGAAAATAAGGTGGGGGCAATAACACATCCCTGCTTGACACCTGATTCAACCTTAAATGGGTCACTTTGGGAGCCGTTGCTGTCCAAGACTGTTGCCATCATGTCATCATGGAGGAGCCGCAGGATGTTCACAAATTTGTCAGGGCACCCGATTTTTTGGAGGATGGTCCAGAGAGCGCTGCGATTCACTGTGTCGAATGCCTTTGCAAGGTCAATGAATGCCATGTACAGAGGTTGGTTTTGTTCCCTGCATTTTTCTTGGAGCTGTCGAGCAGTGAAGATCATGTCCACTGTTCCTCTGGAGGGGCGGAAGCCATTCTGGGATTCTGGGAGGGTGTCTTCTGAGACAGGGAGAAGGCGGTTTGCAAGGATTCTTGCGAGGATTTTCCCGGCGGAGGTTAGAAGGGAGATACCACGATAGTTCCCGCAGTCTGTTCTGTCCCCTTTCTTGAAAAGGGTGATGATGGTGGCATCCTTGAAGTCTGCTGGGATTTTCTCGGTCATCCACACCTTTTCAATGAGCTGGTGGAGTTGTTGCATCAGCTCAGGTCCACCCTCTTTGAAGATTTCAGCGGGAATCCCATCAGGTCCGCTAGCTTTGTTGTTTTTTTGTTGGCTGATGGCATTGCTGACTTCTTCCAAACTAGGCAGTGCTGCAAGCTCATCCCTGGTTTGTTGTTGCGGGATTTGTGAGAGGGTCTCTTCGGCCACATTGGAGCTGCGATTCAGCAGGTTCTGGTAGTGCTCTTTCCAACGTAGTGCAATTGATGTTTTGTCCTTCAGAATTTTGGTTCCATCTGATGAGCGTAGGGGCTGTATGCCATGGTTTCTTGGTCCATAAATGATCTTTGTGGCTTTGAAAAATCCCTGAGCGTCATGGGTATCTGCAAGGTGTTGGATTTCTTCAGCCTTCTTTGTCCACCAGATGTTCTTGAGTTCTCTGGTCCTTCTTTGGACCTCAGCTTTTGCACTGGCATAGATCTTTTTCTTGGCAGCACAGTTGGTGTCTCTCTGCCATGTTTGGAAGGCTTTCCTTTTGTTATCAATCAGCTGTTGGATCTCTTTGTCGTTATCATCAAACCAGTCTTGATGTTTCTTAGTTAGGTATCCAATGCTTTCTTCGCAGGCTGTGATGATGGAGGTCTTCAGTTTGTTCCAATGTTCCTCAACATTTTCGGGGTGTTCTGTGGGTAGATGATCTTTGAGTGTTGTTTGGAGAAGGGCTCGTTTGGAGGGCTCCTGAAGGGCTTGGGTGTTCATTTTTCGCCTTGTTTTTCTTCCTTGGAGTCTGCGTTTGGGGACGATCTTGATAGCCATCGTGGATCGGATTAGCCTGTGGTCTGTCCAGCAGTCATCAGTACCTGTCATGGCTCTTGTGAGAAGCACATCGCGGCGGTCTCTGGCACGTGTGATAACATAGTCCAGGAGGTGCCAATGCTTTGACCGAGGGTGCTTCCATGATGTCTTGAGCTTGTTTTTCTGGCGGAAGAGCGTGTTGGTGATGACAAGGTTGTGCTCTCCGCATTTGGTGAGAAGCAAGATGCCATTCGAGTTGCTGTTTCCGACCCCGTCTTTTCCTATGATCCCTGGCCACAGGTCAGAGTCCCTTCCGACTCTTGCGTTAAAGTCCCCCAGGAGGATGATTTTGTCCTCCTTAGGTATCTCCGATAGGATGGTATCCAGCTGACAGTAAAATTTTTCCTTGATGTCTTCGTCAGCATCTAGAGTTGGTGCATAGGCGCATATGATGGTTGCCTGTTGGTTTTTGGCAAGGTTAATTCGGAGGGTTGAAAGTCGTTCGTTGATGCCAGTGGGTGCTTCAGTCAGGTGCTTCACCAGGTCGTTTCTGATAGCAAAGCCAACTCCGTGTATTCTTCTTCGCTCTTCTTCAGGTAGTCCCTTCCAGAAGAAGGTGTAGCCTCCCTTTTCTTCCTTCAGCTGCCCCTCTCCTGCTCTCCGGGTCTCCTGAAGGGCTGCTATGTCGATCTTGAAGCGTCCCAGCTCTCTTGCAATGAGAGCAGTCCTGCGTTCGGGGCGCTCGCTGTCAGTGTTATCTAACAATGTCCGTACGTTCCATGTTCCAAAGTTCATTTTTCTTTTTTGGCCGCAGAGTGGTGACCCCTCTGGACGCGGCAGTCCAGTCAGGGTAGGAGAGGCAGACTATGTTTAGGGCACCTTTTCTAGCCCCTTCCCCGTGTGGGGTGAGCAGAGCGGATCCTAAAAAGGGCTGCTCAGTCATGGATACAGCTGCCGGACTACTCAACTGCCTCGGTCCTTGAGGTAGAACGACTGAGTCCATATCCACCGCCCATGTGCCAGTCTGTGACTAGGGGCTTCCAGATTTCACAGTCCTGCCCCCGTCGCCACTCGCTGATCGCCATGGGACTTTTGTAGGTTTGTTTTTATTTTTGTTGGAAGACGCCTGTGCGTGATTTTTTTTAATGTGTGGAGGTCGGTGCACGGCCGGTCAACACACAGTCTTCACAGAGTGAGGTTCCAGCAGTGGTGTGGTTAACACAACGACAGTGGCTTCTCAGTCTGTTGCAGCCTTCTTCCGCCTTCACAGCCGTTGTAACATGTACCATGTTATCCTCCGCCTGCTCCGCCGTTGAGGTCTTTGGGTCTTCGGATTGTGCTTGGTCTGGAACCTCCCCTGCGGCCACTCCTGGGAGTGCATCACTCCAGTGCCCACAGGATCATCGGAACACGCAAGCCCCCTCACCACGGCAAGGTGACAATCCATCGAGGGGATGGTTTATACACCTCCTTGTATTCATGAACTCACAGATTTTTTTTTTGCATTTTTAAAAATATATCACACAGCTTGATTTTGCTACTTTATATAAAGGTTACAATTTTACAATGCCATTGTATATAATGAAGTAGAGCAGGGGTCCCCTCCAAGGTCATTTATCTAGTCCCTTAAACTTTAGACTCAGGGTTGCCCTAAGTCTGAAATGACTTGAAGGCACACAACAACAACCATCCTAATTAACTTGACTATCTCATCAGCCAAAAGCAGGCCCACACTTCACATTGCAATTCTGGTAAGTTTATGTTGCTTTAAATTGTTCTTCATTTTAAATATTGTATTGTTTTCTCATGGATTTTCTCCACTACAAATAAGATATGTGCAGTGTGCATAGGAATTCACTCATCTTTTTAAAGACTATAATCCGGCTCTGCAACAGTCTGAAGGACCATGAACCAGCTCTCTGTTTAAAAGATTTGGGGACTCCTGGACTAGAGCATCCACTGATTTTGCTATCCATGGTTACTTGGAGGGGGAGGGGGGAATCAAACTTTGCTAACCTGTCCCAACATAACCCCTGCCTTGCCTTCAGTGTGCTTCAAGTGCATGTTGGAGCTGAGGTCAGACTGTACAAAGAAAGCTGAAACGATTCTTTATAGAATTATTGAAGACATAGAAGTCAGTTCCATATTACATTCAGCAATGTTATTTAACGCTCTTGTTGCAGTCATTTCTTTGGTGACAATGATCAGTAATGTGTTAAAAAACAAGCACCTGAAATGTAACAGCATGAAAAAAGGGGGTGATGGGAGAATGGTATTTCAGCTTCTTCTGAAATTCTGGTGTCCATGGCATATAAACATAAAAAGTATTTTGCTGGCCTTCAAAGAACCCAGCTCTGTGAACATGAAAGGTCACCATTATGTTGTTTTGGGAGGCAGGGAAGAGGTAGACTCTGACAAAACATTCCTTCTTTTGCCCAGGGGTTCCTTGCTCCCTCCCTGCTCCTGACAGCACATTTCTTCCTGCTAAGAGAGTGATCAGTGGCTCCCTAGGGTTGCGGGAAGGAAGAAAAGGAGAGGAGGCTGGGGACATATTCACACCTGCTAATAGATGAATTGTCAAAGCAGGCCATTGGGGAAATGGCTTCTCTCACAGAAATGGAAAGAGTTAAATAATTCCTGGTGTTTCCTCATATGAATTACAGCTTGCTAGAGCAGTCCGTGGAGAGGCCTCTTGAAAAAACACATCCCACCGAGACTGTTCTGTAATCTTAAGAATGATGCTTCGGTTAGGTTTTTTTTCACAAGTGTGTATATGTGGTGTGTGTGTGTGTGTGTGTGTGTGTGTGTGTGTACATACATCTATGCACCATGCTGGCAGGTTCTCTTTGCAAGTACTGCCTCAGCCGACGAAAGGCATTTGAGAGATGGGAAACATAACACTTCAAAAGCTGTGGTTGTGAAGTGCTTCTCTATTGTATGAATAGTATTCCTGATGGAAGGCAGCTCCTCTCCCTACACTGCCTTCACTGCCCCATTGAAAATTACCGCCTTGCCTTGAGTAAAAGGGCTAATACACATCAATACACTCCCTGTGTCACTTGAGCTGTTTTCAAGTTGACAGCTAGCACTGGGACTCTACTGTGTGTCGTCTCCTGCCTCTTGGAAGACTTGGGATGTCAGATGGAGGGGAAATAGGACAGGCTTGGTCACCCAGGCATGAGCAGAGGGAGAGAGCCAAGAGATGACATGCTCCTGGCTGCTTGTCCCAGGTGTCACCCAGAACCTGCCCTTTAGAATACAAAGCATTTTGTCACAGAGCTGGCAAACATCTAATAAAAAATCAATAAAACTATAAACAAAGACTTTTGCCCTCTCCCAAAAACAATAATTCCCTGCCACCCTATGAAAGGAATGGATAAAAATTGCATATTTGGAATCAATTGGGGTAAACTGTGGAGGTGATGCAGATATTTGACCTGAACAGGTTCTTGTTAACAGCTTGTTTATTTTAACTTCTTTTTTAACGCGGATTGTAAGTTGTATGTATGTCTATGTGTCAAATGTTTTGATACGGCCGATGGGCTAATCAATAAAACATGATTTGATTTGAATGGATAAAAAAACTATAGTGGTCTCTTTTACGTCTTGCCTAAATCTTGAAACATCTTAGAAAAAAATAATAGCAGAGCTACATAAGCATGTGTATCATGTGCAGATACTGGATGTAAGCATGTACAGCATTCACCATCTTCACTATTATGTGAATCAAAATTTAGTCCCCTTACATATGTAAAAATGGCATCCTTATATCAGAGGGCTTTATTTACTAGTATTATTGAAAGGAGCATGTGTGCATTCAAGCTGCTTGTAAAATAGATAGATATCGAGTAAGTTTCTCCTTTGACAAGGGTAAGGAATTACCATTTCCCCTGCTAACCAACAAATTGCTAAAAAGCAACTAATACAGGTAGCAAAGACTGCCAAAATGATGGAAAGAAATAGTTACAGAGACCTAAATAGCTTGTGAATAGAGTATTTTAAGCCCAGTGCACAGTGCAGGCCACAAAATGCAAATGCCAAACTTTAGAGTAAAGATAAGGAAAAACACTAAACTAACAATTGCACCAAATTTCAACTTGAAGAACATGCCCACAGAAGTTAAAGACAATGTAAAAATAGATTTGCATATTAAACCTTATTGATTGAGAGCCAGAATTCTGGATTGAAGCAAGGGATATTGTCAGGGAGGAATGGGAAAAAAAAGACATGATCTGCAGCCAAAAGAAAAGAGAAATCACACTGGATGACATTTGAAGCTCTTCAAGCAGTTAAGGACAAACAAGCAGTGGAAGTTAAAGAGGGCAGAAAACGTCAGAATCCTGAATGCAACTGTTAAATGACTTGTGCAAAGGGCCAAGAACTAAAATAATCAGTGGAAAGAAATAGAATATGACAACAAAAAAAGGAAAGAATAAGAAAACCTCTCTGTGAGTTTTAAGAAATCAAATGTAAATTTAAGCCAAGACTGGAGATGCTCTATGACCAGCAGGGGAACATGTTACATGACCAAGTAGCAATAAAAAGACAATGAAAATAATACACTGAAAGACTATTTGAAAGAAATGAAAAGATGTCAGATCAATTCAAGGAAGAATCATGTGAAAATGAATCTACAATTTTCGAAACTGAAGTGGAATCTGTACCCAGCACTTGGGAGGAATAAATTACCAGGAACAGATGGCATGCCAATAGAGCTGCTTCAAGCTACAGAGAAAGATTCTATTCCAGTTCTAACTAAAATTTGGCAATAAATAGGAAAACTACAGCCCACAATATGGAAATGCTTAACATACATTCCAATCTCCAAAAAAGGGACACCAAAGACAGGACCGGCCCGAGGAAATTTAAAGGGGTACGCAAATATTTTTTTGAGCCCCCTCCCCTGCGCCGCAGGAGGCGTGGCCAGGACTGGCCCTGCCTCCCGCGCCCTAACCCCGCCTCCCACGCCGGACGGCCACGCCTCCCGCAGCGCGGGCGGCGTGGGAGGCGGGGCCAGGGTGCGCGGCACGGGAGGCAGGGCCAGATGTGGCCCCGCCTCCCGCAGGGCGCGCCCTGGCACAGCCAAGCTGCGGCAGGAGTTCTTCCAGGCCGCAGCCTGAAGGGACTCCCACTGCAGCGGGGATGCGCCGTGGGAGGTGTGGCCGGTCCCGCCTCCCGCGGGGTGCGCCCTGGCTGGGTGGCCAGGCTGCGTGAGGCGGGAGTCCTTCCAGGCCGCGACGAAGGCCGCAGCCTGGAAAGACTGCCACCACACGCAGCCTGGCTGCGCCATGGCGTGCCCCGTGGGAGGCGGGGCCAGACGTGGCCACGCCTCCGCGTCACACGGCCCTGCCTCCGCCAGGTGTGGCCCCGCCTCCCAGGGGCTCAATAGGCACCCTGGGAAGGTGGCGCCCAACGCGGGGGCGTGGCCAGCGTGCCATGTTGGGCCAGGCCTGACCAAAGATTGCAGTAACCACAGGACCATTGCATTAATTTCCCACAAATGCAAAGTAATTTTCAAAATTCGAAAAGAAAGACTTTTACCATATATAGAATAGGAAATACCAGATATCCAAGATGAGTTCAAGAAAGAAAGAGTCACTAGGGATCATACTGCAAATCAAATTGGATATTGGACTGCACCAAAGAAAAATCAGCCTTCTTTGTAGATTATAGCAAGGCTCTGATTGAACAGAATCTGAAAAACTAAGAACTGGCCAAAAATGGGTATGCCACCACAATAGGTTGTCCAGATGTGTATTCTGTGTTCAGGACAAGAGGCTAACTTCAATGCAGTGTACAAAGAAACTCTATGGTTTCCAATGGGCAAAGAAGTCAGATAAGGCTTCATTTTACCGCCTTATCTGCTTAAATTGTATGCCAATCATATCATATTTAAAGCTAGATTAGACAGTCTGGAGAAAGGAACACCAACAATTTAAGATAGAATCATAGAATCATAGAGTTGGAAGAGACCTCACAGGCCATCCAGTCCAACCCCCTGCCAAGAAGCAGGAAGATAACATTCAAAGCACTCCTGACAGATGGCCATCCAACCTCTGTTTAAAAGCCTCCAAAGAAGGATAATCAGATGACACCATACTATTAGCAGAAACTAGCACAGACCTGGAAAAATTATTGAGGAAAATCAAGGAAGGAAGTACAAAGGCAGGTTTACAGTTGAGAATGAAGAAAACTAAACTCATTATCACATAAAAGTAAACAATGGATACATTGCAATACTTTCATCATTAATCAGAATGAAAACTGCAGTCAGGAAATCCAATGACTAGGGGTGAATCTACAATGTAAAATTAATGAAAAATGCAACAAGCAACTTTACATGCAGTATTTGAACTATGCATCTATGTTGTTAGTCATTGTCAGATACTAGAAATCCACATTTAACCAGTGAGAAACTGAGCTGGCAGCTTGTCAGAACTGCTAGCATTTAGATGTTTTATACAGCTGGGATGTGAGCTGAGGAAGGCATCTGTGTTGAAGTACTATTTGATATTCTGTGGAGATTTGGTAGAGGAATTCAGCCCTGTTGATGTCTGAGAAGTTTACTAAAATGAAGCCTATGACTGAGAAGTGCATTCTAGGGCATTTCAAGAGACACAGGCCTTTAGACCAAGACAAGATAATAAAATGGCTGCAAAAGTAGCTGCAGCCTAAATTATTAATGTTGATTGTGTGCTACTAGCAGCAATGTATTGACTGGAGTTCTTTGGTTTCCTAGCAGCCCGAGTGTATTGGAGAATTCAGCGGACACTTAACTCCACTCTCCTTGGCAAAGTCAATCAGCCTTGCAAATCTCTTGTTCTAGGAACCTTGTCAAAAGAGTGCCACTGTCATTTCTCTAGTGACATACAGAAGGCACTCGAGTTATAAATTGGGTTTCAACATAGCCAATGTCAGGAGAGGGTAAAGGAGAATAGCAGTATTGCATGTGTCAGTGCCCACAAGAAAGCACTGAGCAAGGAAGAAACTATTAATCACATTCTGCCTGCTTAGTGCTCTGCCCTGACATCTCGTGGAACAATTGGGACATGACACTAAACTATGATACAATGGCTTGCTTCAGTTAGTGCTGCTGCTACAAATCCCCTTTATTGTACCAGCCAGAAGCACAACTGTTAACAGTTTCCATTGTGCACAAAAGCAACATAAGAAGTGACTGAGAAACAGAATTTTGTTTGAACAAAGCCAGATCTGTTAAGCTTCACTTCCTTCTAGACTGACGGCTGGGAGAATTCTTGAGTTTGTTGATGTCAGATTCAAAACATGCCATCTCTTGATCTTTGGCTGTGCTGCCTTTCTTCGTTACTTGTACTGCTCACATCTTCCCAAGAAAACCAAATCCATTTTATCAAGCTATGATGGTACAATGGGCTCTGTGTACATGTTGGGGTTTGGTTTCAGGACCTCCAGTGGATACCAAAATCCATGGAAGCTTAAGTCTCATTATATACAGTGGTGTAGTAAAATGGTGTCCCTTACATAAAATGAAAAATAACTCAAATAAGTGCCAGAATAGCTCTGAAATGGCAGCAGTTTACAGCATGGTATGTCTATATATCAAGATAGTGCTCTGCATGCAGTAAAATCAGGATGGGTTTTGGTTTTTCTTTTTTTAAAAATTGAAGCCAGAGTTGGTTCAGAACCTATGAATATGGAGGGCCAACTGTATTAATCAAATCAGTTCACCTAAACTTATGAAACCATGTCTTTAATATAACATGGATACCTTTTTGAGTAATAATAATAATAATAATAATAATAATAATAATAATAATAATAATAACTTTATTTTTATATCCTGCCACAATCTCCCCGAAAGGACTCGGGGCGGCTTACATGGGGACCAAGCCCAACATACAACAAGAGTTACAAGACAATTAAAAACACAATAGCAAATAATATAACTAAACAATCTAATTAAAACAATTAAAAACAGCAGAGTATAAAAACATGGTAAAAGTGTATCAAAATCAATCTCAACAACCAGTAAACCAGGAATATGGTGGGCATGATCAGACTAGAGAGGACAGGTCAATGACTTGTGCAAAACACAAACCATAGGGCCAGGGCTGGGGGTAAAGTGCTGAATAAATGTTAACAGTAAATTAGGGCTGGGCACTCATGATCAGGGACTAACTGACATTCAAATGTGCACTAGATCATCCAGATTTTCAAGTCCTTGCTGAAGGCGGACAGAGTGGAGGCTAGCCTCCCTGGGGCCCCTCTCTCATCCCCACCAACTGTGCTTGTGGCGGTGACAGGAGTGAGAGGAAGACCTCTCCACCAGATCTTAGGGCCCACGCCAATTCATAGGGGAAGATGCAGTCATGAAGGTAGGCAGGACTCAAACTATTTATGGTGTTGTAGGTGATAATTGGCACTTTAAATCGGGACTGGAAATTTATCTGCAGCCAGTGGAACTGCTTTAGTAGGTGCATCATTCACTCCCTATAGTTAGTTCCAGTTAGCAACCGGGCTGCTGAACTTTGCACCAGTTTCAGTTTCCGAGCTGTCTTCAAAGGCAGCCCCATGTAGAGTATGTTGCAGTAATCCAATCTAGATGTAACCAAGGCATGGACCACCGTGGCCAAATCAGGCTTCTCGAGGTACAGTCACAGCTGGTGCACAAGTTTTAACTGTGCAAAGACCCTCCCGGCCACCACTGACACCTGAGCATCAAGCATCAGTGCTGAGTCCAGGAGGACCCCCAAACTGCTGAGGACCCATGTCATCAGGGGGAGTGTAACAATATCGAGCATGGGCTGCCACCCAATACCCCAATTGACCTCGCGACTGACCAGGAGGACTTCTGTCTTGTCTGGATTAAGTTTGCTAGCCCTCATCCAGTCCATCACAGCAGCCAGGCACTGGTCCAGGATCTGGGGGGCTTCCTTGGAATTAGGTGGAAAAGAGTAATAGAGTGTCATCTGCATAGAGATGGCATCAAACTCCAAAACTCCGGATAGCTTCTCCCAGCGGTTTTATGTAGATGTTAAAAAGCATGGGAGATAGAATGGAACCTTGCAGGACCCAACAGGTCAATAGCCAGGGGTCCAAGCAAGTGTCCCCCAGCTTCACCAACTGGGTACAATTCTCCAGGAAGGAGCAGAGGCACTGCAAAGTAGTGCACCCAAGACCCATTCCAGAGAGCTGTCCCAGAAGGATACCATGGTCGATGGTATAGAAAGCTGCTGAGATGTCCAAGAGAACCAAAAACGACACACTCCTCCTGTCTAGTTCTCTGCGGAGGTCATCCACCAAGCCACCAATGCTATCTCCGTACTGTGACCATGTCTGAAACCAGCCTGCGATGGATCAAGATAATTGGTTTCATCCAAGAATCCCTGGAACTAATTAGCCCCCACTCGCTCTGGAACCTTGCCCAAAAAGGGGAGATTAGAAATTGGCCAGTAGTTATTCAAAACCAAGGAATCAAGGGACTCCTTCTTCAGGACTTGTCTCACTATTGCCTTTTTAAGGTTAGATGGTAGTTGGGGCAAGGAGGTAACTTCCACACATGAAAGCAGGCTTAGAAGAATCCCAGTATTGGCAGTTGTTAAAAAAATTGGGACCAAACCCACAGCCTAGCTACTCTAGGCGTTGGATAGCTAGATGCCTATGGGAAGCTCACAGGTAGGACAAAACGGCAACACTCCCTTGCTGACATTATTTCATGGCAATAACCATTGCCTGGAAGTAAACTACAGCCATCCAATAGTGTTGTTAATATTGTATGTCTTCAAGTCATTTACAACTGATGACAATTTTAAGTCAAACATATCATGAAGTTTTCTTGCCAAGACTTGTTCAGGGAGTGCTACATGCCATTAATTTGTCTGATGTCTTTTAAAGAGGCCAATGACTCAAAGCACATGCAATTTTTTAAGATGTCACAAACAATTATGTCTCCTCCCCACATTTTACTCTGACCCACTTCTGGATATTCATGGAATAAGAGAACTCTGTGAAATTCATGGGGTGATTAATTTATTTTACTGGATCTCTGTACATTGCAGGCATGGGGCAGGCAAGTGCTAAATGGAGATTTCACGACAGAGAAAAGGATTAAACCTTTTGCATCCATTCTGGTATCCCAATACATAGTGAGACCTCTGAGTATACTAGATTAGGGATGGAAATCACTTGGGCTTCAAGATAATTTTGGACTGGAACTCCAATCCAAGCCAGTATCGTCAATGGTGAGGAATGCTGAGAGTGTATTTCCCTTTGTCTTCATGAATTCAATTTTTGGATTGGTTGAGTTTAAATACCTGTTACAAAAGGATTTAAAACAGACATATGGCCGAAAACATCTTATTAATGAGACTGTTGCTAGTTATATACTTTCAGGAAGGACAGTGTAGTTATTTCTGGCAGAGAAGGTCACAGCATACATTATTATCAGTATTGGATTTATCAATAGGAAAACCCAATGGGAAAAAAATGAGCAATATCCAATCCTATGTCATCACCTATCCTAAGTGTCTAGTAGAAAAAGAAACAAATTAACTCTTCTTTGTAAAACATATAAAAGTGGCTTTACTACTTACAGTTACTTGTCCATAATCAACACATAGTGTAATGGAGGAGAGAGAGGGAAGGGAAAATGACTACAGATTAGAGCAGGGGTCCTCAAACTTTTTATGCAGAGGGCCGTTCCACAATCCTTCAGACTGTTGAGGGGCCAAATTATCATTTGAAAAAAAAATACAAATTCCTATGCATACTGCACATGTCTTATTTGTAATGTAACAACAACAACAACAAAAGAACAATACAATATTTAAAAATGAAAACAATTTTAACCAACATAAACCTATAAGGATTTCAATGGAAAGTGTGGGCCTGCTCCTGGCCAATGAGATAGTCAAGTTAATTAGGATTGTTGTTGTTGTTGTGTCTCTTCAAGTCATTTTAGACTTTGGGCGAGCCTAAGTCTAAAATTATTTATTTACTGCATTTATTTACTACATTTATATCCCACCCTTCTCACCCTGAAGGGGACTCAGAGCAGCTGTATGTACATACAATATATTATATTAGCATAGCACAATATTCGCACTATATATTACTATATTGAACTATACCACTATAGTATTATATAATATTAATTAAATAATTAATTTTATTATATGGTATTATTATTAGTATTATATTGTATAACATAATATTATTATCAATAGTATATGTATATACAATATATTTTTAAAAGTGATATAAATATATATTATAAAACTGAGGGCGGGGGCCAGGTAAATGACCTTGGAGGGCCGCATCCGGCCCCCGGGCCTTAGTTTGGGGACCCCTGGATTAGAGCATTACATAGAAAGAGGGAAAGCAAGTGTGCGTGAGGGAAACATTCTAACCAACAAGAGGCTACCATGAGTATACACTGTACCTAAACTGCTAGAAAGTACTCTGCAAACTAACAATTAGTGACTATAAGCATTCAAAGGTTGCAAAATGTAAGTTTCGTATCTGATGCAAGGAGGGACGTCTGATCAGAGTAGTTTTAGAGAAACTAGGGCAGGGTTGTATGAGCTGCACATCAAGTAATGAGACAATTCTTCATCAACAGAGATGTTAGAAAATATCCTAGGCCTCATTTTTGCCCAATACGGAAAGATAAAGGATAATGGAGTTATTTATGTCTAGTTTGCCTGTTCAGTTTGCTAACAGGACTTAGGCATTTTCTCAGCAGGGAAGCCAGGATCCTGCTGTGAATATAACATGATCCTCTGTATTGTCTTTTCTTGGCTGAAGCAGACATGCAGCACCCCTCAAGAGGAGTCATATTGGCTACAAATGTCCTGCTTCTTACTCATGGTATATTCAACTGCTATTTTATTTTCTTCCTCGAGGTATTCAGTAGATATGTGCTCCAGTCAGTCTCCCTCCCTCCCTCCCTCCCTCCCTCCCTCTCTCTCTTTCTCTCTTTCCCTCTTTCTCTCGCACACAGACACATCATACAACTGGATTATCTAGTCTTGTGTCATTCATTCTAGCTCCAGAGATCTCAGACCATAATCTCGGGCAATATAAGATTCCAGGTGCTTCATGTTTAGATTATGTTGCTTCACTTCTGAATGAAGCTAAGCCCCGTCACACGCTACGCTAGTCTGCTATGAAGGTATAGTGGAATCCATGCTCAAAACAAACAAAGACCCCAAACCTCCAGAGCTTTGCCTTTTTATCTGCAACATAAATTGAACTACAGTTTTGTACTCAACCAGTATACTCTTGAATTATCAAGTCATGTGCCAGTTACTATAAAGAAAGATGCCTCCTCATTTTCTTGGCCTTCCCAGGAATAAAACTCAAGCTTCTCAATTCCAAAGTGAATTTTTGAGTCTGAAACAAATCTAGGGACTCATTCAATGAAAAGACAATGAGAACAGAACTGGACTGAATCAAGGGGAAATAGGTATCTGTACACCTTAAGTATATGCATAGAGAGAGTATTTAGGTTGCATCTGTATCTGTTTGTATTGACAAATGCTTGTGTTTGTGTAAATGCCTTTACTAAGGAGCAAATGTGTCCACCTACATTGGCCAGTGCATAATGTGTGAAGTAGTCCTGAGTTGTGGGAAGCTGTAATGAGAGAAGAGACTTATTTATTAGGAAAGATGTGGCCAGTGTTAGAAGAAAAAAAAGAAAAGAAATGTAATGCAAGCAATGCATGTGTTATTTAGGTATACCAAATGAACTCTGCTAGATCAAAACTAAAGTCCATTTAGTCCCCTCCTTCATTTATTACATGCTTCTGGGAAGCCCACTAGAAGAACATGAAGCAACATGTATTCTAGCTCTATTTGTACTCTGTCTTTCCTCCACAGCTCTGTTTCCCATTTGTTTGTTAACTGCTCTGAGATTTAATCCATACTTTAGATGAGGTATCCCAATTGCTGAATCTATTGAGTTCATGGGGTTCAGCTAACACCTAGAATGGAATCACGGTGCCCCCACTGTTTAGAAGAGTGTTTCTTCTGAATCTGGAGGATCCAGTAAATCATGGGTGAACAACTGGTGACCTTGGCAATGGTGTTTGATTATAACTCTCATCGCTTCTCAATTTGGGCTATATTGTCTGGGACTGGTGGAAACCTTAGTCCAATCTCAGCTGAAAGGCCAAAAATTGCCTGCTCTGGTTCTAAGCCATCATAATTAGTATGGATATAAGTAGGGGGAGAAACTAATTAGCAAAGAAGAAATATATGAATTGTAACCTAGAATATTCTGAGGGCATGATATACATGCATCAGAAGATATGTTCCACATATTGTCATAATAATATTATTTTACTTGTATGTAATTACTTCTGTTGTCACCTGCCTGTGTCTGGTAGACAATAAAATAGGTTTGCATTACAAGCACACAGCTGTCACTTCTGCAGATAAGTTGTTTAAAATATGCACAATTTGGTCACACTACAGATAGCTTAATTTAATTGAGATTTTTTAAAATAAAATTGCTACTGCCTGGTAATTAAGAACAAAGTTGATTGTTTAAAAATATATTGCAGAGTTTGTGTAATTGGCTGCATTGGTACCAAATTAGCATATGCTCTCTGTTGCTGTGCTTCTAGGCTATAATTAGGCTTTTACTGTGCTCAAATAAAATCAAGATTGATGACTTTTTAAAACAAAATCTTCACTCTTCCTTAAGCCATAGTAGATATATTTAATAGGAGCAGCTGTATCTCCAACATGTGTAGAACAAAAAAATGAGCATCCTCATCTTAATCTGAGATTTGAAGGAAGCAATGAGTAAATTAGGATTTTTTCCCCAGAGCAAGGGAGTCTTCATCAGAAGTTGGCCACAGAAGTTGGCTGAGAGACCTAGTGATTTTTTTAGGCATTTTTATTTCCAGGGTGATTCTGTGGTTAACCTTTGGAGGATGCTGACAAATAGTTGTGCTGAAAGACCTAGAGTTTCCAATAAAGGTGTTCTCTCCGGCTGAAAAAAAACTTCAAAAGCTTTTTTAATTTGCATTTTCCTCCCTTTTGTGGGTGTCTGTGCCCTAATTCCAGCATATGCAGAGGCCACAGTGTAATTTTGAACATTGTCTTCATCCTTAATAGCTAGTTGTTAGGCTTGCTCAAATAATTCGATTTCCCCGTTACCCGTTATTAATTCGTTACTTTCGTTACTTTTGAAGCAATATACGACCTTGATTGTCCACACGTCTGGATATCGCGGTTTCGAACCGCGACAGGCCGTTTTTGTTATGTTGTCGTTTTTTTCGTTTTGCAAATCACCCAAACTCCCACCATTCCTAACAGCCTCAGGCCCTTTCCTTTTGCCCCTCAGCAAAAGGGGCGTCACGGGCTCAACCAATGGGAGGGGGCGAGGGGGAAGGAGGCTGAGGAGGAGGAGGAAGACGGAGGGGGAAAATGGCCGCCGCCGCTGCCTCAGCTCAGGCCTGGTGTCTCTGTGAGGCGGGAAGGCGGCGGATGGAGCCGGGAATGGAGAGACCGAGAGAGACAGAGGTCTGACACGCAGAGATGGAGGCTGGCGCGGGGCCCGGCGGTGAGGAGGAAGAGGCCCGGGATGTGAGGGGGTGTGGGCCAGGCCCGTCCTCGGCTGCTCCCGGGGAGGGAGGGAGGACTACGACTCCCAGGGGCCCAGATTCGCACCCTCCCTCCTCCCAATACAGGTCTCCATAGGACGCTACATGAACTTGAATGGATACTGTGGTTGTGTTGTCGAAAGCTTTCATGGCCGGGATCACACTGTTGTGGTATGTATTCCGGGCTCTATGGCCATGTGCCAGAAGCATTCTCTCCTGACGTTTCACCCACATCTGTGGCAGACATACTCAGAGGTTTTGACATCTGTGCGAAGCTAGGCAAGTGGGGTTTATATATCTGTGGAAGGTCCAGGGTGGGAGAAAGAACTCTTGTCTGTGGGAGGCAAGTGTGAATGTTGCAATTGGTCACCTTGATTAGCATTGAATAGCCTTGCAGCTTCAAAGCCTGGCTGCTTCCTACCTGGGGGAATCCTTTGTTGGGAGGTATTAGCTGGCCCTGATTGTTTCCTGTCTGGAATTCCCATTTTCTGGGTGTTGTTCTTTTACTGTCCTGATTTTAGCTTTTCTGTAGCTAAAAATGCATATAAAATTGATTCTATAGGGAGGATAAATGATTGGATTTCAACTCCTACAGCTTAGCTTTCTCTGCCAATAATGGTACCATACCAAACTAAAGCTCCCAAGATTCTGTAGCAGTGAGCCATCTTGGATATTGTAAGGGATTTTTTATTATTATTATTATTATTATTATTATTATTATTATTATTATTAGACCTTGCTCCCAGGAAGGTGCCTTCGCTGTGGCTCCCAACTTATCTATCTACCTTTCCACATATTCTCCACATTGTGTGTATGTGTATGTATATTATATATACATGAGCCCCGATGGTGAAGTGTGTTAAAGCACTGAGCTGCTGAACTTGCAGACCGAAAGTCCCAGGTTCAAATCCCGGGAGCAGAGTGAGTGCCCGCTGTTAGCTCCAGCTTCTGCCAACCTAGCAGCTTGAAAACATGCCAATGTGAGTAGATCAATAGGTACCGCTCTGGCGGGAAGGTAATGGCACTCCATGTAGTCATGCCGGCCACATGACCTTGGAGGTGTTTATGGACAACACTGGCTCTTGGGCTTAGAAATGGAGATGAGCACCAACCCCCAGAGTCAGACATGACTGAACTTAACGTCAAGGGATACCTTTACCTTTACCTATATTTTTTCTTCGTGTACTCTGTGAATGCACACTAATGGAGAAGGCTGCGCCTGCGCAGGCTCCAACGGATACTCTTCCAAGCTAAAGTTTGAAATTTGGCTAACCCCACCCCTCTTCCCGGAGGGTATAAAGGGCGCCCTCCGCGCCCGCTCTCCAGTTCCTTTTTTTCCGCCGCAAAGCTCACTTCGGACTCTTCGTTCTTATGTCAACCACGCGTTTTAAACGGTGCACTCAGTGTGCCGCTAAGATTCCAGATTCCGACGGCCACGCTAAGTGCCTTTTCTGCCTTGGCGAAAGCCACGTCGTCGGTACCTGCCGTTTTTGCCTGGCCTTTACAGCTCAGGCCAGAAGAAATAGAGCTGCGAGACTCCGTGCAGCTCTTTACGAAAAAACTCTTGCTCCTGAGGCTTCCACTTCCACCTCAGCCTCGATGGCGTCCAGGCCTGCTCCGTCGGTATCATCTAAAACCTCGAAAACCTCGAGACCACGACCGACCAAACCGCCCTGCACGGTGACCACCGCTACGGTATCCACCCGGTCAGGCAAGATGGGCCCTTCATCAACTTCGAGTTCGGTGGCTTTGGCCATTTCCACTCGATCCCGCCTGGCTTCGCCGCCATCTTCTTCTGCCATGAAGATTGCCTTCAAGAGGGCTCAGGAGGAATCCAGACGGGCTCAATCTGACTCGGCAGCTGTGTGCCTGATTCCCCCGACGCCGGGAAAATCGCTGAGGGTCGCGTCGAAACAACCCCCAGCAAAGAAACGAATGATCCAGAGGTCGTCCTCCTCAGCGTCTTCGAAGAAGGACGTCCCCTCCTCTGGGCCTTCCTCTAGGAGATCCTCTCCTATACAACCAGCACAACGCCTCCGCTCCTCTTCCTCTCCTCATGGTCAGTCCTCGGATGTGGACGCTCAAGCCTCCCCCGACCGGTCGGTCAGGACAGTTATTAAGGCTCCCCAGCCGGCACCATCTCGTCTTCCGGCTCGACAAGAGCTCTTTCCCCTGGCTCAAACACCTGAGAGGGGTAGACAGACGATGCGCTTAGCCCGCGCCGCCCAAGCCTCCGCGTCCAAGGGCGTTCCTCCACAGCCGGCTCTCCCTGCTCCTGAGGTTATACCCCATCAGGACTCTGTGCTTGTTTCTCCTCCCCGGTCCCCTCAAGGGCCCAAGGAGGATGACCCCGATATCGAACGCCCCGAGTCGATACTCTCCGCCTCCGTTGTTTCTCTCGGTCTCGACCTCTCCCCGCCTCACGACGCCTACGAGGTCGACCCACCTTCCCCGACAGATAATATTCGGGCTTTCTCCGACCAGATGGTCAGAATGGCAGACGCTCTGGGGATGGAAATTAAACAAACTTCAAAGGCTGTTACCGACCCCGTTTTCAAGAGGGTTCAAGCCCAAGCCCCGCCAGCCACCTTGCTGCCTTTTCTTCCATACCTCCTGGACGTCATCCAGGCATCTTGGAAGACTCCATCTTCGATACCTCCAACCTCTAAGAAAATAGAGGCCTGGTACCGAACCGATGACGAAGCCTTGGAATGGCTCAAGCATCACCCTGACCCAAACTCCATGGTGGTAAAGGCCTCCCAATCGTCGGGTCGACACTCCAACTCCCCTGCCGACAGAGAGGGCAAACGCTTCGATGCGGTAGGCCGCAAGCTGTACTCCGGTGCTCTCCTCCTTTGCCGCATGGCAAACTACGGGGCCTGCATGGGCGCTTATCAACAGATCCTCTGGGAGAAAGCCCAACCTTTCTTCGCCAAGCTTTCTGACGAAGACCGGTCAGTCCTTTCGACCCTCCAACAGGAGGCGGACTCTCTCGCACACCACCAAATTCAAATGGCTAAGCATACTGGTGATACCGCCGGAAAAATGATTGCCCACGCGGTCGCGATCAGACGGCATGCATGGCTTCGGTCCTCAGGACTCTCTTCTTCCTCTCGACAAGTGATCGAAGACCTTCCTTTCGACACCCAGGGCCTTTTCAATTCTGGCACTGATGACAAACTTAAGTCCAATCACGACTTCAAGATTCTCGCAACAAAGTGCGGGACCGATCAACCTCAGGCTCAGCGGACCCAATGGTTCCCGCAACGGTACCGTCGCTACCCTCAGCCTTTTCGTCACCAGCCGTTTCGACGCTCGTCGAGCTCGAGTCACCACAGTCATCAGCAACAACCTCGCCGCCAGCACCAGGTCCCGAAAGGTCGGGGCAAAGGTCCTGCAGCTATGCCACAACCCCAACGTCGGGCCTGACGCCCACTCTCTCGGGGATCTTTCTATCTCCACTACTACTGCCACTACCACGCCGTTCCTAGGCCCCAACCAGATCCTTCCTCTCTGTTCTTTTCTCGACCGCCTAGCTCCTTTCTACCGCGAATGGGAGTCTATCACCTCAGATGCCTGGGTTCTTCGCATTGTCAGAGACGGCTATGCCTTGGAATTCGAAACCTTGCCACCCACGGGTCACATCCTCCACACCGACCCTTCACCGGAAATATGCGCCGAGGTCGACTCCCTTCTGGCGAAGGGCGCAATCCAGCCTTCTCCTTCCGAGCAGGACACTCGAGGTTTCTTCTCGAGATACTTTACGGTTCCCAAGCGGGGCGGAGGTCTTCGGCCTATCCTCGACCTACGGGCTCTAAACCTCTTCATTCTGCCTTCAAAATTTCGAATGGTTTCAGTGGCCTCCATCCTCCCGATGCTCCGACACGGAGACTACTTCGCCTCTATAGACTTACGCGACGCGTATTTCCACGTCTCGGTGCGTCGATCCCACAGACGCTTCCTTTCCTTCAAGCTCCTGGGACACTCTTACCAGTTCACAGTTCTCCCTTTCGGCCTCGTCACGGCCCCAAGGGTCTTTACAAAGGTGGTCGCCGTGGTGGCAGCGCACCTCAGGAAACAGGGCATTATGGTCTTTCCTTATCTGGACGATTGGATGATTATCGCGTCCGACCCCTCATCCCTTCAAAACCATGTCTCACAGACTCTTTCTCTCCTGCAATGGCTGGGCCTTCAGTTGAATGTCTCAAAGTCTCAACTCCTCCCAACCACAGAGATCCGTTTTATTGGAGCTCTCTTCAACTCCATCACGGAAACCGCCTCCCTACCGAAGGACAGGTTCCTAGCCCTTCAACAGCACCTTTCTCTCCTCCTCCGCAACCGCAGGATCCGAGCCCACGCGGTCCAAGTTCTTCTGGGTCACATGGCCTCCACGGTCATGGTTACCCCTTTCGCCAGATTACGTCTCAGACCTCTCCAAAGATGGTTTATAGACTCTTTCAAACCCCATCGGCATCCGAGCTCGATGTTTCTCACGATACCGAACCACGTTCGCCTCTCCCTTCGTTGGTGGCAGGACCCAGCGAACGTTTGTGTGGGACTTCCCTTCCATCCCTCCCTACCGTCAGTCACCATCACGACCGACGCCTCCAATTTTGCGTGGGGAGCCCACATGTCGTACCTCACTGTCAGGGACCTGTGGTCCACCCAAGAAAGGTCTCACCACATAAACTTTCTAGAACTATTATCAATCTTCAAAGCCCTCCGAGCGTTTGCTCGCTTTCTTCCCCACAAGTCTGTTCTAATCCAAACAGACAACGTAGTAGCCATGTACTACATCAACAAACAAGGGGGTACGGGCTCGAGAAAACTCATGGCTCTCTCGATGGACATTTGGCTATGGTGCATAGCGAGACACATAACTCTGTCGGCAGTTCACCTTCCGGGGGCTCAAAACACTCTAGCAGACTCTCTAAGCAGAATAACGACCTCCCCCCACGAGTGGCGTCTCGATCCCGAGATCCTGAAATCCGTCTTCGACGATTGGGGCTGGCCAGCTCTGGACCTTTTTGCCTCCCCCTCGAACGCTCAACTTCCTCGCTTCGGAGCGAGACTACCTCCAAACTCGACTCCGGGCTGTCTCGGAGACGCGTTTCTCCTCGACTGGACTCTCGAACCCGTCTATCTTTTTCCTCCCTTCCCTCGCATCTCGAGAGTGATAGAGAGACTCTATCTAACACCGACATCGGCCATCCTGATCGCCCCTGCATGGCCACGCCAGCCGTGGTATCCCACGCTACTCCAGATGTGTGCGGATCCTCCCCGCACTCTCCCAACTCTCCCTCATCTACTATCTTCACAGAAGGGACAGGTCCTCCACCCCGACGTCCCGTCCCTACACCTGACTGCCTGGAGGATACTTCCTTAAATTCTCTCCACCCAGACCTGCAGGCGATCCTTTGCGCCGCTCACAAACCGGCCACATCGAAGGCCTATGCTTACAAGCTGGCAAAATTCCAAACTTTCCTTCGGGACCGACGCGTCGATCCCGCCTCTACTTCGATCCCGCTGGTCATGGACTTTCTACTTTCCCTTGCGGATCGTCAACTTTCTCTGGCCTCGATAAAATCCTATCTTGCTGCTCTCTCCTGGCATTTCCAACGTCAGGGACAACCCTCTCTCTTTTCTAACAACCTCATTAAGACCTTCCTTCGAGGTTACAACAACTTGCATCCTCCAGTTCAACCTCCGACTCCCGGATGGAGCCTCGAACTCGTCCTTTCTCAACTAGCTTCAGCTCCCTTCGAACCTATGGCCTCTGCAGACCTTCACCTTCTCTCTTGGAAGACTGCCTTCCTCATCGCTATCACCTCTGCCCGCAGGCCTTCGGAACTGGCTGCTCTCCGGGTGGACGAACCCTATCTCCGTTTCCACCACGACAGGGCTGTCCTTCGCCCGGACATCACCTTCCTACCTAAGGTGGTCTCTGCTTTTCACCTGAACCAGGACATAATACTTCCTGCTTTCTTCCCCAATCCTTTTTCTTCTCTAGAACGGAAACTCCATCTCCTCGATGTCAGGAGAGCCCTCCTTTTCTACAAGGACAGGACTAAGGACATACGTAAGTCACCTAGACTCTTTGTGGCTTACGCTACCCATAAACTGGGCGAACCACTTTCTTCCCAAAGACTCTCACACTGGATTGCTCAGACCATCGAGCTCGCTTATCAGCTGGCCAAACGCCAACCCCCCTCTTCGATCCGCCCTAGATCTACAAGGGGCCTTTCCACCTCTACGGCCTTCCTGAGGGGCGTCCCTCTCGACTCCATCTGTCGAGCGGCTATCTGGTCCACTCCATCCACCTTTGTTTCACACTACAGGATGGACTCAAAGAACCTCAAGGACTCGGCTTTTGCCAGGTCCGTCCTTTCCTCCTGCCTTACCTAATGTTGTTGCCTTACTCAAACCCAGTTTTCGGGTTTATCCTTCTTACAGGCTGACCGTTGTCATCCACCCCGTTCGTAATCGATGTGCTCAGGGTTTCTTTAACATAGTGCTTGTGTACTATACTTACCCACTGCACTGAAATGTACTTTTTTGAATACTTCTCCCTCTGTTTTCAGAGAATGAGTTTATGCCTACCTCTGTATTTTCTTACAGACTATTGCCCACTTACAATGTTATGATTGTGTTCTGGATCCTAACAACAAGGATCGGTTTTTTTGCACTATATGCTATTGCATCGCTTCTTTGACCATTGCATTTGCCGGTTTTTGCACCTTGTGCTCAATAAATGTGTTGTTTGGACACTAGACTGGTTATCGGGTTTGCTATCCCACCTACCTACACCTCAGCTTGCTAGTCTCCATTAGTGTGCATTCACAGAGTACACGAAGAAAAAGGACAGGTTGCTTACCTGTAACCGTGTTTCTTCGAGTGTACTCTGTGAATTCACACAATCCCGCCCTTCCTTCCCCACATGCAAACCTCTCCCTTTCTCGCTGCCTTTGCGGCGTAGGAACTGGAGAGCGGGCGCGGAGGGCGCCCTTTATACCCTCCGGGAAGAGGGGCGGGGTTACCGCCAAATTTCAAACTTTAGCTTGGAAGAGTATCCGTTGGAGCCTGCGCAGGCGCAGCCTTCTCCATTAGTGTGAATTCACAGAGTACACTCGAAGAAACACGGTTACAGGTAAGCAACCTGTCCATACACACACACACACACACACACACACACACATATGCAGGGACTATATATATATATATATATATATATATATATATATACACACAGTATATATCACACACACACCAATTTAACAAAGTTTCAACCACAAAAACAAAGTTTCTGAAGTAGAACAATGACTTTCACAGTAAAGACAACCCAATTTAACAGGAAATAAGACTTTCAAACCAGGAACAGATTTCTGCAATTATTAAAAAATGGTTTATTATAAAAGCTATGAAAATTCGCCAAAAATCAAAGGATAAGGGAAACGTTCCAAATTTTGGTGAGCTATCAGTGTTAAACGTGTTCTACCACTGTACCATGTTTGAAGAAGATCACTCAAAAAATGAGGGCGGGAGAGTCCTGTAAAATCTCCCCTCGTGCTGTTTTTTTTGGCCACTGCGCATGCGCGTCCGCCATTAACGAATTAATTTCGAAAATAACGAATTTTCGTTAATTTCAAAATTTTTTTGGGGGGGGGCAAAATTCGGAAATGACATCAGAAACGAAGTGCTGGCGCCCCCTACTTTTGAAACGAGTTTAGAATCAATTTTTTCATGGATTGCTCAAGCCTACTAGTTGTCATGATAGCTCTTATTGCTGTAGATTCAGAGGAAACATGCTTCTGAATGCAGACCCAAGCAGTAGCCAAGGGGAAGAGGGCTCTGGCATGTTTACTTAGCTGAGGTAAGAACTGGCATATTTACTTAGCGCAGGTAAGAGGTGACAATTTAAACAGCAGCAGCTTTGCCAGTGGCATGCAAGTATATAGTGGAAGAATGTAGTGTTACTGGGTTGTGTGATGAAATTAATTGGTTGAGCTTTTACTGGCCATCCACCAGCTGCACACCTACACAGTACAGGCACTACTGACCCTCCTTTGGCTCCTGCTTAATCTCTTATTTCCATTGCTTTTGCCTATCCAGGCCCTTTGCCATTCAGTAATGTTGGTCACATCTTGCCTTCTGTCCTGTGCCTTCCTATAACAGGAAACAGGGCAAATGGCTTTTCACTTAGTGTGATAACTGTACGTTATGGCTACATTATCACAGATTGCAATGCTCAAGGTATCTTCCAACCTCTAATACCTTATGGTGAAAACAATCCTAGTTCACTGATGCTGCACACACTTTCCAATGTCTGGATACAGTCACTATCAGGATATTTCCCATTGTTCTAACTCAGCAAAGGCTGCTTTTCTTGTGTTCGGTAATCACGTAGCCAACAAGGCTGAATGTTTACCTTGGCTGCACAGATTTGTTTGTATACTTCAGCTCTTGGCTTCTATTGCTGTGTTTGTGTGGAGTGGGAAAGGCAGCAGATCTTTCCTCCATCGCTGTCAATGTGGGAATCTTTGTTCCTGATTCTTGCCTAGACATTTAACTTTTGAAAGCAATAATTTGTAGTGATGTTTCTGAAATTTCATGGTTTTACCCCATCTCTCAAATATTGGCTTGATGGACTGAAATGTTTCTTTGCTCTGTTAAATTTTATTTTTTTAACACAGGAATAGACAACCAAAAAAACCTGTTCCTTCATGGACACTCTGGACCTCCCCCCCCCCCCCCCCCACACACACACACTGCTACACCCTAACCTTTGAAACTAGGGGTTGGGCATAAACTGTTACCATGATTTTGGATTTTCCTAAGATGTTTCAAGCAGAAGGTGAACAGGAAGAATTTGAAGCAATGAAGGTTATATATCAGAAATACTGGTACCTCGAGGGCCACATGGCAATAGCCATGTTAATTTGTTTTTAAACACTTGAGTTTTCTTCATTATACAACTGAAAACAGAGAAAATAGTTTCCCTTTGTTTCATTCCCTCTCTTTGTTTTTAACAGCTGTGGCATGTGTTGGTCTACTAGAACAGTTTTTACCTTCCCCCACCCACCTCATAAGCAGGAATGGAGGCATTTAATTTAAAGCAGGCCCTGGAGCTTAACTTTATGGCTCTGATGTATGCATGGCTCTTTGGACTCTGAGGCCACCGGCAGAACACACCTGACTTATTATAAGCCATCTCAGCATGAGGCATTTCTGTCTAGAATTTGTGTTTGTGTTAAATCTAAATAGTGAACTCCATACCATGACTTCTATGTTGGTTTAACTATTGTGATGGAGACAAAATGAGGGCACCCCCTCCACTAAAATTCTGCCCCACTGCCTCCCCCTCACATGAAATTTTCCTTCAGTCCACAAATTTCTAGCAGTGCAGAGGATGAGTTGTTGAAAACGGTTCCTATATAGAACTCTTGCATTTGTTGTGTTCACATTCTCTTGGTAAAATTGCCTGGTCAAGTGGTCTCTAGTCAAAGTGGGCCATGGTTAAAAAAAAAGGTTGGGAACCACTGCTCTAGTGGGAATGGCAGCAACAACTGCAGTTACCAGTAGGATTACTGAGTTTTCAAAGCAATATTAAGGGACAGCAAAATTCATGATGTGTGAGGTTGGCAGGAAGCGGGCATCAACAACTACCAAATAAAAGTTCATTTCTAATTTTATTTTTAATTTTTTTCATTTGATTTTTCATTTAAATTTAGTGATGCATTTCTTTGTAAAATGAATCCATAATTCACATTCTTCAAACATAGGTTACACGATGCACAAAATGCTGTCTTTGTGATAGTCCATTTTGTTTAATTTCTTTTATTCGGCATGCATCAACAGTCCTGAATTCATTTGAATCATAACAAGAATGCTTGACATCCATGATTAAAATTCAGAACATCTGTTCCTCTCATCACTCTATTTGTTTTGAAATCTATCTGTGAACGAACTGGACTGCACAATGCTCCAGGACAGCACATATTATCACACCCAAACCATCACAGCAGTCCAACTGTTGTTACAGAAACCCAGGTTGTTACAGAAGCCCAGGTTGTTACAGAAGCCCAAGACACTTCAGCATTTCTTTATTTTAAAAAGTGTCCCAAACCTCTGACAATTTTTGTTCACCTTTTCTAAAACTTTTCGTTGTTTTTGTGTGTCTTCAAGGCATTTCTGACATGGTGATCCCTTCATTATTTCCTTCCATTCTTCCTTGTCTTCTGTTACCACTTTGCTCCCAGTTGTGTTCTAGTGTGAGCTTTCTTTAGATCAGCAGAAAACAAGCTTGCTTTCTCTTCAGTATGTTTTAAATATTTGAACATGGTTATCATGGAGTAGCTAAGGGAGTGCTTAGCTTGTAGAAGAGAAGTCAAGTGTGGGGTATGATAAGGTAAAGGTAAAGGTTTCCCCTGACGTTAAGTCCAGTCATGTCTGATTCTGGGGGTTGGTGCTCATCTCCATTTCTAAGCCAAAGAGCCGGCGTTGTCCGTAGACATGTGGCCGGCATGACTGCATGGAGCACCATTACCTTCCCGCCGGAGTGGTACCTATTGATCTACTCACATTGGCATATTTTCAAACTGCTAGGTTGGCAGAAGCTGGAGCTAACAGCGGGCGCTCATTCTGCTCCAGGGATTTAAACCTTTCGGTCTGCAAGTTCAGCAGCTCAGTGCTTTAACACACTTCACCACTGGGGCTCCATGGGGTATGATAGCAATGTTTAAATATTTGAAACATAGGGCCCTTCTAGACAGGCCCCAAAATGCGGGGCATTTCGGGCCTTTACTGGAGGCATCCAAATTATGCCTCCAGTAAAAGAGAATTAATTTAGAACAAAGCAAGTAAATCCTGCTTTGTCCCAAATTAATATGATACTCCATTAGGGGTCTAATGGGGTTTTGTGCCTGTGAGGACTAACCCCTACAGCCCTCTTGGTTCTTTGGTCTCCATGAGCCTGGAGAGCCAAGAGGGCACCCACTCCCTTCCACAACCCCCCTCAAAAAGGCCCTTAAAAGAAGGACAAGCTTACAGGGCTGCTATGACACTTTTCTGCCATGCCTCCTGGCACATAGAAATGACGCTCCTGGACCCCCCCCCCCCCCCAGCACATCATTTCTACATGCCAGGGGGCCTGCCAGAGCATCATGGCCGCCTGGTAAGTTTTTACTTCTTTTAAGGGCTTTTTTGAAGGGGTTGGGTGTCCTCATGCCATCCTGGAAGTTACCCACTGGGAAAGCCCAGTTTTTTGGGTGGGTGTGGGGATTTAAACCCATGCTGAAGTGGGTTTAAGCCTATATTGAAGAGAGGGCAAGCTTGTTTTCTGCTGATCTAAAGAAAAGCTCTCACTAGAACACAACTTCAGGGGCTACTCATCATATATCTGTGCATTTCATTTTTATTGCCTAAGTGTCATATCATACATTTTCCCTGTTAAAGTTCATTTTGTTTGTTTCGTGTCAGCTCTTTAATCTTTTTTTGGAATTTGGATCATTTTGGATTCTGTTCATGTCTTCTGGGATATTAACTCTCCTTCCCAATTTGGTATCATCTGCAAATTTGATTAGCATATCTTCTATTATGTCTTCCAAGTCATTGTGTTATGGTTGAGCCTTCTGGCTCCGATACTAGGAGACGGGGTCGTAAGACTCCTCGAGAGTCAGACTCTTTTGAGGAGCGCGAAAGGAAACGGCTCCGGGACTTATTTGCAGAACCAACAGATGAAGACTAATTTGAGGGTTTTACCGAGGGTATGGAGGAAGAGATGGTTAGCTCAGAGGAGGATGACATGGAGTGGACTCGTGTGAGGGAGGATTTGGGTGTCACCGGCAATGATAGCATGGGAGGCGATTGGCAGGTTGCAGGATCAGACCCATGGACGGGCTGGAGGGATGGAGCGGGATCCACAGCTGGGGATGCTGTGGGGCGTAGTCAAAGGTGTTTTAGCTCTGATGAGGATGATGATGATGAGGCACCTGGAATTAGGATAGCAGCTGATAGCGATGAGGAGTTATGAACTGGGATAAAATGGGGTTTAGGATCAATGGCTAATTGCGTTGGGCAAGGTAATCTGGACGAACGCTTGGGCTCTTGTTGGGGAACTTCCTGAAGACGGGTGTGATTCGTTGCTGGATACGTAAGTTACCAAGGACACTGGGCATAGACGGCGGGAGGAACTGTGTGGGGTTTTTCTGTGCAACTTGTGTTTAATCTTGATAGCTTGGACCTCCGTCGTCTTTTTGACGGACATTAATTACCTACTCTGGATTGACGCTGGACTGACTGACTGACTACGACCTTGGACTATCCCTTCTGTGACTATCGGTGGAACTTGTGGAACTTTAGACGTCTGCGCTTGGCTTTCGACCTTGGACCGGATTGGGACCCTGCTGACCGCCGTTACCCTGATTGATGTGCCTGGACCTGGATTTCGCTCGTTGCACGGAGGAGTAAACAGCCTGAGTTACTCATCTGTAGCTTTTGAGTAGCAGAGAGGAATCTGCTGCCAGTTTTTTGTGTTCATTTTGACCTCTGTTTACCAACTTTTGTTTGTTTAAATTGCCAGGCTGAAGTAAGCACTTTTGATTTAATCCGGATTAAACTCCTGTTTAATCCGGTTTATTCTTTTGAACCGTTTTAATTCAAACGAAGCTGTTTCTGTTACTTTTCACACTGAAGACAAGTGTTTGCCCAGTCCTTTGTTTCCTACGGGCATTTTTTAGTTCTGTAACCTCAATAAACTGTGTTGTACTCTATTTGGTGGCGTTCTGTCTTTGACACATTGATAAAGATGTTGAATAGCTCTGAAAGGCTCAGGACAGAATCCTCTTTATGGCACCCTACTTGTCCCTTTTCTCCAGGAGGAATAGAATAAGCCATTGGACAAAACCATCTTTTGGATCCAATGGAGGGCCAAAATGAAGGAATTCCACCTTAAATAAAATCTTCAGGCCTAGCCTCAGAAAACCATGCAGGCCATCCCTGACTGCCATTCTCTTTCCCTTGTAATAGCCTCATCACACTATAGCATGGATCCACTTTAAATCCGGTTTCTGCCTCCTGAAGAATTCTGGGGTTTGTAGTTTAGTGAGACCCAGATCCTGTCTGGCTAAACAGTTTAAAGGTCCAACATTCAAAATGCCATGCTGACTCTTGCAGCTTTCCTAGTTCTACAATATCCTATAGAGTTGGAAGGACAGGATGGAACACGGAATGAGCAGTGGATCATAGCAGTGGATTTCTGCACTGACAGAAATAATTTAACCTTAGGACCCTTCCAGTTCTAGAATTGTAGAATTTTATAGATTCACAGCATAGCTTTATCAAACTGAAATTATTTTCTCCATAAAACCATGTAATCACCATGAGCTAGTTGCAGTCTCTCAGTTTATCCTCTCCAATAAAGAGTTGTTAAAATAAATAGGGGTTACACATAACACCTTGAATTTGATTAGATAAATGGGGAAAAGGAATAAAAATACTTATACAGTATGACTCTCATTTTCATGGGACTGGTATTTGTGCCTTAATTTATCCACATCCAACAAAATATGGCCTCTCTAGGCATTTAGGACAGAAGTCCTTCATTTCAACAGAATTCGCTGTTGTGCATTGTTTTGTGAATTTAAGCAAAGTCCAGGCACATATCTCTCATGGGTACCTGCCTCTTGTCGCCCTGCAATTTGAGGGCAAGAGGTGATGACACATTTTCTCTGCTCCTCCATGGTGTCTGAAATCTCAAGGTTTGTTCCCGGTGTGCCAAATTCAAATTGATCCCAATAGAGATGCGTAGGGATTGTTTATAGGCCAAGGAAAGATGTCAGGGGAAGTTTCCCAATTTGACATCATCCATGATTACAGACAGGTACATTTTGTCGGTATTTGGATAAACAGACATTGCTATGATTGGTACAAATTACAATCCACTATCTTATTGGTTCAAACATACATCTGTTGTTGTCAGGTTTACAGTTTGTGATTGATGTACAGCAGTGATTCCCAAAGTGGGCACTACCGCCCCCTGGTAGGCGCTGCGGCAATCCAGGGGAGCGGTGGTGGCCACAGGTACATATATCTTTCTGTTTAATTGCTATTAAATTTTTTTAAAAAATTAATTTCCAGGGCGCTGAGTAATATTTTTTCTGGAAAGGGGGCGGTAGGCCAAATAAGTTTGGGAACCGCTGGTGTACAGTATGCTGGGAAATTGTACAGCTTTTTACTTGGAATAATTTTTATTGAACCCGCCTAATGCACCTGTGCTGTGCCATCCTATTTATTTGTGTGTGTGTGTGTGTGTGTGTCAGGAGTGACTTGAGAAATTGCAAGTCACTTCTGATGTGAGAGAATTGGCTATCTGCAAGGACATTGCCCAGGGGATGCCTGGATGTTTGATGCTTTACCATACTTGTGGGAGGCTTCTCTTATGTCCCTGTATGGGGAACTGGAGCTGACAGAGGGAGCTCACCCACTTTTCCTGGATCCTGCTGGCACATGGGTTTAACCCATTGTACCACTGGGGTTATCTATGGGAGGTCATTAATATAGGCTGTGATATGATAGTCTAGTGACTACTTTAGGGGAAACAATGTTCAGTAACTGATGTCAACTGGGAAAGGAAGGTTTCCTTGACTGAACAATGGATAGTTATTCCGGGATGATGGGCTTGGTTCTTCTTGGAGAGGAGTCAATTGTGTTGTGTTTGGGATCAGGATACCCCCAGCAAATATCTGCATTTCAATCTGCAATCTGCTAGGTGTGTTTGGCTGCACCTTCTTCTGAATTCATTAGGTGATGGGAAAAGCAAGGAGGGAATTATCAATGCAGTTAGGCTGGGGGTCTTTTTCCATCTTCCAAAGTCGAGCAGGATAACTATAAGTCATTCCTGAACCTCAGCGCTTTGTGGGGAGGGGGGGGAGGGGACAGTTTCAGACAACACACTCACATACTGAAGGAGGAAATTAAAGACCGTCTCCCACTGGACCCTGACCTTGAATGTGAAATCAGAGGGATGGAATACTTCTGAGTGGGGACTTCACAAACCACACAATGACAGCACTACAAAAACTGCCATGAAAAGATAATGTGGAATCCAATAATTTGTCGTTCTGTGAGGCACCACACCTCTCTGGCTTGGAATCCGAAGTACTCTTCCTTACATGCTAAACCCAAGATTCCATAGGATGTTGCCATGACAGTTAAAGTGCAATTATAACACTATCATTTTGTACCATGAAATCCCCCTAGAAACCTTTCAGAGAGGCCCAATAGAACGCACTTTATCCAGGATATGACCTTGCTGTAATTTCTTATATCACTATTCATTGGTCCTAAGTTTTAACTGAGAATGTATTCTTTGAATTGCTTACTAAATAACAGTATCGTTGACTTCTGTGGAAATTTGTACTGTTTTTTGTGAACAAAAAATAATTTATTCTGAATAAGAACAACAAGCTGCAGACTTTTAACACATTATGTTTAATGCTAAATAGAACATGGATCTTCAGCTTTGTTTTTTCTTCTTCAAAAGAAAAGACAACTGATGAAAGCCATTATTCTTGTATGTATCCTGTCAAATTCAAGTTTGAAAAAGGTTATAAATTTCTTTTAGGAGAATTTGATGTGATCTCCTGACTGGAATTTTATGCAATTAATCTGCTGGGGGGGGGGGGGGGCAAGGCGTAGGTCAATCTGACATGGCTGTAAATTCCTCAATAAGTTTAACCATTAATAAAACGGAAAGTGGTAGGTAAACACAGGAAAGCTCTCTAATGTTACTTGAAATATTTTATGCTGATAACCACAGAGATCAAGCAAGTTAGAGTTTAAAAGACTGGTAGATGCAAGGAGAAAATGTCTTTCCATTTAGTGTGTTCAAGAAGCAAACTTTGATTTAGGCCCAATATTTCTGAAAGGGGCTTTTCATGGTACACCCTTGTGAAAAACAACAAGCCTTCCATGATCCATCAGATATGGTCTTACAAAGGCATTTGGATGTGAGGTCCTGTCATTTATGCCAGAAGCCAGATGATGGATGATGCAAAGCAAGTTATCTTACTCTGGGAAAAAAGTATCCTGGAACTTACACTTTATGTCTTTCCAAGCCAATAATAACATCTTAAAATAATGCCCTCACCCTTCTTTAAAGCGGATTTGACAGCATGAGATAGGAGGGGGTTGTGAGAGGAGCAATCACACAAACGGTGCTGTTTCAGGGTCTGAGAACTTTGTTGTGGGCAGCCCAGCTCTGCAATGATTTATAATTAACTGCAAGATGAAGACTCCAATGCCATGCTTTCGCAACAGGCCTATAAAAATAACTGCATTCATGGTGTTTGCACAATTGGAAACAAATGTCCCAAAGAAAGCAAGAGTTCTTTTGCTTGTTTTACTTATGCTTTGGTGAAAGGAAAATACTGGGAGGCCGAACATCATAGCACAATAGATGAGCCAGTTATTAGCTGTCATGGGAAATTCATCTTGGTAGAGCAGGGCTGCTCCAGTTCTCCTCTATGACTCTGCACATTGAAAGGCCATTCTTTAAAAGCCGTTACATTGTTGTTGATTTTCTTTCCCGTTTTGATTTTTTTTTTGCTCGCATGTCCTGAAAAAAGTGATACAGTGCAGAGTTTATGGCAAACGAATAGGACATACAAGTTCAATTCTATAGAACTCTGCTAAACATTATGATTTCTATATCCATGTGGGATACATTACTAGACTTCATGTGTACGTATCTGCAAAACAGTATAGATTAGTGCACACTTTTCAAATGAAGGATATCTGGCCCAAGGAATATCATAGAATTATTCCGGAGGACCTATTTTATTTATTTATTTACTTACTATATTTATACCCTGCTCTTCTCAACCCCAAAGGGGACTCAGAGCGGCTTATAGACTATGGCAAAATTCAATGTCGCATTATACAACAAATAATAAATATAACGTATCAAATTATAAAACAATGTAAACATATAAATGCAATAAAATAGTTTTAACTGAGCAGATGTTCCATCAGGGGAGGAATGAGACACAAAAACAGGGTTGCGGTGGCAGCGTTCACTCAAGAGAGGGCCCAGGTAACCTAGAAAATAGAGAGGACATATTTTGCTTGATGTTGATAAATGAAACTGCAGATATCAGTCCCACACATTTTGGGATTGTCCTGTACTATAATGTTATGATGATTGAAACAAATCCATTTATTCAAACCTGGAACAAAGACTGGAGCTAACAGGTTGATGTCCTTCAGTTTTGGTAATATACAATGTCTCTCTTTATCCTAAGTTGCCAAAAACCAACATGGTAGATTGGAATAGACTCTAGAGTCAGGGTAGCTAGATGAAAAAGAGAGCTGTGCTCCTATATCTTTGATAATTGTATGGAAGAGAAAATTTTAGCACAAATATAATTCAGCAGAATAGAACCCAGCATGACAAAATACACCTGCTGAAATCCTCCCTTTTGTAAAACTATAAACAATGACTTTTTATAGCCACCATATGAACTGTTGATATGATAAAGACCTGAATTCAAATTCTTATGAAAGAATGTGAGAGATACTCGTAGTTAGCAGCTCAGGGATTTAGATGTTAGAGATGATCTATGTCGGCTCACTCACAGAAAAGGAAGAAGCTGGCAAGCATCTTTTTCTCATCTATCTATCTATCTATCTATCTATCTATCTATCTATCTATCTATCTATCTATCTATCTATCTATCATCTATCTATCTATCAGGCTTGTCCGATTGATGGAAAAAATGTTTCAATTCTCGTTTCTAAAGTAGGGGGTGCCAGCTCTTCGATATAGAAATTATTTCTTAATGTTTCACCCAAAATTTTCAGATATTTCCGAAAATTTGTAATGTTTCTAAAATGTTTCTAAAATGGTGGATGCGCATGCGCAATCGCCAAAAAACAGGAAACCGGGGGGGGGGACTTTTCTGGGGGTCTCCCACCCTCATTTCTTGAGTTATTCTCATCAAATTTGGTACAGTGGGAGAACACATTCCACACTCTTTGCTCAACAAATTGCAGAATGTTTCCTGTCTCCTATGATTTTTGGCGAATTTTCATAACTTTTTATAATACACTATTTTTCAATATTTGAAGAAACCTGTTCCTGGTTTGAAAGTCTTATTTCCTGTTCAATTGGGTTCTTATCACTGTAAAAGTCCCTCTTCTACTTGTGTAGACTTTGGATTAGAAATGCAGCACACGCCAAGCAATGCCTTGACAGGATTGGCAACGTCCTTTGGAAACTATAAATTGCCTTTGAACCTTTTGATCAATGGTGCCACTGGCTGACCTTGTGATTGCAAAAATGAAACTCTGGCTGAGGACTTTGGATTAGAAATGCAGCACACACCAAGCAATGCCTTGACAGGATTGGCAACGTCCTTTGGAATCTATAAATTGCTGTGGACCCTCTATTGAATCAAATCAATGTCTGACTTTGTGATTGCAGAAATAAAACTCAGCCCAAGGCTTGGGGATAGAAATGGAGCGTGAGGGAAGCAATGCCTTGGCGGGTGCCCCACGTCCTTTGGAAACTATTTCTTCCAATGTACCCTTTAGGTTTGAAAACAATGTGTGTCTTTGTGATTGCTGCAATAACACTCAGCCCGGGGGCTTGGGATTACAAACGGAGCGGGAGGGAAGCAATGCACTTGCAGGAACGCAGACATCCTTTGGAAACTATTATTTTCAAGTCCCCCCCCCCTTTTCAGGATTGCAAAGAAGGGCTGATGTGGTGATTGCTAAATTCCAAAAAAGAAAACAGAAAGGCAAAAGGTCTCCCTCAGGAGTAGATGGAAAGCACCCCAAGCTCAGCACTAGCAGGGATGCAGACGTCCTTTGGAAAAAAAAAGTTCCCTAAAGCCAGCCACAGCAAGGACTCTGCCCCAAGCCCCCAGACAATTTCCCCCCAAAAAAACACAATATCGAACCAGCAACAACAGAAACACTCTACCCCCAGTCACTTAGCCCTCTCTCCCCCAAGCAAGCAAGCAGCTTCCCAGCGCTTGCGAAACACCCTCTCTCCTCGGTATCCCAACCCAGAATGGCTTGGCTCAGTTGGGGAGGGGAGAGATCCTCCACGTGGACGTGGAGGATGCTAGCCCCCACCTTTTTCAGCCATCGTGGAAGTCTCTGATTGGCCAGGGAGCGGTAGCCATATTAGGCTGCGCTAGGCTCCCATTCATGTTAGGTTGCAGAAACAAAAAAAATTAAAAAAAATTTTTAAAAAAATATTTAAAAAAAATTTGGAAGGAAAAAATTTAACGAAAATTTTAAGAAACAATTAGAGAATGGGCCAACGATGGTTCGAATTACATTGCCAGTTGCGCCCAGGGAAAACGTTTCAATACTCGTTTCAAAAAACGAGAACAATCCAAAATAATTATGAAACGAGAAACATATCGAATATTTGGACAACCCTACTATCTATCTATCTATAATCTATCTATCATCTATCTACCTACCTACCTACCTACCTCCATTCATCCATCTAGCTATGGAACTGTAGGCACTTATATGTAATGTTAGGAAATGATCATGGACTGCTTGGTCCAATAAAGAAATCTGGCTTTTACAATAATGTATTATATGGTATTATATTTATTGTTAATCATGTTGAAATGTGCACACATCCTCATCTAAAGTAATGTATTGGTGTTGTTTTGTTTTGCTTTCTTTTTCTAGATGTAGCCCTTGTTGGCACAGTGGGTTACACTGCTGAGCTGTTGAACTTGCTGACTGAAAGGTTGGCAGTCCAAATCTGGGAAGCAGGATGAGCACCCACTGTTAGCCCCAGCTTCTGCCAACTTAGCAATTTGAAAACATGCAAATGTGAGTAGATCAATAGGTACTGCTTCTGTGGGAAGGTTTCGGCACTCCATGCAGTCATGCCAGCCACATGACCTTGGTGGTGTCTATGGACAACGCTGGCTCTTTGGCTTAGATTACTCCAGAGTCGGTCATGACTAGACTTAATGTCAGGGGAAAACCTTTACCTTTTTACCTAGATGTTCTTAAACTCATTACATAATTCTTGAGTTTGTCTACTTAAAAGCACAATTCTGTGTGTTCTTTAATAATTTTGAACCACTTGTTGCCTGGCCACTCTCTGATGTCACCTGTCATTTGCTTCTGAAATGTTGGAGGCTCTGTGGCCTGTGTTATTCAGTTTTAACACACCAAAATTGTGTATGTAGAACTTGCAGAGAAAATAAACTGAACACTCAATACTTTTAATATCAATGTAGTTTCTATTGCTTATACTTTGACTGGTTGTTGCATTTTTGTCATTTTTCTATAAAATGATTTTTCTTTTTATCTGGATCCCTACTATGCTCATACTAAGACAAAAAGGTGGAGTTTGGCATGGATTGGACATCAAAGATATGTCAAGTCAAAGCAATTTTTACCTTCTATGTCCAAATTCTCAGTGGCATTTACTGCTGTACAAGAATAATTTAAAAGAAAACTCTTTATGTCAACAGGTTGCATCTTTCAATGATAAAGTAAGTAAAAATTCTGCATCTTATATTTCAAAAAGTTCATACATTTTGGGTGGTGCCTAGACCTTTCTGAGGCTAAATAGTACCATAAGGGCATGAGTTCCCATTGGATCTTGGAAGCTAAACTTTAGTTAGCTCTAATTAGTACTTGGATGGGAGACTAGCAATAAATACCAGGTGCTGTAGACTGCTTATCAGAGGCATGAAATAGGAAATGACCTTTGAGTATTTCTTACCTAAGAAAACACTATGAAATTTATGAGACCCTCATACGACAACTTGAAAGCACACATGCACAGCTACATCTACACAGACCACTTAGGTCACTTTGGAACCAGTATGGCAGAAACTGTTGTTTGCTGTTCTGATGATTAGATTAACTTGATGGTTACATTTACCATGGAACTTGGTCTCACACTGCTATGCAGATTCACCATTTCTGGGAGATACACACACCAGCACTTCAGAGCATAGAAGGTGGAAAAAGAGGAAAACAACAGTTAGGAATGGGGATAATCTATTGCCTATCCCAGGGGGTTATTTAGCCTCCTGTTAGCCAGCCTTAGGGCATTTTTGGCAGTTCTCTTGATGCCATGTTCTGAATTCTACAAAGTGTCTCAGTGAGGACGAGTGTCTGCAATGCACTTTCTATTCTGCGGAAGTGATTCTGCCATGTAATGTGGCTTGCTGAAACACATTCACATTCAGGGGCTTAACTCAGACTTTCCCATGACGTTACTTAATGCCCTTTACTAGCCTTGATTCAGGTTGCGGTGTGCATTTTTTAGCCGACACAGTTTCAAGTTGGTTTGAAGCTTCATTAAATGGTTGCTATAGATGGGGCCATAGTCTTTCTCAACATCAAATGCATACCGAAATAAAGAAGAAATGATTTTTCTTCTAATATTTATTACCTTTGTGTTTTATGTATACCAGGTCCCCAAAAAGAGCCTTTGCTAATATCCTGCTGAGAGCATATGCTTCAGAGCAAGAAAATAAGACTTAGTGGTCCAAAGATTGGCAGCCAGGTTACTAATTGGGGCTCCGTACAGGGAGAGCACCATCTTCATGTTGCAGCAGCTCCACTGGCTGCCAGTCTGCTTCTGGGCTAAATACAAAGTGTGGTTATTACCTTTAAAGCCCTAAACTGTTTGGGCTCAGACTGTTTGGCAAACTGCATCTCCACATACAAAGCTGCTCGAACACTACGATCAGTGGAGGAGGCCCTGTTCTCAATCCCACACCCATCTCAAGAACGGCTGGTGGAAAAAAGAGAGGGGGCCTTCTTAGAGGCGGTCCACCCACGAGGTGAATTACGCGGTCGCCTGTGGTGCAACGCAACAGGGGGCACAGTCAAGGTGCCCCCGTGTGGCCACAGTGCCGCCAGGCTGAAGGAAGCCCTCCAAGTCCATTGCCGATGATCACCCATGCTTTTTTTTTTCATTTTTATGAAAAAAATGGCCGATGGTCCTGTGCGCATGCGCAGGGCTTCACCACTCGCCCGTGCGGACACGGAGTAGGCACTCCAGCCACCTGTCCACGCTTACAAATTTAATTTGTAAGCCACTCTGAGTCCCCTTTGGGGTGAGAAGAGCGGGATATAAATGTATCAAATAAATAAATAAATAAATATGTGGGTGATCTGATTTGATAATCTGGATTATATGGCAGTGTAGAAAGGGCTTTGAGGGCCTTCCACACAGCCATATAATCCAGAATATCAAGGCAGGAAATCCCACATTATCTGCTTTGAACTGGAATATATGGTAGTGTGGACTCAGATAACCTAGGTTGCTTCCACGCAGCCATATAACCCAGAATATCAAGACAGAAAATCCCACAGTGGGGCCTTGCCAATATCATATCTTTTCTTGTTGAGAATAGAGGTCTGTGCAGCATCATTTTAGAGGACATTGCTTTAAATTTCCTTGCAAACAATAATCCGGGTCAGTGTCTGCTTATTTATTTATTTACTACATTTATATCCCACCCTTCTCACCCCAAAAGGGGGACTCAGAGAAGCCTTACAGAAAAGCAGCAATTTGATGCCATGAACATACAGTAAAAAAAACCCATATACATTAAAATAAAAAATCAAACAACAATATTAAATTAATTATTAAAATCACGTCATCCAGAATCAAAATCCAAGGACATCCCATTAGTCATTTCACTATTCGATATATTCATATTGCACTAACTTGCTAGCCAAAGCTTGGTCCCATAACCAGGTTTTTACTTTCTTCCTGAAGGTCAGGCAGGAGGGGACTGCTCTGGGGAGTCTCTGGGGAGGGAATTCCATAGCCGAGAGGCCACCACTGAGAAGGTCCTGTCTCTTGTCTGCACCAATCACACCTGCAAAGGAGGCGGGACTGAGAGCAGGGCCTCCCCAGAAGATCTTAAGTTCCTGCTTACTAGTGCTACCAGTGAGATTTCATCCCAGGTGAACTTCCTTGCGGTGTCGCCCTTGTCTTGGGCCCCCTTTCCACACAGCTGTATAAAATCTACATTGAACTGGATTATATGGGAGTGTGAACTCAGATAATCCAGTTCAAAGCAGACCTTGATATTCTGGGATATTTGGCTGTGTGAAAAGGCCCTAGGGCCCTTCTACACTGCCATATAAAATCAAGATGATTTGATTTGAACTGGATTATATGGCAGTGTAGACTCATATAATCCAGTTCAAAGCAGATAATGTGGATCATCTGCTTTGATAATCTGTATTATATGGCAGCGTAGAAGGGGCCTTGGTCAATAATTCTCCATATACTGAATTTGAGAGTAAGCCAAACCAAAATTCACACAAATAACTATGGTTTAAATGAATCATAGAATCATAGAATAGTAGAGTTGGAAGAGACCTCAAGGGCCATCTAGTCCAACCCCCCGCTAAGAAGCAGGAAATCGCATTCAAAGCACCCCCGACAGATGGCCATCCAGCCTCTGCTTAAAAGCCTCCAAAGAAGGAGCCTCCACCACAGTCCGGGGGAGAGAGTTCCACTGCCGAACAGCCCTCACAGTGAGGAAGTTCTTCCTGATGTTCAGGTGGAATCTCCTTTCCTGTAGTTTGAAGCCATTGTTCCGTGTCCTAGTCTGCAGGGCAGCAGAAAATAAGCTTGCTCCCTCCTCCCTATGATTTCCCCTCACATATTTGTACATGGCTATCATGTCTCCTCTCAGCCTTCTCTTCTGCAGGCTAAACATGCCCAGCTCTTTAAGCCTCTCCTCATAGGGCTTGTTCTCCAGACCCTTAATCATTTTAGTTGCCCTCCTCTGGACGCTTTCCAGCTTGTCAACATCTCCCTTCATCTGCGGTGCCCAAAGCTGGACACAGTATTCCAGTGTGGTCTGACCAAGGCAGAATAGAGGGGGAGCATGACTTCCCTGGATCTAGACGTTATTCCCCTATTGATGCAGGCCAAAATCCCATTGGCTTTTTTAGCTGCCGCATCACATTGTAGGCTCATGTTTAACTTGTTGTCCACGAGGACTCCAAGATCTTTTTCGCACACACTGCTGTCAAGCCAGGCGTCCCCCATTCTGTATCTTTGATTTCCATTTTTTCTGCCGAAGTGAAGTATCTTGCATTTGTCCCTGTTGAACTTCATTTTGTTAGTTTCGGCCCATCTCTCTAGTCTGTCAAGATCGTTTTGAATTCTGCTCCTGTCTTCTGGAGTGTTAGCTATCCCTCCCAGTTTGGTGGGAGGGAATGAGACTGGAAGTTGTATATAAACAAATAAACAAATGCTCGATTGTGAGTAGATCAATAGGTACTGCTCTGGCAGGAAGGTAACAGCCACCACCACGACCACTTTCAGGTCAGCAACCCAATAATTCGTTGGCTGTTCGAATTTGGGGAGCAGGGTGTGCTCCCACTGTTAGCCCCAGCTTCTGCCAACCTAGTAGTTCAGTGATTGTTTTTTTTTGGGGGGGGGACGCCAAAATTTCTGTTTGCTACACTTGGACTGGCTCTGGGCCTTCTCCATGATCATTCCCTGCCTCTGGAACTCTCTCCCCAAAGAGATCAAAACAGCCCCCTCCTTAGTCCCTTTTGAAACACAACTAAAAATCTACATCTGCTCCCAAATGTATGGAGAGGAGAAGGCATCAATACCATGCATAGTCACCACGGAGCGAAAATGACTGGTCACTCTGGCTGCTGGCTGCAAAAATTCATAAGTGATACATACATCCAGTTTGTATGCATCAATGATTTGTGAAAATAGCTTCATTCTAGTAACAGAATGATGTCACATAGTAGAGAGCATGTGGATTTTTATTACATTCCCATGGAAATTCTGACAGTAACTTCAATGAATAAATAATAGAAAGTTACTGGAACACTGAGCAGTTTAAATCCAAACATTTAAAAATAACCTAATGTGAAAAAGTGCTTTCCTCTTGTTGGGAAGTTCGAGAGATATTGGTGAATCTATCAAGCAGAATAATCAATTTGTCAAGGCATAAGCGGAATATTAAACAATCCCATGTTCTCTCACAAAATCAGGCAGAGAAAGAAGCTGACTTTGTCTTCTTTGAAAAACATAACAATAGCTATACTTAGAAAAAATATAATCAAATATATGGTCTAATTAAGAGAGGTAGATAAAATGGGAAAGATGAAGAAAGAAAGAGAGTATCGCAAAACAAACAGAGATAAAGTCTGCAAACATGCAAAGTAGCAATTAGTGACAACATGCATAGAGAAATTAACTCCTAACGCCATTGACCTTTACTGTCATGGGTGCAACCCATTTATTTCCACCTTGATTTTTAGAACTCCTATCATTTGGGAAAAATCTGTTGTGGACTGAAAGATTTTTAAGGAGTCCACTGTGTGCCTAAAACAAAGGGAGGATGAATACAAATCTCTTTCACTAAGTGTTACCACAAAAAGTAGGACAATTGCAAAGCAACCCAAGATTATTGCTTACTTGGAAATTTACCTGGTGTTTTGATGCTGATGATTTCTCTTATGACTTGAATGAAGAAGAAAAAAAGAATGCTTAGTATCACAAGTGTTTGATTTTTGTTTCACATTGTGCTCCATGATAAATGAACCAAAACAGGAAACCTCCCTCTAAAGAAAAAAGTTTAAGCTTGTTAATCAGTCCTGAATTTGTAGAAAAATGTCCAAAAACTAAGTAAATATCACATTTGATCCAAATGGTTCATAACTGTACTGTCTATAGCAGACAGTACAAAAATCTGAAGTATGGGTTAAGAAGATAGTAGACCATTTGGGTCTAAACCCTTAATGTGACTTTTGTTTTGGTCTTATTAAATAACACACCAAGTTTGGTGACTCCTTGTTCAAGCATGTTAATTTCTCTAGCATAAAAAACAAACAAACACTTTAAAATTTTCTCATTTTTCTCAAACAGAAAATAGACCAGGCATTGTAATATTGGGCAGAATCCCATGGGGTTGTTCCACTAATGAAAATGTTTGTATCACAAAAAACATCATAAATACTTTCCCCCTATCCTCCGCAACCTGTCCATGTGCCACCTAAACCTGCTCTGGTGGTCTTAATACCTCTCCAGGGTAGGTATGCTGCAGTCAGGTACCCATATAATGCTGGATTTGTTTTGTTGTTCTTTATAATTAGATATTTAAACTATGCAACATTTCCAGGTTTTTCAAAGCTGCATGGCTGATTTGCTCCCACTTTTTTTGGCCATTTTTACAGTTTTGTCCTTACAGTTTGCCAACCAGCCAGCACATTTTGTTCTCACATGAAGGTCTTTATAATCCCAAACTTGCTATTAACTATAAATTAATTTTGGCAAGCCAATAGACTCTAGGAGAGTCACTAAACTACAAGTTTACAGTTGTAGCTTTTCTTTTTCTCATATGCTTCTTCTTTTGGACAAGTGCTCAATGAGAAATAATAATAATGATGATGAAAAAACAGCCAATATTTTGCTAGGAAAACAACAGGGATGAAAAATATGGATTTATGTTTCTCGTCATCTTCTTTACTTGTTAGAGCAGCTTAATTACAGTTGACACTCTTTATTAGTTCTATAGAATAGGGTAAGGTTGGAAATGTCAAATGTAACAATTCTCACGAACCTACAAGCATATTTTCCCTTCTGTGAGGAGATTCTTCATTTTGGTGGTTAAGACATTACTATTTCTGCTGGTTTGTGTGTGTTAAATATCGGATTAAGGATGAAGACAGTGGATATGCCACTGGCTATCATTAGTGGCCTAGCCACTGAACTCAGAGTTTTCAGAAGGAAAAAGAACAGTGGAATTCACCAAGTTTTGGCTACTTCCAAACAACTTGGTTCCACTGTAAACATACAATATTTCATTTCACAAATATCTAACCTCATGTAAAGTTAAATAAGCTGGACTTTACAACTGGTATATAACATAAGGGATAAATGAGCATAGATAGGGCCATGCAAAGAAACTTTATTGCTAGAGCGGTAAATGAATATGATATACCCATATGATTCTAGTAAATGATTTATGACTTATCCTGAAGCATCTACAACCTATCTATCTATCTATCTATCTATCTATCTATCTATCTATCTATCTATCTATCTATCTATCTGAGGGTGGGGAAAATCTGTTTATAATGCTGCAAAAAAAAAAAAACCCACAGCCCACACATTTAGGGGTGTTGATGGATGTCAGGATTTGTTTACTGCGACAGGTTGTGGAGATAATGTGGGTAAAATGATCAGATATTGTTTCAGCCACAAATATAGCTGCAATTACCTATCATTATATGACAGCAGTCATGTGCATTTTCTCTTGGGCCATTCACAGAGATAGGAAATGAATACAAAATGTTCAATGTTTTGTTAAGCATTAATAAATTAAAAACATGATTTCACACAATTTATACTAATAATTGTAGTATTCTTCGTATGAAGGAAGCTCACCAGCCAGCAGAGTCTTGTAGCAAAGGTGTTTATTCAAACACTAGGAAGGCTACTGAGGCTTTGGGTGCACAAAACTATATATCCCAACCATCAGTAGTTAAATACATTACAGCTGTAACAACCAGAGAGTGTGGCTTAAAGGCACAGTATACCACATCTCCTCTTCATACATAATAACTACACATCTGACAAAACAAAACAAAATACATTTTATAAAAGTGTTTAAAAAAACATACATATCAAAATTACAAAAAGTCTTTCATTACAACTTGGCAGCTTCATTACATCACTAGACAGGTAAGAAAATATGTCTTCTTTGGGGCCAGAGGTCACTAGTGCTTAGCCCACCGTTGAGGATGGTCTTCAGCACCATCCTTCTAAGGAGTGTATCTTACAGGTTCAAACACAGGTCTGCCATGCGATGTCACATACGTTGGCTGTCTATCTGCTATTACATGTGTGTCACTTTTGTTCACAAACATCCCTTTAGGACCATTATATGTTGTATTTCCTTGAACTGTAACTTCAGGTGTTTGGTTCCGTTGTTTTAATTGACGCCTATTATGCCGATATACGCGACCGTCCTGATTCTTTATTAGATATGACCGAGGTGGTTTACATTTTTCTATCACAACAGCAGGAAGCCATCTTTCTTTGCAATTATTGGATTGCATCCATACCAAATCTCCCTCTCTTAGTGGTTTGAGGGGTCTTGCTGTTCGATCATAAAAATGTTTTTGTCTTTCCTGAGCTCTTTGTAGTTCTTGACGCACGTTAATAGGAATCCTAGGACATAATAAGTCAGTTGTTATGGGAAGTTTACTTCTCAGCATTCTGCCCATCAATATTTGTGCAGGTCCTGTCACAGTTGTATTCCGGTACTCCAACAATGCTGCATACAGATCACCCCTTGCCTTTCCTACTTTGTGTGTAAGTTGTTTTATGGACTGGATGGCTCGTTCTACCATGCCATTAGATTGTGGATACCCCGGACTACTAAAGCATTGTTCAAATCCCCATTCTTTCGCAAATACCTTGAATTCTTGACTCGCAAATGGCATATTATCACTCACCACAATTAATGGAGTTCCATGTCTTGCAAACACAGATTTCATCTTGACAATTACTGTTCTTGCAGTTTTATCAGGTAAACTTACTACTTCTGGGTATTTTGAGAAATAGTCAATTACCAACAGAAAAGAGCAATTGTCCTGTTCAAATATGTCCACTCCCACCTTCTGCCATGGCCCTTCTGGGATCTCATGGGGTTTAAGTGGTTCCTTTTGATTATTTGGGGCAAAACAAGCACACACAAAACAACTGCCAACAGCTGACTCAATATCTTTGGACATACCAGGCCAGTACATCAACTGTCTTGCTCTTTCTTTGGTTCTTTGAATCCCTTGATGGGACTCATGCAGCTGTGCAAGAACATTTTGTCTTTGGCTTGCCGGAATGATTATTCTTTCTCCCATGAAAAGAATCCCATCCCTATACCTTAGGTGATCTTTAACCGGCCAAAAAGATTTTGCTATTGAGGCCACCTTTCTCATGTACTTTGGCCATCCTTGGTTTAGGTATGTTTGAATCATCCTAAGCTGGGGATCACTTTTTGTTGCTTCTTGTACTAAACCCATTTTATCTGGGTGCATGGCTAATGTATTCACTTCATATATCACTTTCTCATCTCCTATTGGATTTTCCTGACTTCCAGGGGGATCAACAGTAGCTCTTGACAAGGTATCAGCCAGATACATAAGTTTACCTGGAGTATATACAAAGTTAAGTTGATACTTCTGAAGCTGCAACAACATTCTTTGCAGACGAGCCGGGGCACTGCCTATTGGTTTTTTATAAATTGATTCTAAGGGCTTGTGATCAGTTTGAACTAGAACCATTTTACCAAACACATACTGATGGAACTTTTGTACTGCATATACAACAGCAAGCAATTCTTTCTCTATTTGAGTATAATTTTTCTCTGCGGAACTGAGTGACCTTGAAGCATAAGACACTGGCTTATTATCCTGTAGGAGACATGCTCCTAAGCCATCTTTTGAAGCATCTGCTTGGATAACAACTGGTTTTGTCACATCAAAATACTGCATTACAGGTGCATCGCACAACTTTTGCTTGATCGCCTCAAAAGCTTTCTGATGTTCTGGCATCCATTGAAAACTCATATTTTTCTTTAACAGACTTCTCAATGGCGCTGTCAACTCTGCCTCTTTTGGGATATTATTTTGCCAAATACTGTACTGACCCTAGAAACCTAAGCACTCCCTGCCTGTCATTGGGAGGTTTCATTTTTTGAATTGCCTTTACTTTCTCAGTGTCTGGCCTGACTCCCTCTGCAGTCACAATAAGGCCCATATATCTAACAGAGTTTACCCTGAACTGGATCTTTTCTTTGTTAAATTTGATGTTTTTGACACGTGCTGTTTCCATTACCTGATGTAAAATCTCATGTTGTTTACTTGTCTCAGCTGCTATAATCATATCATCAGCAATCATATATACACCTTTTATATGCCCAAATGTTTCTTGATTTTTCTGTTGGCTTTGGGTGCACAAAACTATATATCCCAACCATCAGTAGTTAAATACATTACAGCTGTAACAACCACAGAGTGTGGCTTAAAGGCACAGTATACCACAATAATAATAATTTTATTTTTGTACCTTGCCTCCATCTCTCCGAAGGGACTTGGGGCGGCTTACATATGAGACAAGGTGCCTAAAACAATGCAATAAAATAAACACAGAGTACAATACAAAAAGTAATAATAATAATAATAATAATAATAATAAGAAGAAGAAGAAGAAGAAGAAGAAGAAGAAGAAGAATTTATATTCTGCCCTATCTCCCCGGAGGGACTCAGGATGAATTTCAAACATAAAAGGCAAGCATTCAGTGCCTGAACACAACAACAGTACACTCGTAACAGCGGTGGGTTGGACTAGATGGCCCATGAGGTCTCTTCCAACTCTACTATTCTATGATTCTATGAAATTGACAACCCAACATATAAAAACAAATTATGACTTAACAACTAAAATTTAATTAAAAATGCAACCTGTTATATCAGACAGAAAGCAAAACATCAAAATATCAAACAAAAGCCTTCCCAGTTCCTTGGGAGCAAATAGATTGATCATTGCTCAAGATGTCTACTGAGCTGGTGGGGTGAATAGGGCACGGATATGAGTGGTAGCTATTAATCCGGGGTATAATGGTAATATTACCATCTATTCCTCCTACTCTTTGAGCAAAGGTACGTCTTCAGATGTTTCTTGAAGGCGGGGAGGGAGGAGACCCTTCCTAACTCCTTAGGAAAAGAATTCCAGAGGTGAGGGGGGCAGCCATGGAGAAGTAAAACCAATAGCATATTAAACAACAATTTAAACTTAGAACAACGCCCAATAACCTATGGTGACAACTGCCGTAAAACATGGCCGACCTGTAAATAAAGACAAGGGAATGGGATAGTGCAAATTGTAGCTAAGGAATGGGATGAAAGCACAGTGCTGCATCACCAGTTAATTGCAGCCCATTGGGGCTAGACTATATTTATTATTTATTTGCTATATTTATATAACGCCTTTCTCTACCCCGAGGGGGGCTCAAAGTGGTTTACAAATGGCATTTGTGCAGTGCCTTGGGCATAGAAACATAAATATGAAATAAAATTATATTAAAATTATAGAAACATAAAAGCATAATTAAAATACATTCCAATGTAAGACACGTCATCCATAGACAAGACATTCTCAATGGCTTGTTTAAATATCCAAGTCTTCAAATTATATTCATTATATAATGAATATATACAGTAGAGTCTCGCTTATCCAACCTTAGCTTATCCAACGTTCTGTATTATCTAATGCAGTCTGACTTTTAGTAGTCAATGTTTTCAATACATTGTGATGTTTTGGTGCTTAATTTGTAAAATAATAAGGTAATTTACCGTTTAATAGGCTTTTCCTTAATTCCTCCTTATTATCCAACATTTTTGCTTATCTAACGTTATGTCGGTCTGTTTATGTTGGGTAAGCGAGACTACTGTAATTTGATTACATTTATGTTAGAAGTGAGAAAAATTAACTCTTATCCTATAATTAATGGCCATTTAACCTTAAATTTGAAGCCTGCATTCAAACCTTTACTATAATAAAATTGAGGATAATAATGGCCCTCTCTATGTCCTTACCTTGAGCCTAGGAGAAAACAGAAGGAAACACCTGCAAGAATTTTTGAACAGTTACCCCCCCCCCCCACCACCACCACCGCCCACATTTTCCCTTTCCTCCTCCTTATAAGCTTACTGTAAAGGACGATCAGTCAGGCGAGGGGTTTTTAAAATATCTTTGCCGCCAATATATAAAGGATCCAGGCAGGGGATATTTAACTCTGCTGCCACCTTTACTGTGTTCAGAAGCCTTTCATATAATAATGATGGGACTTAGAGAGTGAGACTTGGCAAAAGATGAAACAATAACTGTTTGTTTATTTGTCTCTTGTGAGGTACATAAGCGTGATGGTTTCAGGGATATATATACATACATATACATGCATACACACACACACAGTACAAATGGTTACTGTACAATTATGGTGGTTATAATTATGGCTTTCAATTGTTTTCTTATGAAGATGCTACTTTAAAATAGTTTCTGTGTAACTTTTAAAAATGTATTTCTTCACCCTTTCCTTCCCAAAAGGTTTTCGATTATTGTAATTTTGAATATTAAACAAAGGCTATAGAAAAATAACAATTAGAAAAATAAAGATCTCTTTTAACCTTTCACATTTATTAAGAAATGAGTTGGAAAAGGTAACATTTATTGGCTTTTAGCCCAGTATGTCATTTAATTATTTAAAACAGAACTAAGTTAATGCTGACAGTCCAACTTTAGTCAATCAATTAAATTTAAAAATTCATTTAAAGCCATCTCCTTTCAGTAAACTCTTTCTAACATAATTGGTAACTTAATTGATTTTAATGTTTGGATTTTCAAGACATACCTGCCCCTTTTTCTTTAGATGGATAGAGGAAACATTTCTTCAGATTATACCTCTGTAGCTAGGAAACAATTTCGGAAGCTCTTTACTGGTACATTGTAGTAGCTGTGAAAATAAAATTCTTCCTCTTGCAGTGATTATTACCTGAATTCTGAAGGGGAAGGGCATGTAATCTTGGCATATAAGCATGTGAGGGATGGAAAAAGAAAAGGGGAGATGGATACCTATGAGATAATTTCTATTTATCACTACTGCCATGAAAAATGATAACCTTTCCCCCAAATGATGCTACTTTGTACTTTGAAATAGATTTTGTCAACTATTTTTGTTTTGTTTTGAAAAATGTGCATACTTTCCTCTATATGTCAAAAGTCCCTTAAAAGGAAACAAAGAGAACCAAAAACCAACAAACAGCAAGACTATCCTTCTCAACAGAGGGATACCTGTATCTGTCCTCATATTTACCATTTGGCTTACACCAATGGTGTTTCCTTTCCAGCAATGTGTGTTTTGTAATGATCTTGTAAACCATAATTCAGGCCTCATCATGGACCGTCATGGATTAGCGACTAGAATGCAACTCCATTAAAAGGCGAAGGCTGCTGCTTTCAGCTCATTCCTCAGGACAAAGGAAAATGTGTATCTAGTCCATTAGGTAACTGAAATGTGAAAATAGCTCCATTTTTCTTGGCATGATAATATAGATTTAGAGCCTCATTTCCATTAAAATTACTGGGTTGAAATGTCCACTTGAAATTCTTATTATGATGGATATGCATTTATATCCATAAGTAAAATACACATAGTGAAATCTCTGGTTAAATGGTTTATTTTGGGGGGTGGGACTCTGGTTTGGAGACTTACTTGAAGAAATTCAACATCAGGCAGATAGCACTGGTGGATTTCTCAGCTGATGACCTTCAAAGCTATCTGCAACTAAATTTGAGTTTACCTTTATTATATGCCAATTTATGACAAAATAATTTGATGTATCAGAACATCAGAATCCTAATAGTAATATGGCTTAATAATCATAGCAAGTTGAGCACATTGATCACAGGCTAGTTTAATCTTTACACTAATTTTTCCTCTATGTGACTTTGAACAAGTTATGTATCTACAAGTTATGTATCTTGGTGACATTACTATTTCTGTCACACTGTTGTGAAGATTATTTTTTTAAAAATCAAATAAACATAAAACATATGTCAATGACAATCAGGTTTCTTAAAAACAGGAAACACCCACACACCCAATGAGAAAAGTACACTTTAATGGCATCCTCAAACTGGTTGTTCCAGAATAATATAAACACTGCTCCTTTCTGCATGCTTTTGTTTTTGTTTTTCACTCTTTCAGGAATTGTTACATAATACATCAACTGTGGAATTATGTGAACCTTTTAGTTGAGTCTGTCAAAGGTTATGCATGGATGATCTTTTCACAAAGACAGATTCCATGTGGAATCCATTACACGCTCGTTGCAGTTATTTCATGTAATGATGATATGAACTAAAATGTTCTCACATCGTGACAATCCTAAACACTTTAAACTATGTTTAAGTACAGTGGGACTTTTTGAGTTTGTGAGGCTACAATCCTATGTGCTCTTACCTTTGAGCAAACCATACTGAATTCAGCAAAGCTTTATTCTGAGTAGACATGGATAGAAATAGGCTGTAACTTACCTCTGCTGTCTTCATAGGGAAGAAGAGGTGGCCTGCTACATAGTAATCCTTGGAAAATAAATGCTTTAAGGATAGTGTAATATGAGGATACTAGTGTGCTAAACTCTGATAGATAGTCCAGGAAGAAAGCCAGAATAAGGTAGGTTAAGAAGGTAATTGTTTAGTCGAATGGAGTTTAACAATCAGGAATGTATGCACACAATTACAGCCTAAATAAATCAAATTCTCCTAGATATGCTAGTGTGGAGCTAAAGACCTAGGAAGAAGCTACATGTCATTTTGATAAAGAAATCTCTATTAAAAATATGGGAAAGGCTGTGATGCCTCAGGGCAGCGTGAGCACTGGGAACCAGACACGGAGGCCAATAAACAATCTAATATCTTTATTAAAGAAATAAAGGAGACAACCAAAAATAAGCAGAGTATATAGTCCAGCAATAGTCCTTCCAGAAAAGGTCAAATATAGTCCAGTAATGTGAAAGTAGATGTCCAGTATTAGAGTTCAAAGTTTTAAATCCGATAACTGAAACACACTCAAACTTCTAGGCTGTTTGAGTGGGGATTACAGCAAGGTCTGTCAAAGAGTTCCAGGTTTTAAATCCGAGGCTAGGATACAAGGCAAGGCAAAGTTAGTCGTGGTAGAGTTGAATCACTGTCCAGGCTTGGCAGGGAGACGAGATGCAACACCTGGTCTACTCGACAGTAGCGCGTTGCAGAACTACAGTCGATGTGAATTCCTCAACTGACACGTTGAACACCACAAAGGTCAGTCGGCGCCCAGAACTTTTATGGGACTACAATCTCCCCTCTAGCTGTCACACCCAAGGCAACGGAGCACTAAGAACTGACACACAGAGGCCAAAACTATCTAATATCATTATTAAGGAAATATATAAGAATAATAAAAACAAGTAAGAATGTAGTCCAGTAAAAGACCTTTCAGGGAAGGTCAAAAATAGTCCAAGATTATATTGTCCAATATTTTATATTAGAGTCCAAAGTTATAATTCCAAACCGAAACACACTCTATTTACAAGCAATAGAGTGGGGAACGTCCAAAGATCTTTCCAAAGTTCAAAGTAAGTCCACGGCAAGAACTGGGAACAAGGCTTGATACTAGAAACAAGGTCCAAGGCTGGAAGCAAGGCAAGATAGTTCTTGAATACTTGGCTAGGCAAGGCAAGGCGAGGCAAGGAAACTGGAGTTGCAGACTTTGCAAAGTCCACACTTGGCTGGAAACACGAAATCACTCCTGAAGCTGATCTGTTGACTCCGCACGGAACCCTCCATGTCGGGCACTTTTAACTAAGTCCCATTTCCCTGCAAAGCAGGTGTCCAGAGCTTCCTTTCCCAAGGGAAAGGGAAGCGAAACACATCTCCCTCCAGATGCGTTCCTCCCTAGAATTTCCCAGGAGAACATAGCTAATTAACGTCTTGTTTAGCTGCTAATCTCAAGCTTCTCCGAAACTGCTCTTTTTCACTCCGACTCGCAGCATAGGACTGTTTCCTAGCAAAAGGAGGGGAGGCAGTGGGAAAGGCCTGTTCAAGGTCTTCCTTAATGGGCTCTTGGGTAGAATCATCAACAACAGGCATCTGGAAAAATTCCGTCTCTTGCTGAGCCGGCAAAAAACCCATGTTTTCGTCATCATCAACCACGATGGCGCTGGGATCAGAACTCCAAGGCCCATGGGACATCACACCAGCCAGGTGTCTGAACACTCTTTCCCAAGGGAAAGTGGACTAAAGTCAACAACTTGCCAGATGCAATCCTCCCGGGAAACTCTCAAGGGAACTGGCTTAATTAACGCTTGCTCTCTCCGCTAATCTAGCGCTTCTTCTCTTATTCTGCTTCTCCGAGCGAGATGTTTCCCAAAACAATCTTCGGTCAAAAGGAGCGCTCTCTGGAGAACCGGGCTCTGGCTCAAGGGTCTTTTTAATTAACTGTGGGCTAAAACTGTCAACAGGGGACATCTGGAAGGGAGCAGAATCTTGTGGAATCAGCACAAACCCCATATCTTCTTCGGTCTGATCCACAATGGCGACAGGGTCATGACTCGAGGGTCTCTGAGACACTACAAAGGCGTCAAGGGAAATGATGGCTGCCAATCTGTGCCTAGCATTCTGTTAGTGATACATGTCTGTAAGTCCACCTTACTTTTCATATGTCCTTTTCTGGCAATTGTGGAGATTGGTATTCTCTTCTACCTTCTGCAGAAACCAACCTCCCTCTGAGTTACCTTTTGTTCTGTCATGTGCTGGGCCTGTAACTATTGTCTTTTTGTATAGGACGTATACTTTATGCCCAGCGGGAAGCCAGGGCACCTAAAGAGAAGTTCTTGAGGATTTCCCTGAAGAAGGATGACCTATTGAGTCGTTAATGAAATAACAAAGTCTTTATTGATGAACAAATAATAAATCTTCAAGGAGTCAAATAACACTTCAAGGTTTCCTTAATAGACTGTTGGCCCTTTGAGTCTTGTCCCCAAGGGACAGGCGATTGGCTTTGGATAACTGTGAAAACCCTCTTATAACCTCTCCCAGGCTGTCTATCAATATGGGCTTAGCTGATGTGGGACACACTACCAATTCCAAATGTGTCTGGGTATTGAGTGGACCTACCAGCCAAGGCTTGCAGATGTTTCAGCTGGGGTTCTGTGGATTGTGATGCTGTTCTCTCTTTGAGTCTTTAGAAACTTAGGGCTGTTTCCCTCAGGAGCTGAGAGGCTGTAAGCTCTCAGCCAGAGCTTTTGGGACTTTTTCTCTGGAATTTCTGATTCCTCGGATGTTCTATATCCCCGGATGTTCTTGAAATATGAAGCTTTTCTACGGGACGAGCTGGTCTACGTCCAATAGCTTAGCTTTCTTAAGAGAGACAGACTTAAAAATGGCTCCTTCCCTCCCAGATCCCTGAACAAGGGGCGGAACCAAACTTAATGATGATTGGCAGGCGGCCTGTCCTATGATTGCAAATATTTGCAGCAAGAAAATAAAGTTGGAGCTTCTGGTACAGCTGTACCAGCACACCTTTGGTTGCTTCAAATCCCACATGCCCATTCAGTGAATAGTGGAATGTGTGTGTGTCTGTAGTAACTGCAGAGGTATCTCATTGCCTGTAACCAGAGAACTGCGTCCTGCCAGTTCTTAGCAATAATGTCATTATTCTGTAACATAAACAGATACTTTTCCAATACTCCCTGCTCCTCACCAGCTGCTGAATGGCTGTGAAAGTGTGTGAATGGCAGCTAAACAGAGAGACTGGGCAAGTGAGACTTATTTCCAAAGAAAGGTTTTAAATTTGACGGCACCCCGTCATTCGGCTTATTTTTTGAACTTTTATAACATTATGCTGGGTTCAGACTAAGGCCATAGATTTCTTTCTCTTTCTTTATGTTATAAACAATCAGCAACTGACATGACATGCTTTGAATTTCGACCTATGCTTTTAGGGGCCGTTACTGGAACTGAGCAAGGCATTATGAATCTGGAAGCTTGGAAGAGTCAGATTGGACTCTTGCAGTGCTGTAGGAACACACAATGTACAACTGTTAAAACAGTAAAAGATCTTTTAGGCTTCAATCCTTTTTTTTTAACTACAATAGAATCTCACTTATCCAACATAAACGGGCCAGAAGAACATTGGATAAGCGAAAATGTTGGATAATAAGGAGGGATTAAGGAAAAGCCTATTAAATGTCACATTACATTATGATTTTACAAATTAAGCACCAAAACATCATGTTTTACAACAAATTGACAGAAAAAGCAGTTTAATACACGGTAACGTTATGTAGTAATTACTGTATTTACGAATTTAGCACCAAAACATTGCAATGTATTGAAAACATTGACTACCAAAACACTGACTACTAAAAGGCAGACTGCGTTGGATAATCCAGAACATTGGATAAGCGAATGTTGGATAAGTGAGACTCTATTGTACTTCTTACTTTGCCGTTTCCAGGAAACAGAAACATTTTCCCCTGCATTGGATTGGAGTGGCATTCATGGCCGCAGGGACAGATTGGTAAGCGGAAAGCATGGCCATTTTTTAAAAAGTGTAGATTGGGGTCTTCTCTTTTAAAAAAACAAAATAAACTGTGCCTTTACTTTCAGGACTGCTAAAGCACCACTGCTGTTTTCCTTGTCAAGCCCCTCCCTGGCAGATCCTTGCTGGCAAAGTCATTTGCTCTGAGATCAGAATGAGGCCCCCAGCTAAACTCTGGACACCATGTTCTAATTTCAAAGCGAGTGACTTCAAAAGCAGAGTTCTTGGAGAATGGATGGTGGCCCAAGGAGGAGGAGAAAAAATAGTGGTCCCAAACTGAATTTGGGTGGGGAACATGTGTGGCCATCAATATAATGCCAGTGTGGTGTATTATGAGTAGGTGTAGCTCTAAGGGGAGAAATCCAGGGCAGCTCCCAGCAAGAATGCTCTGAATTGCACCTGATTTATTTAGCAGGCGTAGCTACTTCTCTATTCTTTCCAGATTCGGCCTACTTTAGCTCTGGCTTGAAAGGTTAATATAAAATCAATTGAGAATAAAAATACTTGGAACAAACATCCTTCATATAAAGAAACAGCCATGTAACCAATCACACTTTATTCAGTCATCAGTAATTATTTGTTCTCTCTCTTTGTTAAGTATGGCAGAAATTTCCAAATTACATCATTCTGCCAAATGAGGAAGGGCTACATGTTGTATAGTCTTAAATCTTGCTGATGTTCTTTGGGAATATTTTTGATGGACTTTTCATGAGCCATAATGACTGAGTGTTCAAAGTGACTCTTGAGAACAGGCAAAATATTGCATGTATAATGTACTTTAAAAAATTGTTCCCATTTTCTGTCAAAGCAAATGAAATCTAAGCCATGATCCCAGTGCAAATAATTTATATGGATTTTGAATTTTCTCTATGGCAATAATAATAGCAGTAATTTACAATATTATAGGGGAATATAATTGTAACCCATCAAATCAACTTCACTATTTCTCAGAGTCTAAGATAAAGATACTATCAACATAGATAAATTTAGAACACAGGTGGAGAAGTGTTCTTATATACTGCTTGGTTTTAAGTATATCTGTGGGTATGTTATGGCGTTGGTCCTGTATCTGTTGTCAACTTTGACCTATAGAAGTAATAGATCCAAAATAGGGAGGGGTGGATGTCCTCTAATAGGTTGTAATGGGTGACAAATGAAAAAAGGTCTGCTCTAGGATGAGTCATGTTCAAGGAAATATTTACACAGGTAAGGTGACATGCTAATTTTAGTCCACCAGTTATTTTCCCAGGAATGCAATGAGGCAGGCCACCTCTTCTGCCCTATGAAGACAGCAGAGGTAATTTGCAGCCTATTTCTATCAATATCTACTCAGAATAAAGCTTTGCTGAACTCAATATGGCTTGCTCACAAGTAAGGGCACATAGGATTGTAGCCTCACAGATCAACCCAATTCATTTTAACTCAAAAAGTCCCATTGTGCTCAAACATATTTAAATATGTTTAGGATTGTTATGATGTGAGAATCATTGCAGCCACAAATCCTTAGCCAAGTGAAATTATGACTGTCTTCTATTGTAAAATTAAACTCTAAGACATCTTCTTTACACAGGTTACCTTTTCGATACAACTTCACCATATTCCTTGTTCAATTCAGCTTTTCAATGTCATTTTCAGTGCAGTTTGTCCAGCTGTAGGGATGGAGCTAGAAATGTTTCAGTGCCTGTCCTTTCCACTGGCCAATAAATAGCCACATGGAGTTAAAAAAAGGAGCTAAAAGGTAGATTTTGTAGTTCTACCAGATGGCACTCTGCTATACCTTTTCCTGATCCAGGATCTGCTAATGATTAAAACAGCAGAAGCCCTGTCCCCTATTCAACCTGGCAACCCACTTTGAGTCCCATTTGGGAGAAAGATGGGATATAAACTAAATAAATAAATAACCCTAGCAAGGGCACAAGAACTGCAAACAGACTTGACACACATGTGTTCCCTATCCTTGCTTGAAATTTTCACTTAAGAGATGATTAATGATCACTTAATTATAATGGTGCTACCAAGCCTCTAAATTTGAATTAGCAGGGAGAACAGGGCCTGGTGCTATTCGTTAGTTGAATGATGACTCAACACACAGGTAAATCCCACTTATTCAATACCTGTCCTTTATTTGAGACTAAAGAGAAGATCCCAGGTCCTCATATAGTAAGAGCTGCTCAGTTTGAACCTGGAGATTAGTGGGCCAACCAAAGAGTTTGGAGTAGGGAGAGAGTCTGCAACAGTGCTGACTTCCATCCCCTTGTCTTAATAGTCCATATACTGTTCATGCCTGCTTGTTCTGTCTGCTGTTGTAAGCAAAATGTATGTTTAGAGAGAGGAGAAAGAAGAGTTAAGCAAAGAGTTTATCTGGAATTACTGGAGTCACCACTCATACATTTTTTCTCCCTGAAAAGTCTCTAGAATTCTAGATAGTTTTCCACCCTACTGTATAAACATCCAGCTGGGTTTTTGCTGGATTTTCTCTCTTGTTTATGATAATTTAAAATATAAGTAATATGCATTGTACATCAAAACAATCTCATTCAAGTCAGTTTTTATTTATTGTTTGAGAATATTTCTAATGCAGTACAATCCCCATAACCATAAGGCATGCATTCCTGAACTTATTGTGAAAACAGGAAACCATGGATAGGAAACCCTATGGAAACAAATAACTATTGCTGGAAGTTATTACAGAGTCGCACTGGAGGACCTAGACAATTCCTAAAGAGATACTCTCTCTTTTAATTCACTAGATCCTCCAGTGTGACAGTATGGTAACTTCCAATAGAAGCACACCATAGAATAACAGATGGGTAGAACTTTATAAAAATGACAGCCAAACATGCTACATTTCTCCTTCTCTTTGAATTTCCTCAGCGCTTCCTGGTTCTTCACTGTAAGTGGTCCAAGACATGCCATAATACTGTAGAACTTTGCATGGTGGACAATCAGCAGTAAAGCAGCTGAAAACAATGTTTCCAGCTCACTGCACCTGCTCCTTTAAAAAATATATTACTGTTGTTATAAATCAGTGAGCATGGTTTATAATAGTAATGATGCCCTTGAAATCTGTTAATACCGGAGTCAGCAAGTGGTCTGCCAGAGCATTTGCTGCCCTTGGTTTCACCTTGTGCTATTAGCTCACAAATCGGTCATTAGCCAGTGGTAATGACCAATTTTTTAGGGATGACTGCTTAAATATTGCGCACCTTGAAAAGCGAATTATTGCTCAACTGAAAAGTGAACTTTTCTTTTCAACTCAGTAGACCTAATGATCTTGTCTTATTTCCCATCCTATGGAGCTGTGAGATCCTAGAATAAAAGACCTGCTTCCCTCCCTGCATTCAATGACTCATCTTCAGAGGGAAAATTCTCCATCTTTATATTAATTCTTTAAGCACGAGTGGATGAAGACAGATGGTAATGAAGCCAATGTAGCTGAAAGTGACTAAAATTATAATGTATTCCATATGATCTCTAAAAATTCTGAACTCTGTTTTAACACAGATATGCTAAGTGCTAAATCTGTTTTCTTAACCCTATTGTTTCCTGTTGTCAACTAAATTGCCAGCAGACCTCTAAAATGGTAAAACTGGGAGGGTAACTTAGATCAGTTGTAGTATCTAGTATAGCTCTGCCATTTTGGCAGCACAAGGGGTGTTTAGTAACTAGACCATGCTAAAGTGGGAAAATCTTGATGATAGCATTACTCTTTATTGTATTTTGTCAAAGTCAAAGTACTTTGTGGCATGAGCTGGAACAGCATTGATCACCTAGTTTCTGAGAAGGAGCAAATTGTTGTAGCCCAGCCTCCATCTGAGCTGTCAGGTGAGCCTGAGGTTGGCTCCTTTCAGCCTGTTATTATCCCTACACCTGCCTTGTCAGAGGTACAACCAGAGTTTGTTCTTCCATCTGCCTTGACAGATGACTCTGGGTTTGGGCCTAAGAAGCAGCCAGAGTTTGTCCCAGTGGATTCTGGGACCAGAGACAGAATGGTTGCAAGCAGGCAGTTTGAACCGCATTGCTCACAGCAGTCAAGGTTGGATCTCCAGGTGTCAGATGGACATTCTAGTTTGGATGTAGGAACTGATAAAGTGGGGAGGGATAATGAGCTTGACAGAAGGAGAGCGATAACTCAGTTGAGAAAAGAAAAGGAGTGTATTAGGAGGAGTAGCCGTCTGTTTTGTAACGAAATAATGAGCAACCTTCTCACGGTATGGGACCTTGAATTTCCCATAAGAAGCCTTGCTTTCTCTGACACAGCCAGAGGTGGTAACATTGCTAATTCAAGAAGGAAGATCTTTGCTTTGTGCGGCTTTGTATCTTGTTTCAAGTTCCAGCCTTGCTTGTTCCTGTGTTTCCAGTTGATTTTGCAGTTTGGATTTGTGCTCCAGCCAAGACCTTTTCCTTTTGTTCCAGCCGAGGCCCCTGTTGTGTGATCCAGCTTGGACTCTGTACCTTGGACTAAATTTGGAGTCTTGTTCTTACATTCCAGCGTACTTTCCTGTGTTTCCAGTTTGAGTCATGCCTTGGATTAATCCTTGAAATTCTTGTTTGGACTATTAGTGATATTTTTTGTGGACTTGCATTGATGTCCGGTTTGGACTATGTTCTTTGAGTGATTTTTATAGACTTTTGCTTCAAATTTATCAAGTACTTTGTTCTTGTGGATTTTAACCCATTTTATTGATTTTGAACATTAATGTGCTATTGCTTGCATATAATCTTCAATAAACAGCTTGCTTGCTTATATTCTGGGGCTCCAGTTTGGTTTTGAGGTGCCTACACAGCCTAGGGGTGCAACACAAATGCCTTGCCTAAATAAAGGTATATTGCCAGCAATAGCCAAAGATATTTTGGTATCTCAGACAATTTACAAAATGGTGTTCTCTCCCTAATCTACATACAGTCTTATGTCAGGGTTGATTAAAGAGTCTGGAACTGGGGTATTTTTCAGTCCTATCCCCCATGCTGTTAAATAGTTGATTTACTCCAGGTTAATTACAGGTTATCCAGCATGATGAAGGGCAGAAGAAGAGGATGGTTGTACAGGAGTTCTTATAATAAGTTAGGAATCCGCATAAGAGAAGACAGCAGGGAGTAAAATAGTCATTGATTATCACAAGCCCAAAGGTTAGGAAAACATGAACACAATTCAGGAAAGTTAGTTGTGAGCATCAGGGCTGTTGGGGAGCTGCTGGGAGATGTATTGGCAGCTGTCTCAAAATACCATGTGCTTAATTAATCAACATCTCTGGTGGAAGATAGGTGTAATATCTTTCTATCTATTTGTTGTTCAGCAAGGGGTGGAGGCATGTCTTCAGTGTCCTCAATGCCTGCCACTTCCTGCCAGGAAGCAGGGCTCCTGACCCTTCCAGCTTCAGCTTCCAGCTTCCTGGACTGCCATTAACAGGAGCTGCAAATCCACAACATCTGACACCAGAGGATGAGTTATGAGAACTATACTGATGACTTTGAACTCTATATTTCTCCTTGTTAGACCTATCTGGGGATGTGGAGATGTTCGACCAGTGCCTGGTTACTGTAGTGGGTTCGATAAGAGTAAAGGAACTAAATCTGAATCTTGATACGGTGAAGACTCCATGGATTTGTCCATAGATCCAGGAACTGATTGTTGTCCTGGGTGAGTATGCTTTTCATCTCAGGGAGAAGATGCATAGCGTGGAGCTACTCCGAGATCCTATCAATGAAGGTGCAAATGAACTCTGGAGCATGGTGCTTGGGCCAAACTTTGACTAGTCTGGCCTTTCCTGGATAGGTCTGGCCTTTCTTTGACTAGTCTGGCCTTTCCACAATAGTCCAAGCATTGCTAACGTCTTGTTTAGGTGACTGGAATGCATTTCTAGAAGGGAATATAAACATAGGAGAGGCGCAGCCACTGGGATATGAAAAATATATACTAAATGCCTGAGGGTCTATCTAGTGCAGTGGTTCCCAACCTTTGGGTCTTCAGTGTTTTGAACTTCAGTTCCCACAATTCCTAACAGCTGGTAAGATGGCTGAGATTTATGAGAGTGGAAGTTCAAAACACCTGGAGGCCCAAAGGTTGGGAACCATGGGTCTAGTGGGACTGCACTTGTGATCACTCCCAAATATGGGATTTGGGTATCCTGTAGTACTCTGATATGAGACCCTTTTCCCACTTCCACCCCCCTTTCCGCCTGATAATTTTTTAGGTGATCCCAGGTATATAGTTATATAAAATAAGTATAAACAATCAAACATTTACTTAAAATAAATCAGCATTTGCCAGGCTTGCTAAACAGGCTGATTTCCCTTTTTGTGGAGTATAGCTGAGGCTTTCTCTGCAGAGCCCACTGTGAACACTGCACTTTGTTACTAATAGATATGTGTAAATTCATGGTGTTCAGAAACTTTTTATTGTTGCCAAATTTTTAGTGACCCCAACATTGAGTCAAGGGAACCTCATTTGGGATCAGGACCCAGAGTTTAAGAAGCAGTGCTCTAGAAAATGGACACTTGGCAACCCTAATGGCAATAAATATACAATATCAAGAAATTAAGTAAGAATTTTCTTCCATTTGGTGAGTACCTGATGTGTCTGTCTCATTTTATCTAGTAGTAAAGGTTATCTGAGTTCACCATCACAGGATAAATGCCTACCACACTATAACAAGCTGCCCAATGACTTCCATTGTTTTATCCCCAGTGTTTTCAATTCTATAGCAAAGGCATGTAAAGCACACAAAGAGGAAACAATACTGGTTGTGAGGGCCAAATGGCATAATTATGTGAGGAGGGGACTTTTACATATATATAAAAGATCTAACAGCTCTAAAAAGAAATGGACAATTCTTTTCAGCTCTTCTGGCTAATCAGAGCAGAAGCATGTGGACTTGTTATGTTTCTAGCATTAAAAGGCCCATCTAATTTTTTCCCTTGCAAAAGTCATAAAGATAAATGCTGTAAAGCTAAGAAGCCTCTGTGTGAAAACTGGAAACAGACTCGGATTTTTGTTGTTACAATGAAACAGCTTGTTAACCCTTGAAACAGAACGCATTCTGTAATCATGTAGTGTGATACATCAAATAATAATAATAATGTAGACTTGTCTGTTTTGATACTGCCATGTCTTGGTGCTACTTGGATAGTCTCACACAACTGATATAGGAAATTAGTTCCACATTGTTTATTCTGCAATTAGCATATTAGTGCACAAGGCTGATAACATTAAAAGCTTAGATGCTTGAGTAGTCACAGGCGCCTAGCTGCTTCAGTACTTTAGATGCTGGAATACTTACAAAAGCCTAGATGCTTGAATACAGAACATGTCATTTCATTGAGCTATGTTTATAAAGCTGCAGAGATGTGTGAAAAAAATTCTTGCTTTTATTTTGAACTTGAACTCTGTTACTTAAAAAGTCTTACATGTTCTTTTGTAGACAATAGATATGGTGATAGTGTAAAAACAGCTTCCAACTATTCTGATTTGGCAGGAACACCCATTAATCCTTTGTCATCCCACTTTTTCAGCTGCTTTTAATATGCCCCAGCTTCTCTCTCCTTATCTCACTTCTGCTTTTGTTCTCTGATTACCTCAATTGCTGCAAAATTAAATTCAAGGAGACAAAGTGCTCAGTTAACAAGAGGGAAGGGAAGAAGGAGCAGAATCAGACTCAGGCAAAAGCAAAATGCTGCAGCCCTTTCTAATTTGTGTACACTTCCTCATTAATAACTTTTACCATCTCAATCATGCTCTGATGTTGTTTTGCCACACATCCTAATTTTTAATATGTGAAATATTGGAGGGTATGTAAAAATGGTGGAAGTATCAAAGGACACAGCAGGTTAAGACAGAGGCAAATAATTGAGATGAGTCCAAAGATTAGTTTTTTTTACTGAGGGACCCTTCAGGGGCTGCACAGGCTGCCAAAATTAGTTTTAGGGTGCATCTACACTGTGGAATTAATGCACTTAGACACCACTTTAACTGCCATGGCTCAATGCTATGGCATCATCCTGTGCATTTTCCATGTGTCATGGCTTACCATCCTTTACACAAATGACAGCAGAGCACTTAGAAAACCCACCTTTAATCTCTGGGTAAATCATAAATTAATTGCGAATGAGGATGGACATTCTAAAAGATGACCTGGAAACCAGATATTGGGACATCACACTCCAAACATGTATTTGAGTGTTTTTATAGTGTATGTTGGTATCCTGTAACCCTTTCAGCATGTTGTATACTGCAATAGATGCACTTCGTGTGACCAGTGAAAATCCCAAAAATCCTGACAAACCATTACTGAACTTTATATATTCAGGAAACAGTGGAAAATAAATCATTTTCAGCTGGTGTTTGAAGAGCTGTCAGTTCCCCTTGCTGCAAATGTTTCAGAGGAATGTCCTGTCTGATAAAGCCTCTGAGAAACGTGGAGGAGTTTGGAAGAGTGGTTGGAAAAACAGGATGCTGAATGGCAGATTTTACTAATGCTTTGCATCTGTAAATAATTCTGCAGTGGTGCAAGGGCGCAAGTTATGGGAGGAACAGAGAACAAGGGAAAGTTGTTAATCTGAGTGTGATGGGTGAAAGGGGGAGAAACTAACCACCCACTTCTTCTTTTTCCAGCTGGAGGCCTGCTAGCATTTTTACAGTATTTCTACAGTTAACAGCTTTGATTATACCAATAATGAACAATGCTACTTTGTACTCCTGTAAATTCTTTCATGCAAGAAAGGACTTCCCAAACACCATGTGAAACTTTCTGAAGTAGCTAAGGCTCTTTCCCAAGGAATCACTGTTATTATATGGGGATATTGTTTCATAGATTGGTAATTATTATTATACAAATTGGCTGTTGCTGGTGGTAGTGGTTATCACCACACTCAACTTCTGGAACAATTCCATCAGCGTTGCCCCTGAAAAATCCTGAAAATCTCTTGGGAAGACAGGCAGAGAAATTTCAGTGTGCTGGAAGAAGCAAAGACCATCAGCATTGAAGCGATGATTCTTCACCATTAACTTCGCTTGACTGGTCACATTGTCTGAATGCCCAATCACCATCTCCCAAAGCAGGTACTCTACTCCCAACTCAAGAATGGGAAACGTAATGTTGGTGAAAAGGAAAAGAGATTTAAAGATGGGCTTAAAGCCAACCTTAAAAATTGTGGCACAGACACCGAGAACCGGGAAGCCCTGGCCCTTGAACGTTCTAACTGGAGGTCAGCTGTTACCAACAGTGCTGTGAAATTCAAAGAGACATGAAAGGAGGGAGAAAGGGAGAAACGTGTCAAGAGGAAGGCAAGTCAAGGCAATCCTGACTGGGATAACCTTCCATCTGGAAACTGATGTCCTCACTGTGAAAGAACATGCAGATCAAGAATACGTCTCTACAGAGCCGTCCTTAGATAATTTTCATGAGTAGGCAATAAGAATTTTGGTGCCCCCCGAATGTTGGCGCCCCCTCCCCCCAAATTTTGGTCCCCCCCCCAAACCGGGGTGGGGCTGAGCAGCAGAGAGGGAAGGGGAGGGGAGGATCAGGGCCTTTCAGGGCTTCTGCTCCTGGGACCCGCGACCCCCGCAGACTTACAGTGAGGCGCAGCACTTGGCGCTGGAGGAGCTGATTGTGGGCGGGCGGGTGGCTGTCCAGGCTTTCCTGCGGCAGGAGAAGCGGGTGCTGCTTCTCTTCTCTGCAGCGAGGAACGCCTTCCTTCTCGCCAGGAAGGCATACCTGGGCGGTTTGCAGAGGAGAGAAGCCATGGGGCCGGTCCTCAACGGCGCCCCCTACAAGATGGCGCCACAGGCAAGTGCCTAGTTGGCCTGGTGGTTGAACTGCCTCTGCATCTCTATAGTCCCTACAGATCCATCGTCACGATCCTACACTTGGAAGGCAGTCATACTTGGACACAAGTGATCACTGATGATGATATTTAGCAATGGTTAATGTCAGTAGCCAAGCTGGCATGCAGGCAAATTAGGGTTTTTGATTTATGCACAATCTTACCACCACCATTGTAACAAATGATTGTGTGATCACTTGCTCTCCCACAAAGCAATACCTGGTGCATGTCCTACATTTGCTGTGTTTGCATTTCCTTTGTAACTTTGCCTTGAGTGCCTGAACTGTACGCCTCCCGGGGGCAGAACAGGAGCTGAGCCCGCCCCTTGGGAGGCCCTGACCAATGGCAGGTCTGGGCGGTCCCGCCTGCCATTGGCCCGCAGGGCTGGCGGCGGGAAAGTTTCCCGCTCCCCCCAGGAGGCCGTCTCACACTGCTGGTGTTTTTTGGCCGCACTGTTTTTAAACGCCACCCGCTGCCACGCAACTCCTCCACGCCGCCCCGTGCTTGTCGCTGCTTGCTCGCCGCTGCTGCTGCTTCGGTTTTCTCTCTCTCTCTCTCTCTCTCTCTCTTTTAAAGTTGCTCGCTGCTGCTCCACTCCGTCCTCCTTCCAAGCTGGAAACAGCCGAATGGCTGCTGCAACGCCTCCCTGGGGCAAAACAGGAGCTGAGCCCGCCCCTTGGGAGGCCCTGACCAATGGCAGGCCTGGGCGGTCCTGCCTGCCATTGGCCCACAGGGCTGGCGGTGGGAAAGTTTCCTGCTCCCCCTAGGAGGCTTCTGGGAAGAAGAAGCCCCTGGTCGCCGCCATGATGGGGGCCGGGAGCGCCCTGCCCTGCAACAGGCACGGCCCGGTGAGTCAGGCCGTGCATTTTTCTAAATGCTCACCCGCACATTGGATCATTGCCTTGTCATGGTCATGGGGCTTGTGCGTTCCAGTGAACCTATGAACAAAGCTGTTTGGGGTCATTTACTCCCAGTGGGGTCACCCATGGTAGCAAGTTCATAGGGAAGGAACTAGATGAAGAATGATCTCAATGATGGAGCAGGCGGATGATAATGTGGTACATGATGTTACAATGGCTGTGAAGGTGAATGAATACTGTAACAGATAAGAGACCACCAATAATTGGTGTAACCATGCCATTGGATCAGACCCTTTTTTGTGAAGACTGTGTGTTGATAGCTGTGCACCAGTCTCCACACATCAAACAAATACATGCACAGATGTCTTCCAACAAAACCACAACCAACAAAAGTCCCATGACAATCAGTGAGTGGCAACAGTGGCAGCACTGTGAAATCTGGACGCCCCTAGCTATGGACTAGCACAGGCAGTAGATATGGATCCAGCCGTTCTAACTCAAGGTCCAAGGCAGTTGGGCAGCAGCTACATCTACGACTGGCAGCTCTATTTAGGATCTATGCTGTTCGCCCTATACGAGGAGGGGGACTAGAAAAAGGTGCCCTAAACAAAGTCTGCCTCTTTTATTCATTTATCCCTGACTGGACTGCTGCATCAAGAGGGGTTGCCATGCTGTGGGCAAAAAAGACAAATGAATTTTGGAATGTGGAACACTGTTGAATAAACATGGACATCCTGAATTCAAGACTGCTATTATTGCAAGGGAGCTGAAGCATTTTAACATTGATATAGGAGCATTCAGGAGACCCAGAGAGTAGGAAAGGGATAGCTGAAGGAAGAAAAAAGGAGGTTGCACTTTCTTTGGTAAAGACTAGCTGAACAAAAAGGCTGAATACACAGAGTTGGCTTTGCTATCAAAAACAATCTGGTGAAGCATCTGTCTGAAGCACAGATACTGCATGACTGAATGAGAATTTGAACCCTGGTATCCAGAGTTGTAGTTCAATTTTTAAACCATTACCCCACACTGACTCTTAGGTAACTATAATTTCCCAGTTCTTATTTGGGAGAAACATACTCATTTCCTGCTCCATATCTAATCTCTTGTACCCACCTCTCATTGGGATTTAGAGTAAAATAACCACAAAACAATTAGTGTATGTTAGAAGAGGGATCTTGAAAATTGAGAATCTACCCCCCCCCCAAATGTATATTATCAGTGTTGTTTATTCATTCAGTTGCTTCAGACTGAACCAGCCCACACCAGAGCTCCCTGTCCACCGTGGCCATCCTCAGCTCCTTCATGGTCAAGCCAGTCACTTCAAGGATACCATCCATCCATGTTGCCCTTGGTCGGCCCCTATTCCTTTTTCCTTCCATTTCCCCCAGCATCATTCTCTTCTCCAAGCTTTCCTGTCTTTTCATGATGTGGCCAAAATACTTCATCTTTGCCTCTAATATCCTTTCCTCCAGTGAATAGTCAGGCATTATTTCCTGGAGTAATATTATGAGTGTGTATATTAATAATTATCAGCTTGGATATTGAGTCTCTTTGAGTAGAGCTTCATTCACAGTGTGCTACAACCAGAGGAGATAAAGTGCATATAGTGTATAATGTGCTGCTGTGTACACTTGGGAGGACCCTCCAGAACAGTGTGTGTGTTGCACAGGATACTGAAGGAAGAAGTGGAAATGATGAAAATACTCTCCTGTCTCTCCATCCACCAGTGGAAGCCACTGCTAGATCATGATTTGCTCCACAAATAGAAGAGCTTCATTTTCAGTGGAGTAAAGCACTCTGCGATATATCCCAAAGTTAGTTATTATATCTCTGAGGTTTAGTCGCCACAGGGAGAGCATTTGTATCTCCCAATGTGCATTAAAACACAATTCTTTTTTTACAGAGACAAATCATGCTGTTGAGGAATAGATATGCATCGGTGAATTCCCAAGCCCTTAGTCTCCTTAATGATACCTCCCTTTCAGGCTGCAAGACTATGCATTCTTACCTGAGGGCAGGCCCGTAGCCAGGATTTTGTTTCGGGAGGGGCTGGGGTTTTGGTTTGGGTGGGGGGGAGGCTGAGTCTGAGCGGGAGAGGGTCTACCCTAGTAAACCTTTTGTATCGTTATCCCAATACCCCCATGCATATGGGATATATTGAGCATGGTGATCAGATCAAGATATGAATAAACATAACAGTTCAAATAATAAATGTAAGGCCTTCTCGTGGACCACCCTGGGAATTTCGGGGGAGGGGGCTGAAGCCCCTCAAGCCCCCCCCCCCCCCGCTACATGCCTGCCTGGGGGTAAGCTCCAATAAAAGTAGTAGCATTTCCCTCTGAGTAAGTACACAAAGAATTGCACTATGTCCCTTTCGGCTGGAATTTAGTGTTACCATTAGATTTGAGAGATCTATCTTTGAAGAGCTACATTAATACAGAATGTTTGAAAAAGAACTCCCTAGTTTTAAAGTGTTTATACTTAAAACTAGGGAGTTCTTTTTCAAACACACTGTATTATAACTTGCCTTCATGTCATTGATCTCCAAACCTGTGCAACACACGGTCACCACCAACCCAGGGAGAAGCGCAACAGAGTTTTTGCGACCCTGGAGAGGATTAGGTGTGGTAGTCTTCAGGACAGACCCCCCAACCTTAAGGTCCTGCTTTTGAACGCCAGATCTGTCAATGGTAAAACAGCTGTCATCCAGGATTTGATCCTGGATGAGAGGGCAGATCTGGCATGCATCACCGAGACATGGCTGGATGAGCTGGGAGGTGTGAATCTTACCCAGCTGTGTCCTCCTGGTTTCGGGGTGCATCAACAGGCCAGAGTTGGGGGGCGGGGAGGAGGAGTTGCGGTGATCTTTCGGCAGTCCATCGCCCTGATCAGATGCGCCGTTCCACAATCCCCGAGGTTCGAGTGTGTCTTCCTGAAGGTGGGAGCCCGAGACAGCTTGGGGATTCTGTTGGTGTACCGTCCACCCCGCGACCCAGCAGTCTCTCTGTCCGAGCTAGCAGAAGTGGTCTCCAATGCGGCCCTTGTCTCCCAACAACTGATAGTTTTGGGAGACTTTAACATTCATGCCGAGTCCACATTGACAGGTGCAGCTCAGGATTTCATGGTTGCCATGACAACCATGGGGCTGTCTCAAGTTATATCAGGGCCCACACATCAGGCAGGACACACCTTGGACCTTGTTTTTGTTGTGGACGGTGGGACAGTCAGAGTGGAAGAGCAAAACATTCTTCCATTGTCATGGTCTGACCATCATCTGATCTGTTTAAGTATCGCCGTGCCTTCTAACCTCCGCAGGGGTGGTGGACCCATTAAGATGGTCCGCCCCAGGAGACTGATGGATCCGGATGGACTTCTGAGGTCTCTTGGGGATCTTCCTGTCCTGGAGACTGGCGATCCTGTCGATGTCCTGGTTGATCGCTATAATAGTGAGCTATCAAGGGCATTGGACACGATCGCTCCCGAACGTCCCCTCTCACTGCGTAGAGTCGCGTCGACTCCTTGGTTTACCGAGGAGTTGGCTGTGATGAAGCGTAGGAGGAGGGGACTAGAGTGCATCTGGAGGAAATCTCGGGACGTGTCCGACCAAGCACGGGCTAAAGCCGCTATTAAGGCGTACTCCGTGGCTCTGCGAGCAGCCAGGAAAGTTTTCACGACTGCCCGCATAGCGTCTGCAGCCAACAGGCCATCGGAGTTGTTCCGAGTTGTGGGGGAGCTCCTGCGGCCTCCTGAGGTCCAGGGGCTTCCCGATGACTTGGCAACTGGGTGCAGCGATTTCGCGCACCACTTTGCAGGCAAAGTTGCTCAGATACGCCTTGAGCTAGACTCCAGCTCAATTGTGGTCTCAGCGGAGGTAACCGAGGTACCTGTCTGTTCGATCTTATGGGATTCTTTCCGGCTTGTTCTTCCTGATGACGTGGAGGGGATTCTTGGGTCTGTGAGGGCGACCACCTGCGCTCTGGATCCTTGTCCCTCTTGGCTGGTCAAGCTGGCCAAAGATGGGTTGTTGGATTGGTTTGTGACCATAATAAATGCTTCTTTGGTTCAGGGGTCGGTGCCATCCTACTTTAAGCAGGCGGTAGTAAAACCACTACTAAAAAAGCCTTCGCTTGACCCATCTATTTGTAACAACTACAGACCAATCTCCAACCTCCCGTTTTTGGGCAAGGTTCTGGAGCGGGTGGTTGCCACGCAGCTCCAGGAATTTCTCGATGACACTGATTTTCTGGACCGCTCGCAGTCTGGCTTCAGGCCTGGGTACAGTACCGAGACGGCTCTGGTCGCCTTGGTGGATGACCTCCGCAGGGAGCTGGACAGGGGGAGTGTGACCCTGCTGGTTCTCTTGGACATCTCAGCGGCTTTCGATACCATCGACCATGGTATCCTTCTGGGGAGGCTCGCCGGGATGGGGCTCGGTGGCACGGTTCTGCAGTGGCTCCGGTCCTTCCTGGAGGGTCGTTCCCAGATGGTGAAGCTGGGGGACACCTGCTCGGACCCCTGGCCATTGACCTGTGGGGTCCCGCAAGGGTCTATTTTATCCCCCATGCTATTTAACATCTACATGAAACCGTTGGGAGAGGTCATCCGGAGTTTTGGAGGGTGTTGCCATCTCTACGCAGATGACACGCAAATCCACTACTCATTTCCATCTAACTCCAAGGAAGCCCCTCGGATTCTGAACCAGTGCCTGGCCGCTGTGGCGGACTGGATGAGGAGGAACAAGCTGAGGATCAATCCTGACAAGACAGAGGCCCTCCTGGTCAGTCGCCCATCTGATCGCGGTATTGGGTGGCAACCTGTGCTGGACGGGGTTGCACTCCCCCTGAAATCACAGGTCCGCAGTTTGGGGGTCCTCCTGGATTCAGCGTTGACGCTTGAGGCTCAGGTGTCGGCGGTGGCCGGGAGGGCTTTCGCACAACTCAAACTTGTGCGCCAACTGCGACCATACCTCGTGAAGTCTGACTTGACCACGGTGGTGCATGCCTTAGTTACCTCTAGACTGGACTACTGTAATGCGCTCTACGTGGGGCTTCCCTTGAAGACGGCCCGGAAACTACAATTGGTCCAGCGCTCGGCTGCCAGATTAATAACAGGGGCGAGCTACAGGGAACGATCTACTCCCCTGTTTAAAGAGCTCCACTGGCTGCCGTTCACTTTCCGGTCCCAATTCAAGGTGCAGACCATCATCTATAAAGCCCTAAACGGTTTGGGACCCACCTACCTTAGGGACCGTATCTCCTACCATAAACCTGCTCGTTCCCTTCGTTCATCCGGGGAGGCCTTCCTTTCGCCACTGCCTCTGTCCCAGGCCCGTCTTGTGGGAATGAGGGAGAGGGCTTTTTCTGCTGTGGCCCCCCGACTGTGGAATTCATTGCCCACTGAGATTAGGCAAGCCCCCACCTTGTTAGCCTTTAAGAAAGATCTAAAAACATGGCTTTTCCGATGTGCCTTTGGGGAGTAAATGTAATATATTGCTCTGGCCATTCCCCTTGGTTTTTATCCTTTAGACTGCTCCACCATTTTATTTCCCTGTTTCCCCCTATTCCTATGTCTCTCTCTCCCGAGTTTTTAATTAAGTGTTCATGTGGCCCGCCCTGTTTTTTACTGTTTTCTCTGATTTGTGCTGTAATGTATATGATTATTTTTGCACTGTTATATTGTGTTATGATATGTTGTTTTATTTTGTTATATTGTATGGTGTCTGGGCATGGCCCCATGTAAGCCGCCCCGAGTCCCCGTTGGGGAGATGGTGGCGGGGTATAAATAAAGTTTTATTATTATTATTATTACTTAGGAAGACCAGTGGCATATGAGAAATGGGCTCACTGAATGTGTTTTCTCAGATAGCCTCATTATGAAAATTCACTCCCTGGTTTTTTCATTCACTGTGCCCATTCCTGGCTGTCTACTGGTGTGTCCAGAGCTTTCCCATTACTGGATCCCATAATGCAATTTGAAGAGAATAACTTTCATTTGTTGATTGAGGCCAGATTTCCACTCTCCCCTGCAGTGACTAGAATTGCTAGCATTCCATAAAATTCTTCAACTGGTTTGTAAGCCATTTAATAATATGCTGAAATGGCTTATTTCTACAGCATGAATGTATATCCAAGAGGGTGGACATATGCTTAAAATCTTTCCAAAACTCAGTTGGAGCAATAAATATGTGAGAACCATGTACAACTTCCCTTGTTTTATTTTTCTCATTGTGGATCATTATGGTCAGATCACTGCAACGGAAGAAGCATTCAAAACATCCTGATTTCTATCATATGACATAATCAGAAACTATAAAAGCCAAGGACAATACAACAGTTAACAAACGTAAATGCAATATAATTCCCTTATTGACAGACTTGATATCCAGGGTTTTCTTACCCAGAATCCAAGAAAATATCCCCCCTGAAAGTGTTTATGGGCCTCTAGGCCCTACAGTGCTATTCTATAGTATGCTTCAAGCTCAAACCTAGTCCAAATGTAGGGTTTGCTGTTATCCATGGTTTCAGATATCCACGGGGGATCTTGCAATGCATTTTTCATGGATACAGGGCTGGCACTGTACGTTTAAAAAAGCAGATTAAGAAGAAAGACAGGTCCGATGAGATGGACAATTAACTGTTGCCTTGAATCAAAAGATGGATCTGGGGGGCATCTCATAATTCCTATATGTTTGATTATTTCAGGAGTTAGGAATGCATGGCCCTGCCAATTTCATTTGAACTTCGGCTCTCTTCAATTTTCGCCAGCAAACCAATGATAAGGAGGATGAAAACTATCTGGAAAGCCACACTTTCTACTTATTGTGTGTATATTTTCCCCAAGGATTGAAAATCTCTGAATTCCTCAAGAACAGCTGTGGGACTTGGAATGTGACATGGAAAAGGAAAAATTGCAGTTATTTCTATGATCACCCCCAATAGTTATTTATGGTAGTTGTTACAATGTGTACATTTTCCTGTTTCTCAAAAGTATTAAAATAGTTATACTTACACTTTTAAGAAACCTGGCTGGTATGTCCTTCAATACAGAATGTGCTTCTCCTGTTTACCTTGTCGAAGCCCACAATAAATCACGAGGCAGCAGCAAAAGGCACAGCAGGAATCAGAGCTATGTAATATTAATTCTCTGCTTGTAAATAAATCCACTGTTTTTTAATTCTTGAAGTAACTGAAGTGCAACACTAATGTTACAAAAAAGAGTGAAATAATCCCTTCTTGAGTTGTAGTCATAATGTGATGTTATACCTCAGTTTTTGGGGAAAAGAATTCATATTGACCAACTCATTGTTTGTAGTAGCTGTCTGTTTCCCACTCACCCTTCTGAAGGTGATGTGTTATTTACAGCCACGGAAAAGAAAAATGGAAAACAGTCTTTTTGGACGCAGCTGCCCATGTGACACCTTGAGTTTAGTCCCTATGATTCCAGCTTTCAAGGAAATGTGCCTGGGTTGACTGCCTCAAGCAACTTCTAATGACTTTTAAATTGGTCACTCTGGTTAAATGTATCATAAGTGGTTACTTGGCACGACATTGATGATTGGAAGGGGAGGTGAGTTCACACATCCCTGCTTTCTTAACTATGGAGGGAATTTGTTAAAGGGCCAAGATTACTTTAACAGCATTTCCCCTTACATGCATATGATTAAAAACTGAAGCTCAAGGTTTTATTAGTGGTAGTGGTTGAGTGTGTGTATAGTGAGATAAGTTATATGTGCAGACGTTGACTATGTTTGCAGGTTTTGTTGCCTCTTGATTATTTTTATTCCTAGTGTCTTTGACTGCCACAGCAACATCCTAAGGATGCACATCCTGGGATTTGGAGTTTGGGAAAGCTCTAGAGCAGGCCTCTTCAACCTGCAGCCCTCCAGGTGTTTTGGACTTCATTCCCTAGAATTCCTGATCACTAAACATGCTGGCAAGGGCTTCTGGGACTCGGAGGCTCAAACATCAGGAAAGCTGCAGGTTGAAGGGGTCAGCACTAGAGTTTTCTGACTGAGAATTTTAAATGCCCCTCATTCAACCACAAATCCCAGAAGTCCACAGGGTGTTTCCATGACAGTTAAAGTGGAATTACTGTCCTTACTTATTTCACAAACTTTAAAAATGCTACTTTTCTTAGATTCAGTAGTAGTCTAGTCCTACACTGTGTATGTATCCTCTCTGTGTATGTGCCTTCATGGAAGTAGGTTCCATGAAGCTTTTTGAGATTTACTCCCAAGAGTGGGATTGTTTGTGATATCTATCCATCTCTTCCAAGTCCGAAGGAAGCAACTGATATGAATGTGTGAAAAGCGATGGCATGTAAAGTCTCAGAAGATTAAAAGCAGGATTTATAGACTGGACCATTTTGAGGTAGACAATGAATGGAGGAGGGAGTATATTAGAAAGAAATAATGCAGTTTGACACCACTGCTCTTTGTTCAGCAGTGATATTAAAGCAGTTTGAAAACACATTAACTGCCATGGCTCCATGCTAAGGAATCATGGGAGTTGTAGTTTTACAAGATCTTTAGCCTTCTCTGCCAAAGAGTGTCAGTTCTGCACTAATCTGCAAGTCCTAAGATTCCATAGTATTGAGCCATGGCAGTTAAAGTGATATTAAACTGCCTTAGTTCTACTATGTAGATGAACCCATGATTTGACATGGCAAGTTTGCATTGGGAAGGGAGGGGGGGAGCCCTGTTGTTATACAATGTGATGTTCTTGTCTCAAACAACAGGTTCTGGGATGGGGAGAACAGTGACTGTTCCCTTGAAATGGGAGTTAAATGCATGTATTCCTGCTAATCTCGTTATCTTATGTAGGTGGCTAGGGAAGGGCTCCTCAAAATGTTTACTTGACCCAGGTAAAATTCCAAGGTTTTACTCTTACTTCAAATTGGGCATGTGGAGCCTTACAGAAAAGATATTTAACTATGTCCAAGATCCTAACCCTAGCAATTGCAAATTGAGCTAAATTATACTTTCAGCACATCATTCAAAGACTGTTTGGGCTTTGGAAATATCTGGAATTTGGTATTTCTCCCAGAAATTGTCTAAATGTTGGATATAGTTGATGGGAAGATTCGGTCCTTTTGGAACTGGGCAGGTCTCCATCTGCATTTTGAGCTTTTTCAGGACAACAGCCCCTCAATGTTTTACGTATTTAAAATAATCTGCTTTCTGTTTTGTGAATATGATGCTCTTTATTAAGATATGGATGTGGAAAGTAATAGGAACCAGTGGCTTGAGACATCTCCATTTCTGTGAAGGGAAACTGTTTCTTCCCATATTCCCACATCATAAGTCAGCTCATCAAATGAATATTACTATAAGACAAACTTTTTTGAAATGAACTGAATAATCACATCTGTTGCTTTAAGCATGAGAAAATTTAAGAAGTTATTTAAATTCCTCACATTGCTGTGCTAGAACTGTCAAGGACAGAACGCCACAAGGTTCAAGATAACAGAGTTTATTGGATTACAGAACTCAAAAATGCCCGTAAAATACAAGGGCCAGGCAGTATTAGCCTTTAGGAGCAAAAGGGGCAAGGAAAAACGTTCAAAAGATAAACCGGATTAAACCGGAGTTTAATCCGGGTAAAAACAAACTGCTTGCTTCAGCCTGGGGATAAACAAAACAAAAGCCGAGGAACAAAAGATACAAAAGAATGCAACTAATTGGCAGCAGATTCCTCTCTGCTGCCAACACTGTGCTTAGAGTAACTTGCGTCGCTCCCACACACACAGCAGACAGGATTTCCAACACGAACAGATCAGCCAAGGATTGTAGCAGTAGAGTAGACCCAGTTCCTTTCCGTAGATCAAAGCCAGAAGCAGACGTTTGTAGATTCCAAGTCCAAGAAGGGGGGAAGACAAGCCGTGGTCAGTTCAGTCCGAGTTTTCAAAACAGGAGATGGCGTCCGTCAAGAAGACGACGGAAGGTCAAGCTAATAAGAGTAAGCACAGGTTTGCACAAACAAATGCCCACACAATTCCTCCCGCCGTCTGACCCTGAATTCCAAAACAACTTACGTCTCAGCACAGGAAAACACACCAGTCTTCAGGAAAGCGTCCCACACAGATCCCAAGCGTTCGTCCAGATTACCTTGCCCAACGCAATTTGCAATTGCTCCCAAGCCCCATTTTATGCCAGTTACAAATCCTCATCACTGTCAGCTGTCCTCCTTAACCCGGGCGTTTCCTCATCACTTTCCTCATCAGAGCTGGAACACCTCTGACTACGCCCCACAGCATCTCCAGCTGTGGATCCCGTCCCATCCCTCCAGCTAAGCCATGGGTCTAATCCTGAAGGTCCCCATTCATCTTCTATCCCATCATGACCAGTGGCACCCAATTCCTCCCTTACCCGAGTCCAATCCATCTCATCCTCCTCCGAACTAACCAGCCCCTCCTCCATTCTCTCCGTAAACCCCTCAAAAGACTCTTCGTCAGATGGTGCTGCAAAAATGTCTCGCAGTCTTTTTCTTTCTCGCTCCTCGAGAGTATCTGACTCTCGAGGAGTCTTACGCCCACGTCTGTCAGTAACAGAGCCATGAGGCTCAATCATAACACTATCCCCTCTCACAAAGGCCTCCTCCCCCGATGGCGGAGAAGTGGCAGTGATACCCTCCGCTATAGCACCACGACGACTAGAGGTATCTAGTTTCAACAGCGAACGATGAAAGACTGGATGGACCTTTAAACTAGACGGTAAACGCAAACGAAACGCAACGGAAGAAATCTTTTTAACGATAGGAAAGGGACCCAAATATCGTGGCGCAAACTTTCCCCCAGCCTGTTTAATATGTTTGGAAGATAACCACACCAAATCCCCTTCTTCCAACTCCTCCCCTGCCTGCCTGTGGCGGTCAGCCTGAGTCTTTTGCATTGCCTTAGCTTCCAACAGTAAGCGACGGGCAACATCATGCAATGCAGCCATTTCCGAAGAGCGGTACACAGGGTCCGAAGAGACCACATTGGTCGACGGCGCCACACCTCCCCGTGGGTGAAAACCATAAGTTAGCTCAAATGGCGTATGCTGACTAGACGTGTGCACCGCATTATTGTAAGCGAACTCCGCCACCGGTAACCACTTCACCCAAGCCGTGGGTTGATCTAAACAAAAACAACGCAAATACTGCTCTAAGAGCCCATTAACCCGTTCCGACTGTCCATCCGTCTGCGGATGAAAGGCTGAAGAAACGTTTAACTTAGTCCCTAAGCACTCATGGAAATGTTTCCAAAAGCGTGACACAAATTGCGGAGCCCTATCTGAAATAATCACCTCGGGTGCTCCGTGCAAACGATAGATGTGCTTAGTAAATAGTAAGGCCAACGTAGGGGCCGCCGGAATGGTTGAACAAGGAATAAAATGAGCCAGTTTGCTAAATAAATCCACCACCACCCAAATACAAGTATAACCCCCAGACTTAGGCAAATCTGAAATAAAATCCATGGAAATGATTTGCCATGGCCTCTCCGGAACAGGTAGAGACGACAGCAACCCTCTAGGGCGCCCAACAGGCGTCTTACTCTGCTGGCAAACAGCGCAGCTGTCACAAAAGCGCAGAATGTCTTGCCGCATCTTTGGCCACCAGTAGCTCCTGGTGATAAGCTGTACGGTCTTGAACCTGCCAAAGTGCCCAGCCATGGGTTCGTCATGGTGGGCTCTAATCACCTCCAACCTGAGGGCCCCCACTGGTACGTAGACCTGCCCCCTGCGTACCAATACTCCGTCTTGATCTTGTAGATGCGGCAGTATTGTACGGTTACCTGCTGATAGCAGCATCAGTTGCTCCTGAGTCCACACATCATCCCTCTGAGCCTCCAGGATCTGATCATGTAACCCAAGCTCATTATCTACAACACATAGAGAGGCAGTAGGCAAGATGGTCTGACATACTACCTGCTCATTGGTCTTAAACTCCGGCTTGCGAGATAAAGCATCGGCCCGCAAGTTTGCCTTCCCCTCCACGAACTGCACCTTGAAGTTAAACCTGGAGAAAAACAAAGCCCATCGGATTTGACGCTGGTTTAACTTCTTTGCTGTTTGTAAGTGCTCTAAATTCTTGTGATCAGATCTGACCACGATCTGGTGCCGTGCCCCTTCAAGCCAGTGCCGCCACACCTCAAACGCCACCTTAATCGCCAACAACTCCTTCTCCCATATGGTATAGTTCTGCTCGAAGGGTGTTAGTTGCCGCGAGTAAAATCCACAGGGACGCAAGGTCCCTGAGGAATCCTTCTGAGACAATACAGCCCCCAACGCGTAGCTAGAAGCGTCCGCTTCTACCACGAACGGTTTGTCAACATCAGGATGTGTTAGTATGTTGTCCGATTGAAAACTAGACTTAAGTTGTAGAAACGCATCGTGAGCTTCCCGCCCCCACACAAATGGCTGTTTCTTACGCAGGAGCTGCGTCAAAGGTACCGTGAGCTTTGCAAAATTCGGAATAAACTCCCGGTAGTAATTAGCGAAACCTAAGAACCTTTGTACATCCTTCTTAGTCTTTAGCTCCTGCCATGAGTTAACGGCGTCGACCTTATGTGGATCCATTTTAAGTTCCCTACCTGACACTACATGACCTAGGAACTCCACTTCAGGCACATGAAAGACGCACTTGGAAGCCTTGGCGAAAAGCCCATTAGCCCGCAGACGGTGCAGAACCTGCTTGACATGTTGACGATGTTCTTTCTCGTCCTTAGAAAAAATCAAGATATCATCCAAATAAATCACTAAAAATTGGTCAATTAGGTCCCTGAACACATCGTTCATGAACCTCTGGAAGACCGCAGGAGCGTTGCAAAGTCCGAAAGGCATGACTCGGAACTCGTGGCATCCGAAACACGTGTTAAATGCCGTCTTCCATTCATCCCCTTCCCGTATACGGATTAAGTTATATGCCCCCCGCAGGTCAAGCTTGGTAAAAACCTTAGCCCCTTGCACCCTTGACAATAGTTCCGAGATTAAAGGTAGCGGGTACCTATCCCGAATGGTGTACTTGTTTAGGATCCGATAGTCGCAGACCAGCCTAAGTTCCCCAGTCTTTTTGGCTACAAAGAATACTGGTGCCGCAGTTGGAGAGCTAGATGGGCGAATAAACCCCTTGGCTAAATTTTCATCTAGAAACTCCCTCAAAGCTTGCCTTTCCGGTACAGTCAAGGCATACAGCCTTCCTGCTGGCAATTTCGCACCTTCTGCTAACTTGATGGCGCAATCATATGGCCTATGCGGTGGTAATTTGTCCGCTTCTCTTTTACAAAATACATCAGAGAACTCCCCATACTCAGCAGGCACTCCCTCCATATCAGATTGAGTAACATTCAGAGTGCAACAATCCTGCCTCTTTAAGGTCACTTTACATGTCGCCCAATCTACTTGTGGGTTTACTACAGCTAGCCAATCCATCCCCAGGATCACATCATATCTAGGCAAGCTCGTAATATCCCACACAAACGTTCCCGTTACTCCCTGCACCTCCCACATTACTGCTGAGGTTTCATGGTTAACCACCCCAGTCTCCAGCAGTCTCCCATCTGCTCCTTCCACCCACACGTCGCATGCCTTGCGCACTCTAGGAATGCCATGCTTCTTAGCAAACTCAATATCTACATAAGAGACCGTAGCCCCTGAGTCCAGCAGTGCCAAAGTAGAAATAAGTTCCCTTCCCCCAACAGATAATGTAATGGGTACGAAAACATGCTTCCTCCCCTCAGTTGACTGCTTGAGGAGCCCTAGTGCGTTGGACTCACGTCGCACTAGGGCTGGCCTTTTCCCGAAAGCTGAGAAGGTTTCACATTACAGTTTTTGGCAAAATGCCCCGCATTCCCACAGTACAAACACAACCCCAGCTGCCTCCTACGGCTCCTTTCCTCTGTAGACAGCTTTTTAAAGACCCCAAGCTCCATAGGCTCTTCCCCCATCACCACAGGTGTCCTGGTAATATGCATGGGTGGCGCACACATTGCTTTCGAGTGTTTACGAGCCTCGAACCTTGCGTCTAAACGCAGCACCTTAGCTACTAAGGCGTCCCAATTTTCAGCCGGCTCCAAGCGTGCTAATTCATCCTGGAGCATATCACTTAACCCGGCAGTAAATAAAAGCATGAATGCATTTTCCCCCCAATCCAGCTGGTGGCGATACAGGTTAAACTTATTTAAGTAATCCAAAACAGTCCCCTTTCCCTGTTTCAACCGATACAGAGCCCACCCAGCATTCTCCGTGCGGAGAGGATCCCCAAAAGTGTCAGTTAATAACTGTTTGAAATTATTCAAATTGTCCTTGACTGGGTCATTTCCCAAAATTAAATTAGTGGCCCATTGTCCTGCGGGACCGGTCAACAAACTCAAAATAAATGCCACCTTGCTAGTGTCTGTAGGAAAAGCATGAGCACTGAGCTGGGAAAAATAAAGCTCCACTTGTGCCAAAAAGGTTGGCAACTTGCACCTGGTTCCGTCAAAGCGTTCAGGAGTCAAAACATGTCCTTTCACAGCATGAGCTGCTTGGCTGACGGTAAAAGCCGTTTGCAATTGGTCAAATTTGGCCCTTAACTCCTCCATCGTCTTCCTGACGGGTTTATTGCTGCAATAAACTTTTTTATGGCGTTGGGCAATCTGTCAAGGACAGAACGCCACAAGGTTCAAGATAACAGAGTTTATTGGATTACAGAACTCAAAAATGCCCGTAAAATACAAGGGCCAGGCAGTATTAGCCTTTAGGAGCAAAAGGGGCAAGGAAAAACGTTCAAAAGATAAACCGGATTAAACCGGAGTTTAATCCGGGTAAAAACAAACTGCTTGCTTCAGCCTGGGGATAAACAAAACAAAAGCCGAGGAACAAAAGATACAAAAGAATGCAACTAATTGGCAGCAGATTCCTCTCTGCTGCCAACACTGTGCTTAGAGTAACTTGCGTCGCTCCCACACACACAGCAGACAGGATTTCCAACACGAACAGATCAGCCAAGGATTGTAGCAGTAGAGTAGACCCAGTTCCTTTCCGTAGATCAAAGCCAGAAGCAGACGTTTGTAGATTCCAAGTCCAAGAAGGGGGGAAGACAAGCCGTGGTCAGTTCAGTCCGAGTTTTCAAAACAGGAGATGGCGTCCGTCAAGAAGACGACGGAAGGTCAAGCTAATAAGAGTAAGCACAGGTTTGCACAAACAAATGCCCACACAATTCCTCCCGCCGTCTGACCCTGAATTCCAAAACAACTTACGTCTCAGCACAGGAAAACACACCAGTCTTCAGGAAAGCGTCCCACACAGATCCCAAGCGTTCGTCCAGATTACCTTGCCCAACGCAATTTGCAATTGCTCCCAAGCCCCATTTTATGCCAGTTACAAATCCTCATCACTGTCAGCTGTCCTCCTTAACCCGGGCGTTTCCTCATCACTTTCCTCATCAGAGCTGGAACACCTCTGACTACGCCCCACAGCATCTCCAGCTGTGGATCCCGTCCCATCCCTCCAGCTAAGCCATGGGTCTAATCCTGAAGGTCCCCATTCATCTTCTATCCCATCATGACCAGTGGCACCCAATTCCTCCCTTACCCGAGTCCAATCCATCTCATCCTCCTCCGAACTAACCAGCCCCTCCTCCATTCTCTCCGTAAACCCCTCAAAAGACTCTTCGTCAGATGGTGCTGCAAAAATGTCTCGCAGTCTTTTTCTTTCTCGCTCCTCGAGAGTATCTGACTCTCGAGGAGTCTTACGCCCACGTCTGTCAGTAACAGAGCCATGAGGCTCAATCATAACACGAACACTGTGCTTGTCTTTTATTAGCTTGCTTTTAGGTTTGCATGTGTATGGACCTGACATCTATAAATATATATATGCAAACTCCATCTGGGTTTGTTTAAGCACATGTGTATGAAGAGGTACGTAAAGATACTATGTGACTAGCACATTACAGCCCAGTCATAAACATGGTCTCCTAGGAAGTAAATCCCACTGACCACAGTGGGATTTATGACATCCAAATACATTTCTTTCGGTTGCATACAAACCACTCAGAGTAGTCATGTTGTCGACCGCGTTTTAGGGGATCGGGCCCTTAAGGAGAGACCCGATCCGGTCCTGAGAGAACAGACCTTGGCGAAGCCAAAAGGAGAATTACGAGCCGCAATACAACCTGAAGCCGAAATGAAGAAGGTCCGCCAAAGTTGAAGGAAAATCCACCAAGGAGTCTTTATTGAGCAATTCAGCTGAAGAGGACTCTAGTAGCGATCATTCGGTCTACTAGGGTACCATACAATCAAAATAAAGCCATATTTATACAAAATTTCAGTCTGACAGCCCTTTGAATTTCCCGCCCTGCTTCCCCGCCCATCTGATCGTTGATAGGCTAGAAGGTTGAACGAGGCGGGCTTTCGTTTCCCGCCTTGCTCCGTTGGCCCAATAGGAAGCTGCCTTTTGTCTCTACTCGGGCCAATCAGGAAAGAGAAGGCGGGAGTTATTGAAACAATGAGGTGACAGGGCAGGAACTATCGGATTAAGTCCTGCTAGACCGATTTCTAAAAGGGTGCTTAATTTATTAATGGCAGCAATCAAGGGTGTCCGGGTTTCTGTCATGTATACAGATTTTAGATATGCCTTGGGGTGTCAGAGGTGGAAGCAAAGATGGGTGGTGATGAGCCATATTGACAGGCTCTGCAGGGCGCCTTCCTGAGGTGTCCTGGATTTTCCTTTGGGTGAGATATGACAATGTTTGCCTTGGGGCGAATCACCTTTAGGTCAACACTCCGAATTCGGCGATTCAAGCCCTATATTGTCCATGCAATTTGAATTTGATTGGGTTTAGCGGTGGCAGATTATCCTTTTGTTTTTGGGAAGGGAAGCCTGGGTCATAGGAAATGGGATAAGTTCTGGGGTTCAGGTTGAGTTCAAAATATTTCCTATTTGATTTCATGACTTGACAATTATATGAAATAAAATGAAAAATAAAATAAAGTTGGAATATAAACCATGCTGGGAAAAATACATATTTTCCGGGGATCCCAAAGAGTACAAATACATATAGGCAGATAGATAGATTTCATGGAAATAAGGGAGAATCCATAAAAGTGAGTTACATTGCATAAAGGGGAATCATGAATGATATAAACAATTGAAAATACTTGATAAGAACGAAGTTCATAACATCTGGAGAACCCAGCATGGAAATTCATAAAAGTGGAGTTTTAGCAGCATGATTTTACAATTCATGAAGTTGTTATCTCTTGCCTCAGGCTAAAAGGTCAAACACCTTTTGTGCAGAGAGTCACAGTAAACTCCAGTAAAAAGTCTCAATCACCTTCTACTATAAATATATGGAATATAGAACATAAAGTCTTGATTTTTGAACTATCTTTTACAAAGTCCTGGGGGGGAGGGTGGTCACCTCGATCACAGTCATTACAGAAATTTAGTAAGACTTCTTACACCCACATACCCAAGTACTGTTGAATAAGGTTAGATGTCTCTAGCATAAGCCTCTCATGGATGGTCAGGTTCCTTCCACCTGAGGCAAGTTTATGATCCATAGGAGGTACCATAACTGGCAAAAGGTGGAGAATGGATAAGTTTGCAAGTTTGATTTCTTCTTTGCAGTTCCTTCTTCCCTTTCACCAAATGTTTTGCAAGGTTGGGGGACCCACTAGATCAGACCTGCACAACCTGTGGCTCTCCGGGTGTTTTGGACTTTAGCTTCCGGAATTCCCAATCATTGGACAAGCTGCCCAGGGCTTCTGGGAGTTGGAGTCCCAAACATATGAAGGGCCACAGTTTGTGCAGGTCCTGCTCTAGAACTCTCTTGTACCACACAATTATAATGAGATATTTCCACTTTAAAGTGTCTTTAATATACTAGACTCCATCTGATCTTTGAAGCTAAATAGGGTCAGTCATGGTTCATACTTCGATGAGCCAACAGATCCCAGTGCTGTTGGCTATAATTCAGAGGAGGTCAATGATAAAATCACCTCTGTGCATTCCTTGCCTAAGAAAACCCTTGGAAATTCATGGGGTCACCATAAGTCCACAGGTGACTTGAGAGCGCATACACATATGTTTCCAATTGAGCTGCAATGGCAGCATCCTATAGAGAATCCTTGCATTGACATTTAATGTTCCCAGACAGAAAGCTCATTTAGTGCCTCCGACCAAACTACAAAACCAAGGATTCCATAGCTTGCAGCCATGCACTTCAAGTGGAATCAAAACAGTATATCTGTAGTGTGAAAGAGCCCTTAGTCAGCGTAGACTGCCTCCATGCGTTCTTCCATCTGGAGTAGTCTGAGAGGAATTTCCTCCAGGGACTGCTCCCACTGGCAGTGTAAATCACCCTGTTCTAGCTGCTGGGCCCTTTTAAAATTGACAAAGATCCCCCTCCCTCCAAATAGTTGCAGGTCATATGGGAAGGGAATTCCCTTCCCATGTTTGTTGCCATTGGGAAAAGGTCCAGGAGCCACAGCTTTGGGCAGCACTATTTCAGATATTTTCCATCAGCTTTCAGCAGTCACAACTAGATGGCCAATGAAGGAGTCTAGGGGCCCTTCCACACAGCCATATAACCCAGAATATCAAGGCAGATGACTGCTTTGAACTGGATTATCTGAGTCCACACAGCCAGATAATTCAGTTCAATGTGGATTTTATATAACTGTGTGTAAGGGGCCTAGGAGTCTGGAGGTTGCCTACTGCTGTCTTGATGTGTGACCAGAAAATACAGTACCTTTACTTTTATGACTCTGAAGGTATACTTAAGCTATTTAACTGCAGGTGGTGCAATACAACTTCTATTATGCAGATTATGGATAATTCACTGTGGAAGTGATTATTGCTGTTGTTGTGTGCTTTCAAGTCATTTCTGACTAATGTCAACCCTAAGGGTACTCCATCACAGATTTTCTGAGTCTGAGGATGTGTGATTTGCCCAGAGCCACTTGGTTTCCAGAATTGTACTCACATCACAAAAAAGTCCAGAGGATCAGTAACCTTGCAACCTCACCAATCCTTTATTTTCTGAACAGTGATATAAGCATTGGGCAGCAGAGGGCAGGCTTTCCCATGGCTGAATCCATAGCCTGGCTCTGCCGCTATTGTTATGTTTATGCAAATAGCCTTTGACATAATAGCTTTGAAACAGTCGAAAATTGGATTGTGCCTTGAGGCCAAACATTCAGACCACCACCTTGGCTATATTCATCTGCCAGAGTAAATTGGGTTCAATGTAGGCTTCACGTGCTGAATTTCAGAGCAAGATTACTGGGTGGCAATAACTTTTGTCTAGCGAAGACAAACTGCAGGTTTCTGGCAGGAACACTGGAAACATTTAGCCTCCCACTATCCGTGGAGATATAGATTGTGCTGGGAATTTCCTTTGACTTCCAAGGACACTTTCTCAAGCTGGAATCTCCATTTCTAGCTTTTGCCAGCATCTCAGTCAAATCAAAATCCAAACTTCTGAAATAAATACATTATCATGCAATGAACTCAAGCCATTCAAATAGTGAACTTCGTGAATAGTGAATATCTCTTTATGTGATAATGCCAGGAGATTTTTTTTAAGTGAAGCTATTTTTAAGGAGCTACAATGGTAACTATTTCAGAGTTATTGTAGCTTATATTTGAGAGGAAGGATCTGGCAAAACCACCCCTGAGTATTCCTTGTGCAAGAAAATCCTTTGAAATTCATGGGGTTACCATAAATTGAAAGGAAATTTGAAGGCACATGCATGTGTGCATGTACATGAATGATGAGAATATAGGAATGTAATGCTTTGCTGATTTCATTCTTGAAGTAATTAATTTTTCCAATTCTCTTTCTTGTGTAAAAAAAAAAGTCTTCAAAAACTGGAGTTTGTAATTTAACTTATTCTGTGCAAATGTTTTACATGGATTTTTGTGCAAAAATACTATTTTATACAGAAATATTGTCTTTTTAGAAAATGCTGTTTGCTACTCAGAAAATATTGCTTCCTGCACAAAGGGCCTGTGTGTAGATTTTGAGCAGATTATATCCCAACTACCATATTTTCTGTGCAGAACTACATGCAAATCTTGAACTATGAATAAATAAATAAATCATCATCATCAACAACTTTATTTGTATTCCACCCTATCTCCCCAAGGGGACTCGGCAGATTCCAACATAACGGCAAACTTTTAATGCCTCCATAAAACAAATAAATACTGACCTAAAATCCCAGAAAAACTCCACATATAAAAATAACATTAAAACCTAACATCAGATTGAAGCCTATCATCAGTAAATTAAACTACACGTAAACAGACAAAATTATATAATGACATAAAATCTGACAAAGACCCAGAATTATTTTGCTAACTAGCATTCACAAAGCGGTGTGGGTTGGTTGTGTAGTCAAATGATGGTCATTGGGATGAAGATACTCATCACTCTAGGATTCTACAATTGTGAAACACAGTTCTGACTCTGGCCACTTAAAAGAATAGTTTTCTTATTGTGTTGTCAAAGGCTTTCATGGCTGGGATCACAGGATTGTTGTATGTCTTTTGGGCTGTGTGGCCATATTCCAGAAGTATTCTCTCCTGATGTTTCACCCACATCTATGGCAGGCATCCTCAGAGGCTGTGAGGCATGGATAAACTGGGCAAGGAAGGAAAAAATATATATCTGTGGAGAGTCCAGGGTGTGGCAAGAGTCCTTTGTCAGTTGGAAGCCAGTGTTAATGTTTCAGTTAATCACCCTAATTAGCATTGGAAAGGTTTGTCTCTTGCCAGGGGGGCTTCCTTTGTTAAGAGTCATTAGCCGTCCTTGGGGCTCCTCTGCCCTCAGAGTGTTGCTTCCCATCTACTGTTTTGATTTTTTTTTTTGATTTTTTAATACTGGTAGCCAGATTTTGTTCATTTCATGGTTTCCTCCTTTCTGTTGAAGTTGTCCACATGCTTGTGGATTTCAATGGCTTCTCTGTGTAATCTGAAATGATAGTTGTTGGAGTGGTCAAGCATATGAGAATAGGCAACTGACTCTCCATATAATTTGACTTAACACTATGACTTCATCAAAAGAAGAGGAAGAGAAACAGAATTATCCAGGGCTGATGTTGTCAAAATCCTAAAGGGAAAGGGGAGAGTTTGCCTGGGTGGAAAAGGTGACATTTTTAGTAAAAGTAATACATTTATGCAGAATCACTGCCCCTTTTTTATAGATATCTATTTCAGTGTCACTTGCCCTGATGTTGTCAATTGGTACAATTTGCACTCCCCTAGTGATGCCTTGGCTGGCACCCACTGATACAGGTAATTTTGGCTACTCCATACATACAATTTTTAGAACTATAGAGTTGGAAGGTATTGTAGATGTTAGCTTCTCTAATCTCAGGTTGTTTGCAAGATTTACAATATGGAATTCATGTTCAGGCATCCCCCAAACATTTCAAGTTTAGTGTCGTATATGCAGTAGATAAAGAACTCTTATATAGTAAAGAGACTGTGCTCACTAAAGTACCTATCCAGTTTAAAATATGTTTGAAATATAAAATATAGAAGTTTTTGCATAAAAAGAAGACATATATTAAATTAAATTTAAATCTTACCTTTCTCCTAGTATAGAGAACCAAAGATGGTTTAGTGTATAAATTAAAAAGAAAATCCCACTAAAATAATAATACAAAAGTTAAACCAAAGCCATTGAAAAGATAATACTGAATAGACATTCACTTTAAAATTAATTTAAAAGTACAATATTAATGGGGATTGACTAGACTGTGGTTATGTAGAACCTCTGATCTGACCATTAAATTACCTCACTTTTAGTCCCAACATGCCATATAATTGTATTGAAGAACCCAATGATTCCTAGAGAGATATCTTCATTATAATTCCAATATAATTTTATGGCAACCTCTGGGGCAAGCATACCATAGAATCATCTGGAAGACCTAGGAAATTCTTAAAGAGGCTATTTTTTTCCCTAGCTGCAGTCAAGTAAAAGGCTAAATATGGGTTCCATGATTTCAGGGTCTTACAGTGGTGCAGTGGGTTAAACCCTTGTGCTGGCAGGACTGCTGACTAATAGGTCAGAGGTTTGAATCCAGGAAAAAGCAGGTGAGCTCCCTCTGTCAGCTCCAGCTCCCCATACGGGGACATGAGAGAAGCCTCTCACAAGGATAGTAAAAGCATCAAACATCTAGGCGTCCCCTGGGCAACATCCATGCAGATGGCCAATTCTCTCACACCAGAAGTGACTTGCAATTTCTCAAGTCGCTCATGACATGAAATAAGGGGGTCTTACTGTATTTAAACACATGTCTCCCAAGTATTTGAAAACAGGAAGGGCATATGAAAGAATTCATGGCATCTGTACCTTTAATAGTTGTTTAGAATAGATTGGAAATATTTCAGTAGATATAGCTTTTCATGCAAGCTTCATTTGTCCCTTGCTGAAATTTCCCTCTTCTACCTGACTGTTAAATGTACAGGAATCCTGCCGCCTTTGTCATGTGGCCAAACTATTTGTAATGGGCCTTATCTTTCCTGAGCTTCAGCAAACCCTTTCCCCTGCCCCACAAAAGCTGCAACAAGGGTTCTTATTTTATGCCCCTTTCCCTGTCTTTTGCTTTCATTTCTCCTCTGTTCTTTTATTTTTACAATTAATTAGCGAATCATTTTGCTTCAGACCTCTTCCTTATAAAAAAAAATCCAAATCCCTGCATTAGGTCTGGTCAGAACAAAGGTGGGAGATTTTATGTCTCAATTTTTGTTCATTACGGCAGAGAGTATCCCCTCCCCTCTTCCTCCCCCCAGCCTTTCCCTCCCTCCCTCCCCCTCCCTCCCCCTCCCTCCCCAGCCTCCTTTAGAGGATCAGTTATCCCCGTGCCCCTAAACTCCTCACTCTCGCCAGCCGCATAGGATGAGCCATCACTGCCCTTTATCTTCCGTTGGCTCATTAAGAGAAATGAACCTGAGTCTGAGAGAAGTGACACGAGGGAAATAAAAATGTAATCCCTCGGTGCCACCTATAATGAATTGTTATGAAAACCATGAAAATATCTGTCTGCGGATATTGTTCTTTGATTTGAAGTCGGTGTTGTAAGCAGTAATTTTTGTCATTAAAGCTGTTAATCTGCTCAGCGCTCCTCATAAGTTTTTATGAAGAAAAACAGCCTCGCTGCCTACACGCTCGTCTTCGCAGGAAGCTCCTGAGCAGCGCACCATGAGCGAGGGTGCATCTGAATAATTAGTTTTAATTATGGCGGAGGTTGCTGTCTGTTTCAGCTGCAAAGCTATGGTTCTTCAGGCAGCTTGTCCACCAGAGCACCACGCTGGGCTGACCAGCCTGCTTAGCTTGTCAAAATGTTATCCTGTGTATGCCAGCTTTGTGTGCTTAATGTGGTGATGGGTGCAACCACACTTACCGGGCAACCCAAGTAATGTGGTGTGTTCCTGAAGCAGAAGAATTTGGAAAGGAGTTGTAAGCACTGATGCTTTCCTGACAGGATTAGGAAGAGCAGACTGAAGAAAAGACCACAACAGTTCAAAGAGAACTAGAATGTTCTCAAATATAACATCTTTCACCTTCCTTGATTTTTGGATAACAAAAAGTAGGCAGCTCTTCACAAGATGCACAATCCACTTGGAAGACTCATTAGACCTTGATATGCTAAAGAAATCTATTGGGAAAAAAAAGTAAAATGGCTTCCAGAAAAGGAAATGGAAGTCTCTTGGCCATCATCATAGTATCATAGAGTTGGAAGAGACCACAAGGTCAATTCAGTCCAACCCCTTCTCATGCAGGGTCACACAATTAAAGTATTCCCAACAGATGGCCATCTAGTCTCTGTTTAAAAATCTCCAGACAAGTAGACTCCAACCCTTCAAGGCAGCATATTCCACTGTTGAATAGCTCTTACTTTCAGGAAGTTCTTCTCAATGTTTAGGTGAAATATTTTTTCTTTTCATTTGAATCCATTGATCTGTGTCCTAGTCTCTAGACCAGTGCTTCTCGACCTTTGGTCCTTCAGGTGTTTTGGACTTCAGCTCCCATAGTTCCTAACAGCTTGCAAGCTGTTTGGGATTTCTGCTCTAGAGCAACAGAGTTTGCTCCCTCCTCAATGTGATATCCTTTCAAAAATTTAAACATGGCTATCATGTCTCCTTTCAACCGTCTCATCTCCAGGCTAAACCTACACTGCTTCTTAAACTATTCTTCATAAAGCTTAACTTCCAGGCCTTATACCATTTTGTCACCCTTCTCTGGACACATATCAGTTTGTCAGTATCTTTTCAGAATGGTGGTGCTCAGAACTGGATGAAATATTCCAGGTGAGGTCTGACCACAGCAGAGTAGAGTGGTATGATCGTTTCCCTTGATCTAGACAAGGAATCCTCAAAGCTGTTTGGGCCTTAAACTCCCAGAATTCCTGACCAAGCTGATGAGGGCTTCTGGGAGTTGGAGGTCAAAGCAGCTAGAGGGTCACAGTTTGAGGATGCCAGTTCTAGGCACTATCCTTCTAGTGATGCAGCCATGATGATTAGAACCAAGTATCCAGGGTCAGCCCAAGATATTTTATTGTCTGAGAAAAATAAAAGATGACACCTCTTGAATTCTTTTAATAATTATTTTGAATGGAATGGTAGTTGAATCTTACTTTAATAATGGGAACAGGGTAGGGCCCTCTGTCACATTTGAGAGCAAGAAGTTACATTAAGGGGACACAGGGCAGGTCGTAGGGCACATACAACTCAGGCCACTCCTCAGCTTTCATCATCTGCTTCCTGAGACAGCTGCATCATTCTACCTAGCCATAAAGCCTGGACCCTGCTGGAATTAAAAGTAGGGTCCACCTCAAGAAGTTGACAGATGTAGTATAACTGCACCAAATAAAGAAATATCCACTTTAACCCCCAACATTCTTATTATAGTCACTGGAATTCAGTCCAAGATAAGCAGTTATGACTCTATAGCTGATCAACTTCATAGGATAATATATTCTTTACCTAGATAATCACTGGTGCTACAGGTTGGTCAGGACTCAGTTGCAGAATTACTCTTTACAAGTCCAGCTGATAAGAGTGGAGTCTAATTGCTTCTTCAATTTTATTGAACTTCACAGAACTTCAGAGAAAAAGAAAGGAAAGATCAAAAGAGTGTGCATTGACTTTAATTAAGCTGTTTTTTCGACACTTTGTTTAACCCCTCACTGTTGGATAAAGCTGCTCTGTTTTTGGATATTTTATATTTGTGCTACATAGACATAAAATGTGTATTCTTAATTAGTGTGGTGCCAAATGTTCACACATTGCAATTTTTTTTTTTACAAAATTTGCCATATTTGGCCTAAAATAGGTATAATCACAAAACTACCAATGATACTTTAAAAGGATAATACAATAGTTGAGTGTGTGGATAGTTGCCTTTACCTTTACTTGCCCCCTGAGGTTGTCCTTCACATGCTATAATTTCTGTATGTTCCCTTGATCTCAATGGGGTGATTTTACTTGGGACTAACTATAGTCATTTTAACGATCCTTTTGTGTTGTGGCTACAGGCTACAGTTGGGTTTCTCCTCACCCCATAACTATTGCGTTCCACAGTGCACAATGGAATTATGCTGTTCCTAGGGCAGGGTCAGAATCAGATGGTCTTCTGAATAGTCCTGAAAGATAGCTTCTAGCATTTCCACGATAAGGTATGCTGGTTGACAGGAGTTGCAATTGCGCAACATTTATAAGATTGCTTGCTTTCCATCCATGAGGGTAAATATCTGGTCACAGCTGAACTTTGATACAGTTTTCATGCATTTCTTTTTCTCTCACACACTCATAAAAATACTAGAGGATGAACAAATAGGATATTCAGTCCAATGTTAAATGCTTATTGAAAACCTTATTTTCAACCCTTTGGGCTTATTTACATGGGCCATATATTCTGCATTGGATCAGATGTCAAACCTAGATGTCCAAGCAATATCCAGGGTCTTCCAACTCCTTACCATGGTGTAAAACAGGTTACCCCAGTTTTACCCTGTGTTGTGCAAAGTCAGGGAATATTTTAGACTTTCAACAAAACTCTGTAGCAGCCCTACACTTTGGGAGGAGTGCAGACAGCATGACCAGCTCTAATTCAAACCTGTCTGCTGTCCATATGGCCTGGTGCTGTCTCCTTTTAATTGCCCTCAGCCAAGCAGGGAAAGAGAGATGGATCAGGCCCATGTCACGCTCCCACCCACCTCCCAGATGTCTACAGAGTTCTGGAGAGTTCCTGGCCATTAATGGGCACTTTTGCTGACATCGGCAAAGGTTCCTGTGCACCCAAGAAGAGAAGGGGTAATCGTAGTGACAGGTGATCTGTACTCTGTCACTATTGTGGGATGGTGATGGATAGTGTGGCCACTTCTGAGCCCAGTCCAGAGCATTATTATTTTGGATTGGTGTCAGATTTTAGTGCAGATGTATACAAGCCCTTGCACATATTTTCTTCCCCTCCTGTTCACACATTGGTTTCCCATGCTGTCTGTTTGAGGCTAGATTAAGGAAGGAATGCATTTGCGTTGCTCATTTAAATGGACCAGCACGCAAATCCAGCTTTGGTTGCATTTACTGGGTGACTGTGGCAAGATATTATGATTTTGTGAATGTAAAAAAAAATTATATATATTTTTTCATATATAAAATAGCTTTTTCCCCACAGTTTCGCTAGGTCAGTGTGGTATAGTGGTTTGAGCTCTGGACTATGATTCTGGAAACCAGGATTAAGTTCCTCACTTGGCCCAACTGAGTTACCTTGGGAGAGCCTCACACTCTCAGCCCTCGAGAACCCTCTAAGGTTGCCATAAGTCACAAATGATATGAAGACACATAGCAGCAGCAGCAGCAGGAGCAGCAGCAGCAACAACAACAGCAATAACAACAACAAAGTCAAGCCATCTGGCTGGATACAATCCTGTTGAAATTCAATTTGCCATTCAAATATGGATGGCATCCATACACTCTCTATTATGCTCAGTGGGGTGTGCCTGCAGATGCAAGAATAAGTGTGTTCATGCCATTTATGTGCTCCAAATAGTCCATTATGCACACCATCGAAAGACCCACAGTAAACATAGCCCCTTTCTCTTTATGTATTTGTTTGTTTTATCTCCTGAGGGGAGACCCACATTGGTTCACATCAAGTTAAGAATAAATTACACTAAAAATGATAAAATTGTAAAAGCATGAAATAAACAGGTCCATTAAAACATTTAAACCTAGCAAATTACAAGTAAAGCCATATTAAAATAAGATAAAAATAAAAATACAATCTGGCCCATCAGAAAAGACCCCTCTGCCATTAACATACAAGAGACAGGGCCGGTCCAACGTTGACGCGGATGAAGCCGCGGCTTCGGGCGCATATGGAAGGGGGCGCTGTTGAGGCCTAATTTTGTGTGTGCACCAACGTGCACGCACAGCACCATCGCCCAAAAGCGCCCTCCCTCTTCTCCCTCTTTTCCCTCCCTCCTTCCTCTTTTACCTGCTCTCCCCTTCTGCCTTGCAGCCAGGCTTTGAGGCTGCGGAGGGGGCAGGGCTGGGGCCTAAGGGCACGCAGGGCACGCCCCTCCCAGGAGACCACGCCCCCTGCTTCCGAAGGAGTGCCTTGGAAGTGCCCTTTGGCCCCGCCCCCTCCTTAGCCCGCGCTTGGCCCAATCAAGATGGCGGCTCATGGGCTATCTGGCAATGTTCCAGAAAGATTCTCTCCTGACGTTTTGCCTGCATCTATGGCAGGCACTCTCAGTGGTTGTGAGGTCTGTTGGAAACAAAGCAAGTGGGGTTTATATATCTGTGGAATGTTCAGGGTGGGGAAAAGAACTCTTGTCTGAGGCACATGTGAATGTTGCAAATGGCCACCGTTATTAGCATTAAATAGCCTTGCAGATTCAAAGCCTGGCTGCTTTTTGCCTGGGGTAATCCTTTGTTGCTATGTGTTAGCTTGCCCTGATTGAGGATCCCCTGGCGCCCTCCCTCTTCACCCTCCCTCCCTCCTTCTTCTCCCTCCTCTCCTTTTCCCTCCCATCCTTCACTCTTTCCTTCCTTCCTTCCTTCCTTCTTTCCTCCTTCATTCCTTCCTTCCTTCCTTCCTTCTTTCTTTCCTCCTTCCTTCCTTCCTTCCTTCCTCATCTCCTTTCTACTGCATGGACATTCATAGGCAGTTGTCCCAGTCTCTCTTGTGAGTTTATAGGTATGCTCCAGAAGCATTTTCTTCTGACGTTTCGCCTGCATCTATTGCAGGCACTCTCAGTGGTTGTGTGGTCTGTTGGAAACAAAGCAAGTGGGGTTTATATATCTGTGGAATGTTCAGGGTGGGGGAAAGAACTGTTGTCTGAGGCACATGTGAATGTTGCAAATGGCCACCGTTATTAGCATTAAATAGCCTTGCAGCTTCAAAACCTGGCTGCTTTTTGCCTGGGGTAATCCTTTGTTGGGAGGTGTTAGCTTGCCCTGATTGAGGATCCCCCTCTTCTTCCTCCCTCCCTCTCTCCCTCCTTCTTCTCTCAGTGGTTGCGAGGTCTCTTGGAAACTAGGGTTTATATATCTGTGGAATGTTCAGGGTTGGAAAAAGAACTGTTGTCTGAGGTACCTTGATTAGCATTACATAGTCTTGCAGCTTCAAAGCCTGGCTGCTTTCTGCCTGTGGTAATCTTTTGTTGGGCGGTGTTAGCTGGCCCTGATTGTTTCCTTTGTTTTCTGAGTGGTGTTCTTTATTTACTGTCCTGATTTTAGAGTTTTTAAAATACTGACCTTTCGCCCACATCTACTAAGTTTGTCCCCACTTCAAGTAAATCACCCCAGCTTTGCCATCAGAGTTGTCAGAGGTTGAAAAGAATGTCTGCTCATCATTCTCATGCTCAGCAGAGGATAAGCACCATAGTTATCATGCTGAGTATATTCTCTAAAATGCCAAACCCTAGTTACTGTAGCCCTATTGAAGCTTCTATCAGATTAAGAAGGCCAAAATTACCATATTACATCATTCTCAGCCACACCTTTTTTGCCTAAATGACTATTCCAAAAGTGAGGTGCACATTACATTTGTGTAATACAATAAAGACAAGTGGGTTGCTGTGAGCTTTTTGGGCTGTATGGCCATGTTCCAGAAGCATTCTCTCCTGACATTTCGTCTGCATCTATGGCAGGCATCCTTAGAGGTTGGAAACTAATTAAGTGGGGTTTATATATCTGCAGAATGTCCAGGATGGGAGAAAGATACTCTTGTCTGTTGGAGGCAGGTATAAATGTTTCAGTTGCTTGGCTGCTTCCTGCCTGGGGGAATCCTTTGTTGGGATGATTTATTAATATTATTATTATTAGGCCTTGCTCCAGGGAGGGTTCTTTTGCCGTGGCTCCCTACCTATCTATCTACCTTGCCACATATTTTCCACATTGTGTGTATGTGTATGTATATATAAGATACATACACACACACACACACACACACATACAAACACATATGCAGGGACCATATGTGCCGTGTGTGTGTTCTATTCACCTCTACCTTCTACCTTTTATTTTTCAGTGATTGGTTTGTCGGGGGGGGGGGGGGGGGGCAAAATTACTGCTTGCTTACACTTGAAAATTTCCTAGGGCCGGCCCTGGCAAGAGATACTGTGGCTATGGTGGACGAAGAGTTGTTCCCTGTTGTCAGAGTGACTTTTCACAACAACTAACTTCAACACTGCTTGTGAAATGTTCCCTCCCAAGAGAGTTGGTGTGGGCTCTTCCCTTCTCCTGGCAAGCAAAAGTATTTTATTCCACTGAATTTAGGCATCTGATTGGTTGCCAAGGAAGGGACTTTTAAAGGGGGAGCTGGGTGGGTTGTATTATTTTTCTTACTGATGTACTTCTGAACTTGCTTAGAATTTGGTTATATTTAATATTATTCATTGCATTGTATTTTAATATCATAACTTAATAACATAGACCCCGGTGGTGCAGTGTGTTAAACTGCTGAGCTGCTGAAAGGTTGGTGGTTCAAATCCGGGGAGCAGTGTGAGCTCCTGCTGTTAGTCCCAGCTTCTGCCAAACTAGTAGTTTGAAAATGTGTAAATGTGAGTAGATCAATAGGTATTGCTTCAGCGGGAAGGTAACAGCCCTCCATGCAGTCATGCCGGTCACATGACCTTGGAGGTGTCTACGGACAATGCTGTCTCTTCAGCTTAGAGATGAGCACTAACCCGCAGATTTGGACATGATTAGACTTAATGTCAAGGGAAAACCTTTACCTTTACATAACTTATCGTAACTTCAGTTTTGGGTGAAAGGTGCATTCTGCATTAACTGATTAACAACATCACACAATATAGAAAATCCATCTAGCAAATTCCAGTGACTATTTCTGCATTGTCCCATTCAAAGCAGCTATTGAAGCTTCCAACATGATTTTCCTGTTATTCATAATTCCTTTATTTATTTATTTAATACATTTATATCCCGCCCTTCTCATCCCAAAGGGGACTCAGAGCGGCTTACAAATTAAATTTACATACAATATTATATTATTAGCATAGCACAATACTGGCAATAAATTACTATATTGTACTATATCAATATATTGTAATATTATTATTAATATTACATGTAATATCTAGTATATAATTAACATTATTATATTGTATTATTAGTAATATTGTATTACAAAATAATATTAATATTTTATGCATATACAATATATTATAATATTATATATCATTGTAAATTATTTTATATATATGTATATAGGTACATATGTATATATGTATGTGTGTACATATACATATATACATATACATATATATATAGGTGTTATGAGATCCAGAATTTTGGAAATCTCTTTTTGGGTTATTTTACCCAGCATCATGGAACTGAGACAATATTTTTTTATTATTATTATTTTATTGTTATTTTGTCGTTTATCCCACTCTCACCCTCCCCTCCTTGTATATGCAATGTATACAACAAACTACAGAAGTTACATTTGAAATATCAATCTCAATCTTATTTTTTCCACTCTACATCTTAGTACATTCTCTAAATGGTTCTTAACTGGTTCCCAGTTAACCACTGGCCAAGCTGGTATGAGAGTGAGGTGTATTTCAAAAAGTAATGCTTTCAGTCTCTGATGGGGTTAGAATGGTTCCCACAATGACGAAGCAGCAACCACACTGATCTATCCATAGAGTTATGAATTAGCCCTGAAAAAACAAAGCTAATCGGTATTGTACTGTGTGGGTTTCAGCACAAATCCTTTTAAGAGTGAGTGATAGGTACAAGATATGTGGTAGCGGGTGACTGCATCAGAATTGAAGGTACGTTAATTTGTGCTTTATGGAAGTGGACTGTTATGTAGGGCAGATTTCTTCTTCGTGCTCCTGAGTCACCTGAATGCAAAACAGCAAGCATAAACCATGTGCTCCCTCCCCCCTCACATCCAGGAGCATTGTTGAGTTATTTTATAGTGATTCCTCTGATGTAAGGACAAGATGATTGGTGAAAGAGAGACTCCGAAGACACCATTAACATGGTAGGTTGACTCTGTTGACAATAAGTCAATGATTGTTTCTGACGTGACTCTTAAGAGTAGCAAAAGGACATCTGTAGGATGACTCATATTAATGGAAAAGAAGTATGTATGACTTGAGATTTAGGACAGATGTCAAGTTCAGAAAGGGGTAGTGTAAGGAAGATCATTTTGATCATCATAGTAGCAGGAGACAACTTGTCAGACTGATGTTGAGTCTTTTCTTTCTATTGTTTTGGCAGTTCTATTGGCAAAGGAAGCAAAAGCGGAGGAAAAGGAGACATGCCTAGCAGTCACCTCAGCCAAATACAAAAAGCTCTGTAACTGAATGACTTCCAGCAAAATGTGTGTCTAATATATTGCCAGAACAGGCTTGAAAAGGAAGGCAGTGGTGAGCAAATGGAGGGGGATGGATTGCGGAGACAGTATTTGGCTATGAAAGGGGAATTTACTGGGACCACACTGGATTTCTAAGGCTCCATTTCCATCCACCCCAGCATAAATAATGCCAAACACAATAAATATGATCTCTCTCCTCTCATCCTCTCAGAATATCTACCTTTCATTGTCTGTGGAGAATTTCAATGAGAAGACCTTCTATTAACTGAATCCTGAAGTAAGTGCAATGCAGAAAGGGGAAATATGCTGCATTCTTCATGTGAGAAGAGCTATGAAGACTATGGGTGATCATTATCCCTAACTGTGCTAGAGCTCTAGAAAGATAGGACCTTCTGCCTTAGGCCCCTTCTACACAGCTGTATAAAATCCACATTATCTGCTTTGAACTGGATCCTAAATCCTAACAGCTGGTAAACTGGCTGGGATTTCTGGGAGTTATAGGCCAAAAACATCTGGAGACCCCAGATTGAGAACCACTGATCTAGTTCAAATCAGATAATATGGATTTTCTGCTTTGATAAGATGAATTATCTGGCAGTGTAGAAGGCAACCTTAGAAACATCTATCCTTTTCTTGGGAGATGCAGGAAGGAAAAAATAGTTTGTACATTAACTTGGTTTAGGACATTGTGCATGAACAGATGCTAGAGTACATCACATACCATCAAGACCCATTGGGGGTTATGGTACAATTTATTTGATTTCTGAAGTCAGCAGTGCAGAAAACCCACTACTTGCAAGGCCTCAACTTCTGTATGTCCTCTTTCTTTCTTTCTTTCTTTCTTTCTTTCTTTCTTTCTTTCTTTCTTTCTTTCTTTCTTTCTTTCTTTCTTTCTTTCTTTCTTTCGTCTGCATTCAATGACACCATGTCTAGCACTCATCAAAACAATTCTAATGAAAAAGCAATCCTCACAGTCCATTGTCCAGTTCACATGTCCTTTAGGATTTGCTAATATTGCAATGAGTCAAGCTATAACTCTGGGTCTTCGGCAGTAGTGTTTTATGGCTGTGTTGACCCGGTGATGTCACACGGGCCTCAGAGATGAGGTGTGGGGTTAGCAGCATGCCATCTCCTAGGAAACAGCAAAAGTTCCCTGGGAGATGGGAGCGGATGGGTAGAAAACAGCAGCAGGAAGCGGGGAGGGGAAAGGAGCTGTCTAGGAGTTCTCAGGACTGAATTTCAGTGGCCCGTAGAGGAAGTATGGTTTATTAGTCAGCTTGCCAAACTTTTAACCTGACCTCCGCCTTTACCCCAGACCAAATATATCCACATTCTCCTCAGTAGACAGGATATAGTTGCCAGTAAGATCTGACACTGCAGTGATCCATTACATGGAAGCATCAACAAATCAGGACAGGAAAGGCTATATTCTGCAAATGACAAGGCAATCAAAAGGGTATGTGTAAATGCCTTTCAACCATGACACAACCACCCCCCTCCCCACCCAACTTCTCTATCTAGGGACTTCCTTGAATCCTGAAATCTCATCAAAAGAATAGTTATTACTACTTAGTAGGTTTTTGATTACTGATCTGAAAATCTGTATGATGTTATACTGTCAAACTGAGCTAATTTTTGATTTTGGTGGCCTTGGATGTGTTTCTGTCCTTATAATCAAGCTTTGTGAAGGAACTTCCACCAGTCATTGATGAGAAACAAGTGTTGGGCTTAACATTTCCCTACAGTGCCTGTGTTGTCCAAAAAGAGCTTCGGTGATTGAGTAAATTATTTCCTATGACAATAGTATGGTCAAATTTAATCATTTTCTTGTTGCCACTTAATTAGCTTCTCAAAATTAAGTCTGCAGTCTGAAACATTCCTATCAAGAAATTAAGGGTTGTTGATTGACATCAAAGTAAAAATGTTTTGAATAGCACTACATGAGTTGTACTGCTTCCAAAAGTAAGACTCTCAAAAGATCCAATGCCTGGAGTTAAAGCATCTCATTCTTTGAGTGTTGGGTCGAACTACCTGGAGGTACTACCAAGGGGACAGGTTTGACTCATCACAGAGTTGCAAAAGGTTTGGAGGAAGTGCTACAATAGAAAGAAAAATAGCATAGTCTAAAACTTGTCAAGTAAGATATATGGACATCAAGCCATTTAGGGCTTTCTAGGTCAAAACAGACCCTTGAATTGTTTTTGAAAGAAGCTGCAGGCAGGTAGAATAGATATTAGAATGGGCTGGGGGTGGGGAGAAGGTTTTCACTGTTTGAGGTCACTGCTAACAACATGATTTAGCAGTTTTTGGAAAGATGGTGGGGATGAAGCTCAAGAAGACAAAAGTCATCTTCCCACTTAATAACCATTCCACTACATAAACAAGAGAAGAAATAAAACATGATGAGAAAAGAGATAGAAAAGTAATTTTCTTGGCCTCCATTGGAGTTCCAGCTGCAGAAGGAGTGAGGTTGCAATTGAACAGAACCCCTCCCTTGTCCTAGGAGTTCTGTGACAAGTCATGATAAATAACATGTTAAATATAGAGTCAGGTAATTTGTTGAAAATAAAAGCAACTCTGGCTTGTTGAAGACATGTAAAGAAAAATGATGCTCTTGGCAGAAATTTTGCACCCAGAAGGAGCTCTGCACACACACACACACACACACACACACAATCTTACCTTTAAATCTTATTGGAAAAATTCTACTTAATATCCTTCTCATAGGACAAATGACAGCATGTAAGCGCAATGGTAAATGGTGTGAATTTTAAGCCAAGATGCCTCCAGGTAAAATTCTGTAGCCTTCTGCTATGAATTCAGTGTGGTCTTAGCCTATCATCTTCAATATGAAAAGTCACACACTGACCTCTCTTTTGGGGTTGTTAAAAGATGATTGAGTAAACACTTGTACTTTCGGGGTAAACCTTGCCTTGTTTTGTGTGCTGGCTTTCGTTGGGAACCCCAATCTGTTTTTGAGAGCCTTTTGAAATTGGGAGGGGTTTTTCGGATTGGGGCCCCAAAATTTGGACCACTATCGGGGGCAGCTTCCCACACACTGGCTCCTCTTCCTGGCATTCTTCTTACCTGGCATCTGCTGTTGCTCCTCAGGAGTAAGAGGTACTCAGCTGCAGGATTGCTTTGCCACACATGCCCTGCCATACTCATGAAGTGTGTGTGTGTGTGGCGGGGCCTGCAGGCAGGCCAGGAGTGCACCTGCAGGCCCTGCCAGCCACCACATATGCCCCACCAGACTCTTGGAGAGTGTGTGTGTGGTGGGCCCTGCAAGCATGCCCCGAGCCTGCCTGCAGGCTCCACCACCCACTGAGAGTGGGTGTGTGGTGGGGCCTGCAGGCAGGCTCTGAGCTTGCCTGCAGCCTAGCTCCAGGCCTTCCCAAATGCAGGCAAGGAGGCAATTTCGGCTCAACACAAAAGCAGGCTTTCTGCAGATTTCTGTGTGGGGAGGGGGCTTCCTGTTTCGTGCTTCCGAAGAAACATTTAGACACGAAAGAAATGGAATAAACTGTAGGAACGAATTTTGTGGACATGATAGTAAACACTGGTTCTTCTAGAAAAGAATAGTATCCTGTCATGTCTTTGCTCCAAAAATGTATTTCATGGATTTATGTCGTGTTCAGGTGAAGGAATATATATATTTTTACCCAGGAATATTTTTGTGCTGCTTTTTCCATTTCCTTACTTACCAGAAAGCATCCATTAATGAGGGCAAAAAAGAATAACAGTGTGTCTCCAGTTGCGTAGTAACACTCAGTAGCCTCCATCTGGATGGACTCCACATCAGAAACCCTTGGAATACAACCAGAAGCACACTTGTTTAAGACTCAATTACTTCTAAATGGCTGAAGTACCTGAAAGGCCTCAGAGTCCCTCTGATCTTGGAAATGAAGTAGGGTTTGTCCTGGTTAGTTCTTGGATTGGAGACCACTAACAATTATGAGTGTTGTAGGCTACATTTCAGCAGAACTGGAAAAACCACCTCTGGATATTCTTTGCCTAAGAAAACCCTATTCATGTGGTCACCATAAATTGATATGTGACTTGAAGGCACGTAATATACATAAACAAATTACAGTGTTAGTGTGTCTTATAAACAGTAACAGAACAATCCAATCCCAATCCCATATGTACAGTCAAGTCAGTTCAATAATGGATCATAAACTTAGTGTTATAATTACAGTTATGAGGATGAATGCCGTTCAAGATCACCTACCTACAGGTTCAAAATTAATTCATGTTGACCAAAATATTTTCCTCTACAGAAAAAATAGGCAACATTTTTCTCCATATGACTAACTCCTCTCTTGACTCATAGTCTGCATTCCAAATGGAAACCTGGGTATCTACTACTAAAATATGCATTTGTAAACCTGGCTCCTTACACAGTTGTAGCATTATGATTTCTTTAACTTAAGATGCCATGGTTGTATCTTGTGAAATTGTGGAGCTTATCATTTGGTGTGGCACTAGAGTTTTCAAACTGAAAGTTCTAAATACTCCTTGTTAAACTGCATATCCCAGGATTTCATAAGAGGGAGCCATGGCAGTTAAAGAGGTATATTGTGCTGCTATAATTTTGTTGCCTTAAAGGTTCTCTTGTTGATTACTAAGGACAAATGAATTGAGTTGTGTGCAGAATTCATTTCTCCCATTTCCCTAATTTCTTTCAGTACTTCGGGAGCATGTAACGGGAACCCCTCTCTCGGTACAAAATTTTGTCACAAAAGCAAGCGGGAGCTGATCCTGGCTCCTCACTTGCTTTTCATGAGCAGAGCAGCCTCCTTGCCTTGGAAAGTGCATGTGTGGCATGCAGGCCCAGAAAGCATGAGTGCCTGCCACTGCCTGCAGCCGAGCGCCTTCTCTTACTTTAGAGAAGGCACTCAGCTGCAGCCACTGGCAGCTGCACACATTTTCTAGGCCTTCATGCCACACATGCATTCTCCTTGGAAAAGAGTGTGTTTGTGTGGCATGCAGGCCTCGAAAACATGTGCACCTACCAGTGTCTGCAGCTGAACGCCTCCTCTTATGTGTAAACTTTGAAAACAATGGTTTGTCTGAACAAGCCAATTGCAAATTGTGTTTTATGATCCTGGCTTGTTTTTGTAGTGAACTACTTGAAGGACTTGTTGGAAGATGAAAACCAGGAAGACCGGCTTCAGCTTGGAGATTCAACATCAAAGTTACAACTTGAGCCTGAGTCTTCAGTTTCAGCTGATAGCCCTATGGTACATCTACAGATGAAGCTGAACCTGTGGTTTTCTTAAAGCAGGCCTGCACAATCTATGGCTCTCCTGGATGTTTGGGTCTCTGACTCCCAGGAAATTTGTTCAGTGGTTGGAAATTCTGGAAGCTGAAGCTCAAAATACCTGGAAGGCCACAAGTTGTGAAGGCCTGCCATAGGCCCCTTCTACACTGCCATATAAAATCCAGATTATCTGCTTTGAACTGGATTATATGGCAGTGTGGATTCTTATAATCTGGGTAATGTGAATTATCTGATTTAATAATCCGGATTATATGACAGTGTAGAAGGGGCCTTAGAGGGTTCATTTGTCCCAGAAGAATAGGGAGCAAAGACAAACTCAGAAACAGGCCAGCCTGCTAGTCTGAAAGGCAGGAAGCATGATGATTAAGTGCAGCCATGGAGAAGAGGTCACCTTCAGTGGAAAATGGCCCAGCAATAATTTAGCCACATCAAAGTCTGGGAGTAGAAGCACACAGTGGCAAATATAAAAAGTCAACTTCCTGCAACCAGTTGTTGATCTTCAAGGCATGTCTTCTGCTTCTCTAACCTCTGTTTCTCAGCATTGCCAAATCTCACCAGACCCCCCTCCTGAACCCCCAGCCTTTCACGTTTCCTGCATTCTGTTTGGCCTATTCCTTTTCCTGAAATACGAACTGGCATGACATGACTCTATCAACTTGCTTATTGACAGTTCTTTTTCACATATTCCTCCAGCTGATGAGACCCACATGAAATCACAAGAAATAGGATTTACCTCCTTGTCATTATTTTATTCAAGGGACTTCTTTGACCAGCTGGGACCATCACAAGTCATAAATAAGAATACGTAGTTTGGATTAACCACAGTTAATGGTACAGAATTATAGAGAAAATGGAAGAAAATACAGCAGTGAGGGAAGCAGAGGTAAAATGGGAAGCAACTCTTATTTCTACCATGCCAAGCTATAGTTTCACATTCTGTCCTAACATGGCAATCATTTGAATGACAAACTTGACTTTTCAGGCTTCTTAGTTTAGGTTGTATCCCACTTTTGTCAATACACATTATGTATACAGAGTGCTAAACCTTCTAGTCCAACTCAGAGAATGCTAGGAATGCCTAAATCTGTAATGGGATTTAAGCACATAATTAAGAGTTTAATTCCCTACTGGATTGCACATTTTGTGATTAGTCTACAATCTGTCTGAAGTGCCTGGAAATATTTGCATTGATAACCAAATTCACTTTCCCTACTGCTGCATAATAGGTATCTTTTTATACTCTGCCTGATTAAATACCAGCCCTTTAGCAAATTGAGCACTATGTCAACTGCTTGTTTATCTGGCACTTTTTCCTAATTTGCTGTAAATCTTGTGTATATTAGCCTTGCTACAGCCCTGTGAGGTAGACAGCTACTATTTACAGGAGCATAAGGTCCTGGGAGGGGGAGCAGGAGGAGGTTGAGAAAAAGTGAGTTTCCCCAAACCCCCATGATGAATCCATCTGTCTGTTAGTTGTTTGTGGCAATTCTAATGCAAGCACCATGGAAGTATGTCTGTGGCCTCATGGCTTGGCACCACAAAGCTTGGAACAATTACTTTTTGGATAAGCTCCCACAATCCTACAATCAGCAGAGCTAGCAACCAGGTTAGCTGGGCACTGGCAAATTGTTCCAGCATGATGTAGATTGATGGTGTGGTAGAGATGTTTAAGTGTTGGCATAGGACTCTGGGAGACTGGGGTACAAATCATTGACTTTGGGCAAATCACACTCTTTCATCCCCAGAGGAATGCAATGGCAAACCCTCTTTGAAAAAATTTTGCCAAGAAAACCTCATGATTAGGGTTACCATAAGTCAAAAATGACTGAAGGCACACAGTAGCAATAATTTGGAAAAGTAACTTCCCCAGGCTTGGTTGCTTCAAAGGTGCTGGTTATTTATTTCGTGTCAAAAGCATTGCATAACAAATACATTTAAAATGATGAAGAAAAAAAATAGAGGAAATCACAAACAACTAAATGGTTTTGGACCAGAAACGGGCAACAGCAACTACATTGTCCGTAGCTTTAAACAACTCCTCCTCCGTGCATGAGGCAGGACATTGTGGGCAAGCATACATATGCGGAGTTGTTTGTTCTACTCCACAGTCACACAAGGTGGAGGATTCCTCCAGGTAGTGCCACCTCGCCAAGTTGTCTTTAGATCTGCCCACTCCACTTCTGAGTCTGTTCAGGGACTTCCAAGTTTCCCCTTCTTGGTTTGCCCCTGGAGGAAGACCCTCATGGGGGGCCATCCAGTTAGAATTGCCAGGTTTAGCTGCCCAGAGGGACACCCTTGCTGCTGGTTGTAGGGACTAGTGTGTCTCTGTGAACTCATAGTGGCTATGAACAGTGGTATCATGGCAGCTCTTCTTTGGATCACTGACATTTCAAGCTGCCGTTCAGTCATATTTGTGGGGAAAGATCCACTTCATATCAATATTATTTATTATTATTACATTTATTTTTCTTCGGCTTTTTCTCAGAATTGTGACCCATAATTTGTGACATAATTTGAACCAAGTGGGAATTTGCATATACTTCTGGGGCAAATACAGCACTGCCCCTATATCCATGGGAGGGACATTCTTAGACTTACCATGGAAATGCAAAACCACCAACTATAGTGAATCCCATTGAAATGAATGACTTCTGGCAGAAGTGTGCCATAGAATCTCACTGTCTAAAGAGAATGCCTTTCTAGCATTTCTAGGTTCTACAGTGCAAATCTCTGGTCAACCTCTGATACAAGCATACAATAGAATCATTTTGGAGGAACCAGAAAATGCCTAGAAAGAACATATTTTAAAAGATATGAATAAGTGAAACCACAGGTACTGGTCCCATGGATATGGGAGTCACACTATATCATAAATGAGAACCCAGTCTGTTGAGTGATTTCTGCTCTGTTAAACTGTGGGTTTGAGGGCCTGGAGTGTTTAGCTTCTCAGAAGGCTGAATGAGACACAGACGGGTAAAAGGCAAAAGCAGAGGCCAAAAAGGATGTCAGTGGAGATAGCACTCCAAAGTACTGACATATCACAATTTCAAATACAGAGCATTTTTATTTCATTTGACAGCTATTTTAAAAACCTGTGACAGCTCCTGATTGGCTCAGAAATTATCCAGCTATGATCTGCATCTTGCATAGGATAAGCTACTGTCCAGTAGGATCTACATCTTGAATAGGACTCCATCTGATGTCATTGCTGGTTGCTTCTTTGTATGGCCGGAAATTCAATAAACTGTCACTGGAGCATTTGAAGTGTCAGTTCATTTATTGATCTGCCTCTGAGAGGGGTGTGATCAGAAAGGAATGCAATGTGGCATTGGGAAATGAGTCCATGATGGGCTTAATGGGTTGGCTCGGGTTAGCACAATATGGTTAATCTTAACACACAATAAGGTGCTCTCAGGTGTTGATTAATCAATAGATGTCTCCACAGAGCCGATACAGAGGTCTGGGAAATGGTAATATTATTTATTTATTTGTTTAGTGTTTATATTCCTTCTCGACCCGAAGGGGACACAGAGCTGCCTTACAAATACTGTAGACAGCAATTTGATGCCATAAATATATACACAATAACATAAACAGTTACATTAAAAGCAAAACATTAAAATAAATAACTTTAAAACAATAATTTAAATCATGCCATTCAAAATTATGATCCAAGGCCATTCCATTTGTCTTATCACTATTCTTTATTCTCTTATTACACTAGGACTTGCTATCCAAAAGCTTGGTCCCATTTCCATGTTTTGACTTTTTTCCTGAAGGACAGGAGAGAGGGGGTTGCTCTAATTTCACTAAGAAGGGAGTTTGACTAGTCCAAATTATATCATGCCAGATAGATAAAGGAAACCCAAAAGACTCTAACTCAATTCATTGTGTGGGAATTATAGTGATTTTCTCTGGGTGAGGGTGAAGCAAGGGTGAGGTGAGTTCATGTTCTGGAGAATTTCCAAGGAATTTCACAGAAAGGTGACTTTTTAGGGCAATTAGAAATGACCATTTGGCTGGCTATGTTTTCTCATGGAGCCACGGATAATAATTCATAATTTGGAGTCTGACTTCTTGATAAAAAGTCTATGATAGAAATGGAACAGAATTCAAACTTGTTCAAATCAAGTAGTATTTATTATTGAGGCAAGTTGTGGCCATCCAAGATATTGTGGAACTGCAAGAGTGGATTGACCTGTCTCAATGCATAGAACAGCATAAGACAAATATTTAGAGAGCCTCATTAGTTTCTGGAGAAACTTGGAATGTGGTGTATTAAATGATTTATTGATTGTAGAAATCCAAATAGGAGCCATACAGTAATAGAGAACCAATTCTAGCCTCAAAAACCTTGAAGGCAGCAAGGATATGTTGGTCACCCTTACTGTAGAAGAAACCATATATTGCTGCAATGTTGGTATGCGCAGAAGCCATTACCGCTTGTCGCTGTGTGAGCCACGACAGGTTATATCTATAGCAAATATCAAGGTATCGAAAGTATTTGACCTGTTCAATTTTGTGGCCCCTGATCTGCCAAGACATGGGTTTCTACTTTTAGGCAAAAATGAGAATTTTGGATTTAACATAGCTAATTTCCAGTCTATTTATTTCACAGAAATTGACAAAGCAATAATCTGCATATAAGAGTAAGGGAACATGTGCAGAATGAAGCTTAGGACTATGACCATTCAACAACTCTAAAGCCTGGGGTAATTCATGCAAGAATATGTTGAATAATAAGTAGGAGCTAGTATGCATTTCTGCTTGACCTCACGTGTAGCACTAATTCTAAAAGTTAGCTGGCTTTTGTCAGAACATTTAGCAAACAGTATTGGAGTACAGTTCTCTAATTAGAAACAAAAGTCTGGGATTAATATTCAAAAACCTCAATTTGTCCATTGTGGGACTGCAACTCCCATGAGGTCTAGCAAGTATTGTCAGGGCTGAGGGAAGAAGGGACTTGCAAGCCAATGCTACCTGTTAGGGATGAAGATTCAGTATTCCTGTTCTACTGCTTTGTTCTAAAAAAAACATTCTTCCAGCTAGTGCTCTCTACACATGCTGATTACAACTCCCACTGTACTCAGACAACATGTTGGCTAAAGAAGGGAAAAGGTGCAGTAAGCCTAGCTGGAAGATATGAGGCTGGAGACTACTGAACCTCTGTATTTGCACAAAAGAGCTCTGTACATCTCTAATGGCAACAGCAGGATGTTGCAACACTTATCTATCATTGCCTACCTCAAACATTTAACTGATGAAAACCAGGACACATGTGGCCAAGCAACATCAGATAAAAATTATCAATGAAGATGAATTTACAAGCTAGGAGTGGTTGCAGCAATGTGCTTTTGCCTGAGCCTACTGGCAAGGAAAAGTTTTTGCCCTCTCCTCCCTGCTGATATAAGTGAATGCAAATTGCTTTTGCACTTTGAACTTAGGGTCCATCTATACAGCACCTAAAACACGGGATTTCCCAAGTTGAGTGGGTAGCTACATGGCGCTAGCAGGAAATCCGTGCTGATTGGCTGCAATGGATGAAAAACACGGGGTAAAAAGGTCCCTTTTATGCTGATTCCAGCTGGAAAATGTGCATATTCACATCACTGTATATCCCTGCACTCGTGAAAAACACGTGATTCCTTTCATCTCACCTGTGGAGACAGCTCCAGCACATGTCCACTTTTTAAAATCCTGAAACAGCTGATCAGCTGATTAGGCTGTGAAACAGACACACAGCTGATTTAATTGAAGCATAAATGGAGAGCAATTAGAACTCTCTGAAATGTTTTATTTTATATTTTATCATATTAAACAAAGCTTGAAAAAACAATTGAGGGAAGATAGAAATCTGACGGAAGTTTTTTTAAAAAAGATGTGCTTATATTTATATTGAGATATTCGCATGTGCGGATATATGGTCCAGCACATAACAGAGTGATTTAAAAAAATAAAATCTGCCAGATGTTCCCGTCCACTCTCCATCTGGTTTTGATACAGAGGAAGCCTCTAAGGACAGTGGGGGAAGAAATCTCAGGACCCACAGATCTGTGTAAGGACATGTTCTCAGGTCCCGTGTTTTTTGTTCTCCATTTAAAACTCACATTTTTGTACTGTCTGGAAGCACCCTTAAACCTCTTTTGCACTGCTGTATAAAATCCAGATTATCTGCTTTGAACTGGATTATATGGCAGTGTATACTCATATCATCCAGTTCAAAGCATTTAATGAAAATCTGGATTTTATGGCAGTGTAATGGGGCCTAAGAGTGACCACTGGCCACTTTGTTTGCTTCTCTTTTACTGGTGGTTTATTGTTAATTTTTGTTTGATTTTTTCCCTTTCCTTATGATATTGCAAGCTATTGTGAGCAGGCATTTTGCCTAAAATGTGGGTTATTATCATTTTTTGTTAAAAAGAGAACATTTCAAGCATGTTATTATTAATGTCTGTCTGACTGATCACATTAAAAAAAAGATGAACAATATTGCTTCAAGGCCATTGTACCTTGTGCCAGGCTGAAGATATAAACATTAATACTCTTTGCAAGGAAATCTTCCCCATTATTTTTGATGTTGTTGTTGTTGTTGTTGTTGTTTCCATTCTACTAATAAGAGATCAATCAGCATGTGTGTTAAAAGGAATATTGTTGCAATGATTAATATCTAAAGTAAGTGAAAATAAAGAGTGGCGCAGGCTGTTGAGCAACCAGCTGCAGCCAGCTGCAAGGGATCACTCTGACTGAGAGGTCATGAGTTCGAGGCCAACTCAGAGCCCCACATTTATCTTGTCTTTGTTCTATGTTAAGGCATTGAATGTTTGCCTTATATGTGTAATGTGATCTGCCCTGAATCCCCTTCGGGGTGAGAAGGGCGGAATATAAATACTGTAAATAAATAAATAAATAAATAAATAAAATAAAGAGTTTCATTTTTACCACAGCCAGAAAAAAATTAAGCAAGAGGTTACAATTTTGCTGGCTTGTTGATTCTGGAAATTATTGAAAATGCATAATGTAGAATAAAAGTTTTCCCTATAAGACTGCATTTCACTGTGAGGCCTTTAGATCATGAACAGGCATGTGGATTTAGTTTGCAAGTGAATTGCAAGAAACTAAATTAAAGTTAAACTTTTCCCATCAAATTCACAAGAACATTGATACTATGTATCCAATATTTTAATGGGCTATCGAAAGACAATTGTCAGATGCTCAGGGTATGGCTGTTATATCAGGCCCAGATATCTATAATAGAAAAAAATATATCAGGGAAACAGTGTGAGATTAGAGGGTCTTGCTGTTGCTGTGAGCATAATGTGCCACATGGGAAAAACTGGTTTGATGACACCAGGATTTTTCACACTCTAAAGTCATAACTCCTTTTATACTGCCATATAATACAGATTATCCAAGAAATAATCCACATTATCTGCTTCAAACTGGATTATATGAGTCTACACTGCCATATAGTTCAAAGAAGATAATCTGGATTTTATATGGCAGTGTAGGAGGACCCTGTTATTCTGTTTCCATCGTTCCTCTTCCAGATGTATCTGGATGATGCAACAGCAGGATATGAAGGCTCCTGCGGTTTGTCCTTTGTACCTGATGTTGAAAATCATTCTCATTACCTTATGCATTGAGGTTTCATTTAGCTTGCATGGGTAATAAGTCTTGATAGTCCTAATCTATGTGACTTATATAAACTATTTTACAAGCCATCTGAGGATCTTGTAGCTGTGAATTCTATATGTGATTATGTTGTGTCAAGCAGTATTTCCTTGTGATTCACCGAGAAAAGGCATTGCCACAAGATGAACAGATATAAGGTTTTCTCTTTATTCACTGGAATTACGCAGGTTTCAGATTGATATTAATATATGTAAAAACATACTAATCAAATTAGAATTATATTGGTTGCAGTGAATGGACTAGAAAGATGGAAATTATTCATATTTTAATTTTTTTTTAGTTACATTCATATTATGAGTTTCTCCTAATAGGCTCCCTTCCTGCTCATTTTAAATTTACAGCAATCTTATGAAGTAGGTCAGGCTGAAAGAGGTTTAGAGCCAAATTATTATACTCAAGCCACTATGTAACACATTTCTTTGACTAAGGAATTTATCTCACAATGCGATAAAACACAAATACAGTGGGAGAAAATCAATCTTTCTTTCTTTCTTTCTTTCTTTCTTTCTTTCTTTCTTTCTTTCTTTCTTTCTTCAATATTTTTATTCAAGCAGAAGAAAAAATAAAGCACTCAAACAAGAATTCATTAATTAATGAATCCCACAGTTGACAAATGCTATCATCATTGTGAAAAAGTGATCAACCGTCCCAATCTTTCTTAAAGCTAGTTAAAGATTTTTCCTTAATAAATAAGGTTAAGGCACCTTTTGGTGAGGCTTACTGCACAACCTTGTATTTCTCCTGTGGTTCCATTGCATTTAGAACAACCTGTCAATGAATCAAATAGTGCTATTCTTCTGCTACTCTTTCTTGTGCAATAATGTCTTTCCTTTACAGTCCCTATATTGCAAAATGTAGGATGGTCTCATGAGAATATTGAAACTATACAACTGTGCAGTTATTGCAAAATGTGGGCAAGGGGAAGAAAAATAGAACAAAAATACCACATGCATGTGCTGAGGCAAACATGAATAGGAAGTGAGGCTGTGCAGAAGACTGGTGGCGGGACTTCACATCAACAGAATGACAGCATTGTGCAAGCGCAGCAAGGTGTGAAAATAATAATTCAAATAACACTATTTTCATTTTCTTAAAGAGCACAATTGCAATGAGACAAGTGGTTGATGTGAAAAATTCTTAAAGGGCAATGGTGGCTTATGATTCCCATGTCAGTGGATAGTGAATCCAGTCTATGTTTCAATCTGAGATTTAAATGGCTATTCAAGATGCTGAACTGAACCTCCAAATTATCATCACCTCAAATTGCCCTTTTGAAGTTCAGACTAAACCTGGTTCAGATTCATTGCTCCAACTCTTACTATTACTAACCGAGTTGGGTTCTGGAATATATTCAGAGATTGCTACCTGGAACCAGATATCTCAAGACAACCAAGGCTCTACTTGCATTAGAGACGGTTAAGGCAGTTTTTGAGTTTGCACTGGATAGGTTTCCATATTTGTACCTCCACAAACTGAATGCAAGCTTAGGGTACATCCAGACAGTGTCTAAAATGTGCATCCCCGCCCCCCAGTTTTACATGGGGCATAAAAATGATGTCTCAGGTAAAAAAATTAAAGAAACCCGATTGCACCTGGGTTAAAGTCCTGTGAGGAACCACCCTGAAATGCAATTTATGATCGGAAATTTACAAAAATTATTATTTATACTTATGATTGTAATTTTATTATTACTTAAAATTGTTATAAGCCACAGTAGATAGCGTGGATATACTAGAAGCATGGTTTAGACCATCTTTAAATAAATTCAGTCTGTCCAATCTTGAGCTTGCAATGCAATTCATAAAATAAAATTTAAAATACTCAGCAAAAATAGTTAACACAATGATTAAAATGTGTGGATTAAAAAAAGATGGATGAATGTGGTTAATTCAATTGGTGGATTATATGTTGTTAATATTTGATAATACCAATGGAAATACAATTCTAATGCAAGGGTGGGTGAGATTGGTAAAAAGCTATAGTCTGATGCGTACTTGAGTTGGAAGGATTTTGGAACTGGAAAACAGGTTGACAGAAGATTTGCACACTCCTAATATGACAGATGTGGCACAATGATGCTGTGTATACCCCATCCACATGTGTGGTCAAAGGTGTAATGAACATGGGAACAGCTGGTTCTGACACACTATCATTCAGTATGAGAAAGTATGGAGACCTCATTCACGTACAGAAGTGGGAGCAAACAGGTGCGAAGGCTGGGCTAGGGAGTGCAGATACAATCAGAGTATGAAAGAGGTACCTTTCTGAATTGCAGCTCTCAGAACCACCATTTTGGGAATTGTATACTAAAAAAGTAATCTTCCCAAGGCCTTGGGTAGTATTATTGCATACCTACCCATGTCCTTTTAAAAACTTGATGCAGGTTTATGATTACATATTTCTCAGTCTGGCATGTCCCACATCTGCCACTCTTACAAAGCTGTGCCAATGCTGGCATCCAAGCAAGCAGCCTCCTCCCAGCCTTTTAAAAATAGGGACAGCTGAGGAGGCTGTAGGCTAAAAGCAAAAACATTAAGGTGCATCTTTTAGCTGTGCCTCAGGGCAGAACAGTAAATCCAAGCCTTTTTTTCCACCTTTGTACGTTTTACCCTCCGCACCTGCTCATTAGCTTGCAAATTCAGAATTCAGGAAGAACACTTATTTATTATTTCTATCCTAAGTTCTCAGTGTAGGGAGTTGTATTAAAATCAGAACTTGGAGAAACTAATAAAGATGATAATTAAAATAGGGAAAGGCAGTATCAAAATTAAAATTGTTCCATAGCCATTCAAATCCAGCTCAAATAGTACTCTTTGAAAACATTGGGTGTAGCAAATCTTTGGGGAAGGGCGTTTCAGAGTTGTCTTAGGCCCCTTTTCCACTGCCATATAAAATACAGATTATCTGCTTTGAATTGGATTATATAGCAGTGTAGATTCATATAATCCAGTTCAAAGCAGATAATGTGGACTATCTGCTTTGATAATCTGGATCACATGGCAGTGTAGAAGAGGCTTCAGGAGAAAATCCAGATCCTCGTTCTCTCTTGAGTTAGGGGCAGTCAAGACAGCAGAGCCGGTTCCAAACTGGAGCTGGCAGCAGTTGAATGGAATGAGATGCATAATTCAAGCCACTACCCAGCAATATTGATGCACATTTCCTCGTTCACCTACTTTTAAAATAAACTGGTAGTAATACTTTGGTTTTCAATCCTATCAACCCAGTCTTCATATGAAAAGAAGATTTTTTCCCCTCATATATTACCTGGTTCCTGAGCAGATTTTCATTCTGTGAGGACCCTTCTACACTCCTCCAAATGTGAGTGAAATCGGCATTTATGCCTACTTTATTCAAAATTGGTGCCCCACACAGGAGGCCAAAGCCTCACATTTTTGGCAAGGGGATGCCACATGCCTACTTGTGATGATTTGCAATCTCAAAAGCTCTGTTGCAACCTTTTGTGATGCAACAGAGCAAAGGAGACCCTCCAGACTTGGTAAGGAGCCTATTTTTACTATTTCAAGACTAAAAAGGGGGTGATGGAGGGGTAGCACTGCCATCTCTCCTCCATGGGCTGCTTGAGCCACAGAGGCAGGATCACTGTGCGGACTGCTCCTGAAAGGTCCAGATCTTTGCAGGTGTTTTAAAACTGGGTTTCCAGGTTTATTCCAGGTTAATGTTCATTTTCATGAGATGATATTTGGACGCCTCATGATAATGCACCCCCTACATTGCATATAGAATGGTTTAAATGGGACCCGAGAAACTTAAAAAGACATGGAAAGTTCTTATATGACTTTTGATGTTGCCTGAGTTCAGTTGTGAGGCAGTTGATAACTTAGGTCCCTTCTACACTGCCATATAAAATCCAGATTATCTGATTTGAACTGGAATAGATGGCAGTGTAGACTCATATAATTCAGTTCAAAGCAGATAATCTGGAATATATGGCAATGTAGAAGGGGCCTTAGAGGATTTCAATTGCAGCTTTTTATCTAGGGGAAAGATATACTATTTATTAGGATAATTCCATCATTGCACTTCTTTCTCAGCATTTGTTATTGTTTTGTTGTGAAATCCTACAAAACAGAACTCGTAAACCATGTCTACATGGATCAAGTAAAATGGATTCACTTTGCAACTGCTGCACAGAATAATTTATGGCTGATTTTGCATCAGAAGTGGTGCTTTCAGCTGTTAATTCAATGCAAGGGAAACTGCAGTTTACTATGAATCTTCCAGGAAGCTCTGCAGTAATCCCTGGGCCCTTTTATAATATATAATATAATAAAACTTTATTTTTATTCTGCCCTATCTCCTTGAAGGGACTCAGGGCGGATTCCAATAATAAAAGGCATACATTCAGTGCCTAAACAAGCAATAAACACATAATTATGAAAGTTGACAACTCAACATATATAAACAAATTGTAACTTAACAATTAAAATTAAATTAAGAAACACAACCTATTATATCAAACATGAAGCAAAACAAAATATTAAACAGAAGCCAGCAAGGATCATCGGGGGCAAAGATTGGTAATCGCTCAAGATGTCTACTGAGCTAGTGGGGCAAACAGGGCATGGATACGGATGGCAGATAATTGGTGGTATAATGGCAATACTATCATCTATTCCTCCTCCTCCTCGTAAGCCAGTGAGCAAAAGCTCCAGCTGTTTCTTAAAGGTGGGGAGGGGGCTATCTTTATTTCCTTAGGAAGGGAGTTTCAGAGGTGGAGGTGGCCATGAAGGAGGCCCCTTTTCTCGTTCCCACCAGCCGCACTTGGGACAGGGGTGAGACTGAGAGCAGGACCTCCTCCGATGACTGCAGTGTCTGAGTTGGTCTGTAGTGGGAGATACGATTCATCAGATAGACCCGAGCCATTTAGGGCTTTAAAGGTAATGACCAGCACTTTGCATTTAGTCCAGAATCAGAACGACAGCACTAAAATACAGATTTTTCCTAAGAAAAAAAAATGGGTTAGCCTGAGGCATCCAGTTGGCATGAGAGAAGCCTCCCACGAGGATGGTAAAAACATCAAAAAACATCCAGGCAACCCATGGGGAACATCCTTGCAGATGGCCAATTCTCTCACACCAGAAGCGACTTGCAGTCTCTCTCAAGTTGCTCCTGACACACACACAAAAAAATAACCTGAGTGGTTGAAAAGTCCCAGATCCTGATTGTTCCAGTTTTATTCTGTTAAAATCGTCTGACTCAGGAAGCTATCTGGTCAAACCAGGATGTGACAGAAAATACTATGTGATAAATAATATGTGTATGAATCTCCAATGATTTTGGAAAGATCAGGAAAACACTCTGTGAATTTCTAGCCTTCTCAGTCAGTCTGGATGTCCTCTGTATGTCACCAAACTGCCAGACAGTGAATCAAATGTGACTGCTTGGGAATGAACTCATTCAACTTGAATTTCATTCATTTCAAGTTTCGCAAATGATACCCTGCTTCATAAATGATACCAGATTCCCTTCCACCCTATAGAAGTACAGTGTTAAGATTCCATGTGAACTGCTATGGTAACATCCTATGGAATCCTGGGATTTGCAGCAAAGGGAGGGGGTAGAGAGCATGTGGGTGCCACTCTTGACTACAAACCTCAGGATTTCCTAGGATGTAGACATGAAAATTAAAGTGGCACCATAGTACTATAATTGTGTAGTACAAAAGATCTCTAGTGCAATGTGGATCTTCATCTCATCATCTACTCCCAAAGGCATGCTGACAGCTAGGAACTGCAGTCAGTTGAAATCTAGTCCTTGGCATCCATTGTTATGAGGCTGTGGAACTGTGCCTCTCTTCCTCCATCCCAACTCTGTGTCCCTCAGCTCTCCATTAGCTGTGTTAACAACCTCTGATTATGAAGGGCAAGGCAATAGTCCCACCTGTTCCACTGTTTCCCTAATGTACATGTAGCCTGCCCTAGGAGGATTCCAGCCAATTAAATTATGCTGCTCAGTACTAAATGCAATATGCAGCACATGGTGGTGTAAAATTATGGAAAGGGGGTAGGTTGTTGTTAAATGAGCTCAGGTGCCATACAAAATAACGTTTTGGGGTTGTTTCCCTTCTCCCCATAAAATTATATGACTTGGAATCAGGGTTTTTATATAGCCTAAACACAGCCATTCTAGTTAAAGAAAGGGAGGGGGAGAGCAAGAAGGGAAACGGGGGTGTAGCAGAGAAATAACAATGCCCAGGTCCAGTAAAATTAAATACAGCTTTCTTCATAAATCCGTGACTTAAGCAGATGTGCAACACATGTTGGAAATCCAGAATATGTCACCAGGATTTGAAACATAGGCATGAACCTGTTTCCTAAAGACAAAAATCTGTTCACAGCGAGGGGCTGACCCGGCTCTTTATGCAAAGATCAAGACTCGACAGCCTATTGTGTGCCGTCTGCCATGTGTTTATGCTCTAGGCTCAGGGGCTCGGGTAAGTTATGGACGGACCAAGAGGAAGAAAAGCAGAAATTGAGCAGATCACAAAAAAGACAGTGACACACTGGGTGCAAAACAAAATTCACAGAAAAAGGTGACTCCATCACTGCAACCATCAAGAGCCCAATTAAACTGGGTCACTAGAAGTGCACCAGATTTCTCATCTATATTTTTAGATCCTTGCAATCACTTGCCCTCTGGCAAAAAAAAAATCTCATCAAAAAACGTAACTGCACTACACAATGAGAACAAGTTTGCGGAGATGTCAGCTGCTTTCAATGCAAAAGGTGGACACTGTTGGTGCTTGCATACTACTCTCCTTTTACATGTGGAATAAAAGACATGGATTTAATGTTACAGGGGAAGCTTATTGGATCTGGTTGAAGACTGCAATGGTTGTTTTTCAACTTTAGAAATTTGTAAATTGGCTTTGATAGTTCTGAAAGGAGTGTGTGTGTGTATGTGTGTGTGTGTGTGTGTGTGTGTGTACATATCCTCGGGGATCATGGGTGTCTGAAACAGATTTGTCACCATTCATTTCTTTGTCAAAGGGGATATCAATCATCCTAGATAACAATACAGGAAGTGCCTTTGTTCTGATCCTGCAAAAGGATTCACCTTCCATGGGAGGGCAAAGGTGACCTGCTTATGAACACTCCTTGTCTGAATTTCTTCCTCCCTACCAAAGATGATGTCAGAATTAAGTTCTACTAGTGCTGTTATAAATGATCCTTTAGCTGTCTATGGCTGGACTGAGGCTGAGTGAATCGACACTCTGGGTATTTATGGAGGCAACAGAGTGAAAAGGGTAGATTGACTTTTTCCTTCTGTATATAATTAAAACATTCCTGTATCTTTATCCTAAGCAGCACAGGCAAAAAAAGTCCTGCAATCAAGCCATTCCCTGGAAACTCATTGGATGCATGGAACTTTTGGGAAAGAGCATATGTGCCTAATATACCAAATGACCTATTCATCAGGTGCCCCAAGATTGTTGAATGACCTGCGGAAAAGCTCTTGACAGCCAAATCAGCTGTCAGAATTTAAGACACAATTGAAGGCCCATCTCTTTCAGCAGGCTTACCAGGTCAACTTTAAGTTATGAATTTTGATCTGGATTTTAACTTGTATTTTAACTCTGTGTATTTTGTTGTATGTCTTTTAATAGTGTTTTATCTCTTGTTTTATTGATGTATCTCACAGTGATTCATCATTATTATTATTATTATTATTATTATTATTATTAATAATAATAATAATAATAATAATATGTAATTGTTATACTGCTCTTAATATACATATTGGTATGTTACTTGTGATTATGAATGAAATATTCAATTACAATTGGCTCCATAGAACCCAAAGTGAGCTATATCAGCACTTGTGAGCTCATTTCCTTTTCAGAAATGGCCCAAGAAATGATCTTCATTAGGTGAAACAGCTTTATGGGTTTTTTTGTGTCTTTGAAATTCAGCAGTCATGACACTGTCAACATCCAAGCAATTGACAAAGTAAAGCTGGCTGTCAAGAGCTTAGATACAGTTTTCTTAAACTGGAAAATTTTAAATGTTCCCAGTGGCCCAGCTATTTGTCCTTTCACATGACTACTAGTCAATATGTAAGATATATATTAAGACCAGAAAGAGAGAGAAAGCAAGAGAAGGCTGCATTATTATTAATAAATGAATTGAACAATTTGTTATTTATTATTTAAGCCCTTGATACCAGCTGGTCTGAGTGATACATGAAATATAGGCAAGTAATTTATTTATTAAAGAAAAATAATGACTTCTTTAGGTGCTGAGTGTAGCCTTCAGTGACCCTAGGGGGCAGGAAGCTTTTCAAATCGAAATATGACAGCATGTACTTTTAGAGCTTTTTTAAAAGCTGTAACTGACAAGCTTTTTAACATAAGTACACTAAGAAAATTATTTATAGACATATTCTGGGAATATTTTAGGGTGTTTTATTATCACTTCTGAAAGCTGTGTTGTGATATTGATTTCACTGTTTTAGTATAGAGGCCACATCCACAACTTTTAATCCAAATTGGAACTGTTCGCATGTAATATATTGCAGGGGAAACGTCTCTGAACAAAATAGCAGAGGTTAAGAATTACAAAAACCCACCCGAAGTTGAGGGTAATGAATTGTGTTCATTACGATGTTTCTTAGGTTAAAATGTCAGGACCCATCCCCAATCCACCACCTTTCCTGTCTTATTCTAATATCTCAGCTCGCTGTTCTTCCAGATTGAAATCTTTATTTCTTGCAATTTACATTATATTTATGATGGCTTCGTCCCAAGGAAGATGCAATCATCATTATCTCTTCCTGCATGCCATTAAAGTCACATCTTTTTCTTAAAAATGGTATTGCTTTGCTTAGTTTAATCTAAAGAAATGTTCAGCAGAAATCGTCACTCCTCATGTCTGCCGTTTCAGTATTGCTTTCTGAAGGCAACTTTTGATATTCCTACATTTGCAGATGGGAATGCTGCATCTGCATGTTAACTCTGCAAAGCATATGGGAATGTGGAGAAGGGTAGCACATCACCTAACAGCACAGGTATGGGTTGGAAAGCTCTGGTTCAAATCTCAGCTCATAAGTATTGCTTCCAAATGAAGATACTTTGGTGAATTGTATAAATCCTTCATCTATGTATATCAGACAAGCCCTATCTTAAAGGCATGATGTAAGGATCACCATGCAAAGTGCCCTGAGCACTTAAGTATGGTCACCACCATTGCTGCAAATACAGCATGCCTGTGGTGTGGTAAAACCAGAATGATTTGTTCACCCTGTCTCAGAAAGGATATCATAGAGAAAGGCAACCAAAATGAGGCTCAGTCAATGTAATAATAATCTAGCCTTTTTATTTTGGGGGGAGGGAAAGGTGGGAAAATGAGAACACAATGGAAATTTATAAAATTATGCATGATGTGGAGAAATGTGGTTACATTTCTCTCTCCTTCATGTTCCCCCTCTCAATATTCCAAGATCTGGAGATAACGTGTGAAACGTGGACGGTCTACAGATGTCACACTCAACTCCTGGAGCGTTTCCATCAGCGTTGCCTCAGAAAAATCCTGCAAATCTCTTGGGAAGACAGGTGGACAAATGTCAGCGTGCTTGAGGAAGCAAAGACCACCAGCATTGAAGCGATGCTCCTACGCCATCAACTCCGCTGGACTGGCCACGTTGTCCGAATGCCCGATCACCTTCTCCCAAAGCAGTTACTCTACTCCCAACTCAAGAATGGAAAACGGAATGTTGGTGGGCAGGAAAAGAGATTTAAAGATGGGCTTAAAACCAACCTTAAAAACTGCGGCATAGACACTGAGTACTGGGAAACCCTGGCCCTTGAGCGCTCTAACTGGAGGTCAGCTGTGAATAGCAGTGCTGCAGAGTTCGAAGAGGCACGAATGGAGGGCTTAAGGGAGAAATGTGCCAAGAGGAAGGACGTCAAGCCAACCCTGACCGGGACCACCTTCCACCTGGAACCCAATGTCCTCACTCCGGGAGAACATGCAGATCAAGAATAGGTCTCTTCAGCCACCTACGGACACACCCCCAAGACACCAGAAATGGAAGACCATCGTCCTCGGCCTACGAGTGATCGCCTAAGACAAGAACACAGTGAAGCTGTGTGCCTAGGGAAAATCAGGACAAAATGGATAAAATGGAAATACTTATACAGTTCAACAACAGAATTCCCTGTCATAAGATGTGGTGGTTTGAGTGTTGGACTATGACCCCAGAGACCAGAGTTCAATTTCCCACTCTGCCACGGAAACCCATTGAGTGAGTCACACTCTCAGCCCCAGAAAATCCCATGATAGGGTTACCACAACCGAGAAATGTCTTGAAGGCACACAAGAACAACCAATAATGTCTGTGAAAGAAATTCCAAGAAATCAGCTTAGCCCCAAAGGTCTTCTTTCACCCCAATAGCACATATCTGGGCTGGTTTACATATCCTGAGAACAAGCAAAACTGTGCCTCTAAGGTAACATCCCTAATTTGGAGATCTTACACATATGAGATCCTTGTATCAAACAGGATGCTATTTCTTAATTCTTCACCATAACATCAAATGAAAGCATCAAATCCTTCCATTCACCTAGGAGCCCTCTGACTTTTACATTGTTGTTTCTGCACTGACAAATGAGATCAGCTAAAAATGCTATATATTGACTCTTTGTACTATCTCTGGGAGAAGATACTATGTGGCTAGAAGTGTTGGGAAAATGGGGAAAATGTTTTGAGATCCTTTCCAAATCATAACCTTATTTAGTGGCGTGGGGAAAAAGTGTTCAGTGAAAATAAGACTCTGGGGACAAAAACACCATGACCTCTTGGGAGCAGAGAAAAAGGCCATCTGGATCCCAAGGCTGGCCCTTTACAACTGGTCCTAATCCTATTTTCCTGTCCCCTTTCTTTGCCGTGTGTAAGACTGTGATCAAATGTGGCCTCCCCTTCAACCAGCACAATTACACTGTTGGTTATCTGAACTGGTGACTCCTTATTAAATTAGAAATGGTCTTTTTAAATAAATCTCATAAGAGATTTCCTCACATTTTTATTTCTCAGTAAAACTTTGCTACTCCTGAATGGCTTGTGGTACAGTTGATGCTCTACCCCACACACCACGTTTCTGGCACCCTTGAGTCCTCCCTCCCCAGTCTTTCCTCTTGCCTCCTTCCTTTGTTTGATTTGCCCCCCATTTGGAACTTTAACATGTGTCTTATTCTCTCTCTCTCTCTCTCTCTCTCTCTCTCTCTCTCTCTCTCTCACACACACACACACACACACACACACACACACACACACACGGGAAAGCAGATCACACAGGAGACACAACAGAATTAATACATTTTCTTGAAGGGGAGAAGCACTTGTGTTAAAATATAAATAGGGTATTGCTTTTTCTATTATGCTTATTCCCCTCATAATGGACAATAGGTGGTTTAGAAAGGATAATCGCACTGTGACAGACTAAATGAGTCTCTTGAAAGTGCTCGGAGGAAGCAAATATGCAGATGCAAATTTGTTTTTTAGGGCAGGATTCTTTCCCAGTCATTGAAGCTTCTGCAGAATCACAGTTCTCCTCCCCAGGAATGACTTGTATAACATGAAAGTGAAAGGGATTTGCATTTCTCTGCTCTTAGGCATGGAAGACATGATGTGCATTTGTGATTGATGAGGGTAGCATCCTTTCACTGAAAATATTGTGGGATATATTTGGGGAATATTTGGATGCACAACAGAGGGAAATATCTAGGTACAAACCATGGTGGGTTCTGATGTAATATCATTTTGAACTTTAAAAAAATCACAGCTACAACCAAGGGGGGTGGGATGGGGATAAATGAAGAATCAGATCAGAAACAACTTGAAGGAATGCCATGATAAGAAGGCCCTCCTTCCTCTTTCATGGGCTGGGACAGAGGCATACTATACATAAGAAGAAAACCGGGGGCACTAATTAAAAAAAGCAGAATGAGGTGAAAAGAAGTGAACTCAAGAGATTCTAGGAAATGATTTACTGAAAGGAACCCAACCTGTTTTGAGACACATCAGCCTTCCATTTTCATTCCATCCCACCACTGAGGTTTCCTGAAGAAACTCTCATGATAGTTCCATGTGGATCAGGGATCCTCTTGAAAACCACTAGGAGAAGGGAACTTTAAAATATTATGAAATGCTCTTCCAATGGAGATTTGGATCATTCCTCTATTGGTTCCTGTGCTGAGGATTTTTCTTTTTAGGTAAAAATGTTCTGACTGAAAATCAAGGCACAGTTTTATTGATGCATTTGTTTTCACTGTAATGTTTTGACTTTGCTATTTAAAGCTCAGTACTGTATATGACTCCAAAATCCACACATAATTGGGACTGGCTTGATCCTGAGAAACAAGACCCAGTTTCTCCAGATGGAGATAAAATCTGGTAGAAGTTTTACCTTAATACAGATCTTATAGCATCATAGATACTGAGAGAAGAAAGTTGATAGGACAAGATTTTGCAGACTGCATTCAAGGGAATATACTTAGTATACGAAAAATTGCTACAATATCCCTTTGTATTTTAATACAGCGTTATCTGCAGTTTTGGACTCTTCTTGGGAGTAACCCTGGCGAGCAGAAGTAGGCAACTGTAAACAGGGCAGAGACCATTTGTCCTTCCTGCCCCACCTGGTGGGCCACAGCAGTGCATTTCAATGTGCCTGGGGTGGTGTGATGTCACTTCCATTGGTCATTTTGAGCAAGGTTTTAGTGGTGGGGACAGAGGTGGTTAGGGAAACAAAGCGTTGTTTTAATTTGGAAATATTTGGGATGGCTAGGGGGCAAAAATTGCCCCCAAATGATTGAAACTTCTCAACAGAAATTTGGGAAATCCATAGGTCTTTTTGGGGAGCAGGGTCCTGAGAGCCAAAAACAGCTATCCCAAGGGCAGGCTATGGCATGCTTTTTATGGGAAGTATCGCGATAGCCTGCATTTCAAAAGTGATCTCATTGGTAATCACTTCCAAATATGTTGGGCAATGATTATGCTTCTGAGGACCTTCCTTTTTATTCTTCTAATGGTACCCCAGGTGTTTAACTTGCCCTGATGGCAATGAGTCCTTATCTGGAATACCTTTGTAGATTCTCCCACAACCACAACTCCCACTCTAATATGTGAGATCTTCCATAGAACAAAAATGCTTCAGAAGTTTTTAAACTGATTATAACCTAAATTTGTAGAGCATAGAATCAAAATACCGGTGGCATTTTATTTCTTGAATTGTATAAAGTGTAATCATTGTCCTTGTATCGCAAAATATGTAGACTGACATTCGACTGCTACAAATTTTGTACTTGATCCACTGACCTATGACTTCTGCAGGATCAGAAAGGAGGAACTGTACAAGATTTGATAAAGATAATTTCTGCTCACATAGCAGAAAACTGTGTAGTGTTTAGCTATATTTGTTTCCCGAAGTGCTATTTAAAAATCATAACATTTACATTTTACTGGTAGCTGCTGCCTACGTATATTTTCCAGCATAGAATATCTGCATTTGTTACCCAATAACATTTTCATAGTATTTTGTTAGTGTTTCTATTTTTGTTCAAAAGATCTATATCTCGAACAGTTTGGAATAAAGAAAGAATTCACCTAAAAGCAATACAATTACTGTAACGTAACAAATGATGCTGTTTATATGGTTAAATATCTAATATTGTGAATATACTGAGCAGATGATTTGAATCTGTGTTTGGAAGTGATACTGGCCTAGATTCAAAACTCTGCACACTCTTGCAACCCCAAGTTGTTTGAGTGCTTAGGGCCAAACTGGCAATAGTTCTGTGCATTTAAACTCAGAGCTGCATCACTGTTGTCATCATTATCTATTTTGAAATATACATGGCGCTTTACTTTAAATCAACCAAACCAGTAAATCCTGCCAAAGGTGTACATTCTAAAATATATGTGCAAATACAGAGGGAAGGAAGAATAACAAAATACAAAGTTCTACCATACAACTGAAAAACAAATCATTGAATCAAAATACAAAAAAAAAAAACATAATACAGAGCAAACTGACCAATCCATGTAATCAAAACATGTTGTTAATGTTGCTGTACACCTTCAAGCCAAAATATACAAGACTACAAGATTTTGGAGACCTCGTGGACAACAAGTTAAACATGAACCAGCAATGTGACAACAGGATTTTGGCCTGCATCAATAGGGGAATAGCGTCTAGATCCAGGGAAGTCATGCTCCCCCTCTATTCTGCCTTGGTCAGACCACACCTGGAATACTGTGTCCAATTCTGGGCACCGCAGTTGAAGGGAGATGTTGACAAGCTGGAAAGCATCCAGAGGAGGGCAACTAAAATGATCAAAGGTCTGGAGAACAAGGCCTATGAGGAGCGGCTCAAGAACTGGGCATGTTTAGCCTGCAGAAGAGAAGGGTGAGAGGAGACATGATAGCCATGTACAAATATGTGAGCGGAAGTCATAGGGAGGAGGGAGCAAGCTTGTTTTCTGCTGCCCTGCAGACTAGGATGCGGAACAATGCCTTCAAACTACAGGAAAGGAGATTCCACCTGAACATCAGGAAGAACTTCCTCACTGTGAGAGCTGTTCGACAGTGGAACTCTCTGCCCCAGACTGTGGTGGAGGCTCCTTCTTTGGAGGCTTTTAAGCAGAGGCTGGATGGCCATCTGTCGGGGGTGCTTTGAATGCGATTTCCTGCTTCTTGGCAGGGGGTTGGACTGGCTGGCCCATGAGGTCTCTTCCAACTCTACTATTCTATGATTCTATGATTCTACAAAACAATGTCAAAGTAAAATTGTAAAAGCTTTAGAAAATAATTGAGGTTAAAGACAACAAGAAAAGGAATAGTTCACAATTGTTCAGGAAGGCAAGTCCAATTCTGAGTGAGAAAGGATGAAGCCAAACAGAAGAAGAGGAAACCGTTGGTTGGACAAAAAGCCAAGAATCCCTAGATCTTGAGCAGAGAGAGTTAATAATAATAATAATAATAATAAAACTTTATTTATAACCCGCCACCATCTCCCCATGGGGACTCGGGGCGGCTTACATGGGGCCATGCCCAGACACCATACAATATAACAAAATAAAACAATATATCATAACACAATATAATAGTACAAAAATAATCATATACATTACAACACAAATCAGAGCAGACAGGGCGGGCCACATGAACATTTAATTAAAAACTCGGGAGAGAGAGGCATATAAATAAAGAGAACAGGGGTATAAGATGGAACAGTCCAAACAGTCCAAAGGATAAAAGAGTTAGATTGTGTCGGGTGTTTTTTTTTTTAAACGGGCAATACTGTTTTTGAAAACCATATGGAGACAATTGAATCCAGGTAATAACACATGACTTGTATGTTTTTTGCCAATTGCACCACCTCTGGGAAGAACTAGATAAGTTCTGAAGTTCACAAACAAACACAAAGAAGAGCACACATCCATAAAAAGCTGTATTCAGCTGTTGAATAATTTTCATCAAGTCACTGATTTTTTTTATTAGTACTTCTGTTACAAAGTGTCTTTGTAACAAATAATGTCGCTTTAATTGAGGAAACAGACACTGAGGGGATAGCCCCCAGTGCATGACCTGCCTTCTGTTCCCTAAGCTTCACATTGCTGTACCTGTCCACAGATGTAGTGGAAGATGCTGTTCCCTTACCAGGACTGGAATAAGATTCACCTGCAAGTCTAGTTTATTTCTGTACATAGAGCAGTGGGTTGATACCGCCTTGTCATTCATATCAGGCAGAAAAACGTCTTTAGATGGTCTCACAAGATCCTGCTCTGGCCTCTCCTTATAAGGAGCATGGCCTTGTCAGTTTATGGAATGGCATTCCCAGGGAAGCTGTTCTCCACTCCATCATTCGGTGTCTTTTGACGACCCCATTGTAAGCCTGATTCCATCACTAAGTAGCAAATCATGGATGACTTTGTGGGGAGATTGCTGCTGGTTTGGCCACAAAAACAATGTTGCTTTCTTTTCCACGCATTCTTAGTGGATACCTTGTGTTTTCTCCTCATGATTAAGATTTTTTTTTTAAATGTACAATATAAAAGTAGACTTACTGTGTTATAAACAACTTATCTTGTGTATGAATGTTTCCTTCTTAAAATTTCCCCTTTCCAACACACATCAAATCATATTGACTTCCCAGGTTTCAACTCAAAGACATTTGCATGCAGGAATAGCTATCTTCTTGCAACTTATATATAAAAAAGTCTTAATAATAATAATAATAATAATAATTCTTACCCGCCTCTCCTCATGACTCGAGGTGGGTTATAACATTGCTAATTTCTACTTAGAACTCCCATTATTATTAAACTTAATATTCAATGGTTTGGAAACATATGTCTCCTTCTCTCCATCTTATCTAATCTATTTTTCTATCTTTCTATTTATCAACTATCTACTATTTGATTATCTATCATAGGCTTTTGTGAGCTGTAGAACATTTTGAGTGGAGGAGGTGAACCTTCAAGAGACATTGGTCCCCAAGATATTATAATATTTGTCTGATTATTATTTTTCTGTTTGCCTGACTTTCCATCATAAATAGGGTACAGTGATAAAGATTTCTAAAATTATGTAATGTGAATATTTGCTCATTAGCTTGCCATTTTCAAAGCTGCTTTGTATCAGCCTGCATTGGTTGCCATCTGGTCAGTGTATCTATCTACTAGCCTTCCCTCCTGCTCCTGAAGAGCACTGTCCGAGGTTCTGACTGTTGGCTGCTCTTCTCTTGTGTATCTGCTTCTCTGGCAATCCCTGCAGCTCATCCAAAGATAGCATTTCAGCTACATCCCAGGTTTCTTTCAGGAATAACAGAATTAACTTATGATACAGCATTTTCATGGACTGATCTGAATCGGTGATACCATTTAATGGGATTGGACATTCTGCAATGTGTTCCTTGTATATCAAGTGAATGGAAAAGCAAATGATTTGCATTGTTAATGTACACCTTTAAGGCAGACTCCCTATTTTGTAAATATGGGAAATATGGAAAAATTCTTGAAGCTACCTTATTTTTCTTGAAGATCTATCAGCAACCGCATCAATTTAGACTGAAAGAACCATAAGTATATTCTCAGTGTAACATGTTTTCAGTGACAGAAAATGAACTCTGTAAATAGTCTTTTTATAAAAATGTAATCATACAATGGTTATTTAAGGTTGTCTTTATCTCAGCAACTTATTTGGTTGGAGGGAGGATCACATTACTGTTGTTGTTTTTCTTAAACAATGAACATAAATTTCTTTGGTTGGTCTACTACAAATCACCTAGATGATCATCTAGTAGATCCTGAACTATATTTTCTCACTTCTGTTATTGAGTAGAAATTTTATTCACTGAGTTGCAAAAAAATAAATAAATTGTGGGACAATTAATCAGAAGGCTTTCATTTCTGGGAAATGAATACATAAAGGGAAAACAAAAGTAGAGGTTTTCAGGTCAGGATGTTAGATGGATCTGGAAGACAAAATTTCACTAGTAAGGCTACTCTTCCTTAGTATTTTTTTTTAAAAAAAAACAACCACAAATCGGATGTAAACATATTAAAAAATGTGCACATAGCAACATTGCTGTTTTAATTAGGGAGAAGCAAACAGAAACAAGGAGCCATAAGCAATGCAAGTTTGCCTACTACTTTGTTTTAATTATTTATTGAAGTCAATAAAATTAAATATTTTCATAGCAATTCTGAACAGGATCTGAAGTAATTACTCTGTCAAATTCATCAAAAATTCCCTCATCAAAATAAAAACCTTGATGTCACTGAATAATTTATAATACAAATACAGGAAAATTGTAAAGTATTATAAATAGAAATCTGCAGGGTAAGTGAACATGAATTAGTTAGGGGCTGTGTTTCTGAAAGAGGCTGTCATAAGCTGTATACATTTTTAATAAGTTGTTTTTGAGGTCTGTTCCACATCCCTCCCCAACAGCATACTATATACCAACAACTTAAGGGAAGAAATAATGGTGATTTAGGAGCACATCTGTTTTATGATACCAGCTGAACTGAATGAAAATTGATGCTCAGAAATACAAGCAACACCTTGAATTAATGATAGTTGCTACTGAATGAATGTTTGTGGCTCCATACAAATCATTTACTTGAACACCAAATATATTCAATAACCTCATGTCTACTGTCAATGAATAATGAAAGTGGGGGGCAAATAGCCTGGTCTATTTCAGCAGCAACATAAGGAAGGAGCAGGAGGAGGAATGAAGGATAGAAGTATTTCTTGCTCAATACAGGGATTTTCTTTCTTTCTTTTAAAAAGCTAATATTGTTCCAAAGGTATCTGTGAAAAAAATATGACTCATGTTGAATAGCTTCACACTTCCGTCCCCTTTCTGGACTGTCCTTTCACCGAGGCTGGGCATACATTGCTAAATAGTGCAGTTTGAAATGCATGCTATGGTCAGTGTACACCCACATAAGGTAGCTGAACTGCATTATATGGATCTATGTTGACCATATAATGCATTTCAAACTGTATTATGTGCCAGTGTAGATCCAGCCTTAAACTGCAACATTTGATACTAAATGATACTGTTATCACTTTATTTTGGCTGACATATACCCAACTCATGAAAAATATTTATTTGTCATAGCATATGATTTTTTCTGCTCTCATAAAGGCACCAGATGTTGGTTGATCTTGGGAGCTAAGCAGCGTCAGCCCTGCTTAGTACTTGGCTAGGAGACTGTCAATGAATACTATATGCTATATGCATTTCTTAAGGTTTTCTTAGGCAACACATTATCAGAGAAAGGAACTGGAAAACATTTCTGAGTATTCTTTGCCTAAGAAAATCTGAACAAATTCAAGAGATTACTACAGGTTGATGGATAACCTGAAGACACATGTGCATGCACACACATGTATTCAGCATTTTGTGCTTTGCTTTGTAACTGGCCATTGGGTGGTAAAAAGTGGCAAGTCTGATTCCTGAGGGATGTGTTTCTGAATATTCTCATTGTATGTGAGGAGTAAAGGGTTAAATGGAGGGAAAATACAGTCTCCTGAGCAAGTTCTGAAATGTTCAGACTACTGCTTGCAAGGTCTAAGGACCAAGCACAAAAGCTTGTATGGGAAGAACACAGACAGAACAAAGCTTCACTGAAGTCACAGATATAGCTGGATGGAAGCACAGTCATCCTGATTTGACTGACATATAAGTCCCATGTAGGTGTTATATAAATATGTAGTCTTGGTACAGAGAAGGAGGAAGAATGTAGATGAGCATTGTAGAATACAGAAAGAAAAGAGAAAGGCTAAATTCCAGGTGGATTGATTAAATCAAAAGGGGTCTGACTTAATAGGTCAGAAAATAAACATTTTTCATTGTAATTGTTAATTTTTATTTTCAGTTATCTAACTATGCAAAAACACCCTGCATGACTAATGAGGAATGTTCAGAGCTGTAAGATTAATTTTATCTGGAGAAATGTGCGATTATTTCTCCAATTCTAGAGGATGTAGAAGTAGAGTAAGAAAGACATATATTATTATTATTATTATTATTATTAAACTTTATTTGTACCCCGCTAGCATCTCCCGAAGGACTCGATGCGGCTTACAAAGGCCAAGGCCTCAACACACAATATAACAATACAAAACAAAAGGCAAATTAAAAACAATTAAAACAGTATAAACAACAAGCAATAAACAATACACTAAAACACAATAAAACAACAAGCAATAAACAATACACTAAAACACAATAAAACTGGGCCGGGCCAGAGTAATGGGTACAAGATTAAAAGTGCTGATGTGACAGGTGATATATAAGGCTTATAGGGCAAGTGCAGAGTGCGATATACGATCTTAGTTCTAATAAAGTGCTTATGGGACTTGGTGTTGGAGATTTCCTATTAATCTGGGAAGGCACATTGGAACAGCCAGGTCTTCAAGTTATTTCTGAAGACTGCCAATGTAGGGGCCTGTCTGAGATCCTTGGGGAGGGTGTTCCAGAGTCGGGGGGCCACCACAGAGAAGGCCCTGTCTCGTGTCCCCGCCAACCGCGCTTGCGACGCAGACGGGATCACGAGCAGGGCCTCTCCAGATGACCGAAGTGAACGCGTGGGTTCGTAGACGGAGATGCGGTCATGGAGGTAGGATGGTCCCAAACTGTTCAGGGCTTTGTAGGTAAGCACCTGCACCTTAAATTGGGCTCGGAAAGTAAATGGCAGCCAGTGGAGCTCCTTGAACAGGAGGGTTGACCTGTATACCCAGCACTTTCCAGTCCTACTAAACAACAAGAAAAACAAATAGCAGTGAAATCATCTGCTTATAACAGATCTGATTATTTGAATGATCTGATACCTAGGATATATTGATAGAAAAAATAGGGTGTGAGATCCTGTTAGGGAGCTAAAATATTGTAATGCTATCATAATCAACTTATGCTATTGGAGCCCAATATTTGGTACTTACTAACTGTGCAACAAAGTGCCCCTCTAAACCTTTTAAGTGATTCAACCCCCCTTACAATATCCAGAGACTTTAACATAGTGTGTGAATGTGCATTTGTGGACCACTTGTAGCCTCATATTAAGAAAGTTGGGGAATGCTCCAGTTGGGGAATGCATAGTATGAACAGCACAACAGATTCCAATGCAAACTAGTCTGCTGTCCACATGGGCTGGCTCCACTATCACCTTTTCCCTGTGCTTATTAATGCAGAAAAAAGGAATGATCAGGCACATGTTTTTCCCATCACTATGGTCAAAGGACAATTGTCTCCAGGACAATTCCAAAATACATGGCCAAGAGCTCTCACAGGGGTGATGGCAACAGGAAAGGCATGGTGACAGCCCAGCTAAACCATTTGGACTCTGTCCCCCTGCCAACGTGGTATAGGGCAACTAGGGCAAGTCACACTCTCTCATCCATAGAGGAAGGCAAAAGGTAACCCCCTTCTGAAAAATCTTGTCAAGAAAACTTCAGGATAAGATCGCCTCAAGAGTTGTCATTACTTAGACATGACAGGCACAAAACAAGAGCAACACATTCACTAAAAGATGCCAACTTGCCATCTTCAAGGTAGGCTTTGCTTCCTCTCATGTGCCTGTCTCAATTTCTGTGCCTTATCTCTGTTATGTAGTTACATGCAGAAGGCTTAAATTTTCTTCTCTCCCAGATAATGTAGATCTCTTTTCACTGAAGATTTTGATGATTCCAGATACTGCTTCTATATAGGCTAATACTGTATATACTGTATATACTGGAAGCAAGTAATGCAGTGACCTCCAGATGTTTTTCATCTACAGCCCCCTCAGTCTCCAACCAGTGGTCATGTTGGTTGGAGCTGATGGAAGCTGGAGTCCAAAATCTGTGGAAGGCACCATATTGCCTATCCCTGCTGCATATCAGTTCTGGGCATAAATTATTTCTTTTCTTAAGTTTTACTGTGGCTTTCTCTTTTTTCTTGATTAAGGAAATGATGGATAGAGGTGCAGGTAAGCTATTGTGACTTTTCAGTTCCCTGCAGTTCCTTTTCCCCCTGTCAACCAAGTATTTGATCGTCTTTCTTTGCCCTTGCTACTCTCATTCAATAGTAGCCCATTCCTGGACATTCTCTAGAGATACATCACTGGAACATATAGATTTGGAAATCAATTCATATTTTGGTGATTCAATCCCTTTGATGTTTGGACACTTTTTTCATTTACATCATAGATGCCCATCACCATTAGATTGAAGTAAAAATGAAATAAAGGCTATAGGATATTTCTTGGTGCCTTCATGTTCCATTTACTCCAAAGGATTTTTCCATTATATTGTTATTATTATTCACCTGATTTCATGTCTCTTTGGCCTGTCTTTATAAGTTTCCTCTTCTGTTGCTTGTGGTTTTATTGAAATGTAAGTCTTGTCATTTTGTCCCTTTCCATCTGTTTCATTTTCAACTTGACAAGAATGTTATAGATTTCTTTGGGAAGTCAGATGGGACAACAAATCAAAAAAAGAACCCCACAATCCCTTTTAAAAATGTATGAATAGGCCCCTTTCCCCTTCCCCTTTTGAAACAAAGTTCTGGTTCTCCTGCCGCTGAATTTATTGGAATGTATGGCCCAAAGTTTGGCAAGTGAGTGAAATGCTCTATAAAGATCAGAGGCCCTCTGCTGTTTCCACTGTCTCCCCTATTTTAATCCCTGAATAGAGAGACATCTTTGGGAAGTTTCAAGGTCAGGTGTAAGTCTATTATTATACTGAATGGAAAGGAAATTATTTTGTAGTCATAGCCAACTCCTTGTCATCTTTGTCCTGAACCTGATGGCTTCTTTGTAGCATCTGCAAACCCAGGTTCCACTTCTGGCTCTGTGCTGCAACTATTGTTTAATTTAGTTATCTTATTTCATTTTTTTTTAAAGAAAAGGTATAGAAAGTGCTGGAGCTTTTGAGGAACTAGTTACTTATGATCAGCTCCCTTTCCTATTTCCTAAGCTATAATCACAGTATATTATAACTTAATGAGAAATAACTTCAAACCTCTCTCGTAAGGTAAATTCATAGATTTTAGTTATGAAAGTATAGATTCACTAGATAATAGAAGAGAAATATCATATAGTCCAAATGCTTGTCCATCTTGTGGCTCATGCAGCTGCCCCATAGCTATGGGAATAGAGGTAATGCTAGAAAAGATGAGGGGAGACTATGTTTCACAGGCTAGTATGTGTGTTACACTGGCTGAGGGGGGGGGGGGGGGTGATGCTAGGCATGCAAAAACCATAGCAGATACAGGAGTAAAACAAGTTTAATAATGGACATGCAAAGTACAAAGGTGCAATGGCATAACATAAGACAGGTGCAGGAGAAATACAAACAAATCAAGGGTAATAACAATGTTGCACAATGAATGTTACTTGGCAAATATAAGAACAAATTATCCTATTTGGACAGATAATGAAGCAAGATTGCTATGGAAAGGTATAACCACAATTTTGGTACGTACAAACTACAGAGACAATTGACATCATACATAGGTCTGGATCCAGGCATCAACAACCCACTTGCCGGATCTTGTGGTGGCATCAGAAGGGGAGATTTGCTGGACAGCAATGGCCCAATTGGGCCCAAACTCTCCCCTATACCTGGAGAGGGGTGCCTGTAATGTGGCCCACTAAACAATTATACTCCTAGTCCACTGAATCATGCATCCCTCCCCATGTCGCCAGAAGGACCCTTGCGTGACCCAATGCCTGAAGGACACAGAACTCTGCTTCCTGGATCCATGACATATTCCAAGAACCAGTCCCAAGGACTGTGACAAAAAAAATAGGTTGTGGCTGACCTGAGTGGAAACACGGGGGGGGGGGGAGTGGACCCTCCCACTCAAATACTTCCATTCCACTCTGCTTCCAGCCAGTCAATCAATTTGAAGCAGGTAAGCCTCTTTTGATTGGCTGACTTTTCCCATACAGGGAATGATAGGAAAAAGTGAAGCTGAATGGTGTAGCCAATATTTTGCACCACTTCAGACTTCACCCCCTTGCCCTGTAACAGTCCTAGATATGGTAAGGCCACTGGGGCCATTTGTCACAGGCCAGCAAGTATAGTATTCAGACATTTTAGTAAATTTTGAAAGCATTCCTTTGGCTTTTTGCAGCTACCTTTGAGAACAGGAAAGCAATGAGTTACTTTTAAACCAACCACAAGCAACTATTTCCATTAGAATATTAACAGCAAAATGATTTTTAAAAATTCAAATCCAGAATGTTTTACTTAAATTTTCTATCCTATTTGACTGTTTCTTTCTTGTCATCAACATTGGATACATCTACATTCTTGAATTATGGCAGTTTGACACCTCGTTAACTGCCATGGGTCAAGGCTATGGTGTACTGGGAGTTGTAGTTTTACTAGGTCTTTAACTTTCTTTGCTAGAAATTGCTGGTACCTCACCAAACTACAACTCCCACAATTCCACAGCAATGAGCTATGGGAGTTAAATTGGTATCAAACTGCATTAATTCTACAGTGCCAGCCAGGTCTGGTGAAAAAATGCATTGAAGTGAAAATGCTGTGAAGGGCCACTGCAAGGAGTAGATGGGGTGATGGTGACAGGGGATAGGGAAAAGGCAGAACTGCTTAATGCCTTCTTTGCCTCGGTCTTCTCACAAAAAGAAAGCCATCTTCAACCTCAGCAACATGGAATGGACGAAGGATTGGGGGAAATCCAACCCCAAATAGGGAAACAAGTTGTCCAGGAACACCTGGCCACTCTAAACGAATTCAAGTCCCCAGGGCCAGATCAGCTACATCCAAGAGTATTGAAGGAACTAGCGGAAGTTATTTCAGAACCACTGGCAATCATCTTCGAGAGTTCTTGGAGAACAGGAGAAGTCCCAGCAGATTGGAGGAGGGCGAATGTGGTCCCTATCTTCAAGAAGGGAAAAAAGAACGACCCAAACAATTACCGTCCGGTCAGCCTCACATCAATACCAGGCAAGATTCTGGAAAAGATCATTAAGGAAGTGGTCTGCAAACACTTAGAAACAAATGCGGTCATTGCTAATAGTCAACACGGATTTACCAAAAACAAGTCATGCCAGACTAATCTGATCTCTTTTTTCGATAGAGTTACGAGTTGGGTCGATACAGGGAATGCCGTGGATGTAGCATATCTAGATTTCAGTAAGGCCTTCGACAAAGTCCCCCACGACCTTCTGGCAAACAAACTAGTAAAATGTGGGCTAGACAAAACTACGGTTAGGTGGATCTGTAATTGGCTAAGCGAACGAACCCAAAGGGTGCTCACCAATGCGTCGTCTTCATCATGGAAAGAAGTGACAAGTGGAGTGCCGCAGGGCTCCGTCCTGGGCCCGGTTCTGTTCAACATCTTTATTAACGACTTAGATGAAGGGTTAGAAGGCACGATCATCAAGTTTGCAGATGACACCAAACTCGGAGGGATAGCTAACACTCCAGAAGACAGGAGCAGAATTCAAAACGATCTTGACAGACTAGAGAGATGGGCCGAAACTAACAAAATGAAGTTCAACAGGGACAAAGGCAAGATACTTCACTTCGGCAGAAAAAATGGAAATCAAAGATACAGAATGGGGGACGCCTGGCTTGACAGCAGTGTGTGCGAAAAAGATCTTGGAGTCCTCGTGGACAACAAGTTAAACATGAGCCTACAATGTGATGCGGCAGCTAAAAAAGCCAATGGGATTTTGGCCTGCATCAATAGGGGAATAACGTCTAGATCCAGGGAAGTCATGCTCCCCCTCTATTCTGCCTTGGTCAGACCACACCTGGAATACTGTGTCCAGTTTTGGGCACCGCAGATGAAGGGAGATGCTGACAAGCTGGAAAGCGTCCAGAGGAGGGCAACTAAAATGATTAAGGGTCTGGAGAACAAGCCCTATGAGGAGAGGCTTAAAGAGCTGGGCATGTTTAGCCTGCAGAAGAGAAGGCTGAGAGGAGACATGATAGCCATGTACAAATATGTGAGGGGAAGTCATAGGGAGGAGGGAGCAAGCTTATTTTCTGCTGCCCTGCAGACTAGGACACGGAACAATGGCTTCAAACTACAGGAAAGGAGATTCCACCTGAACATCAGGAAGAACTTCCTCACTGTGAGGGCTGTTCGGCAGTGGAACTCTCTCCCCCGGGCCGTGGTGGAGGCTCCTTCTTTGGAGGCTTTTAAGCAGAGGCTGGATGGCCATCTGTCGGGGGTGCTTTGAATGCGATTTCCTGCTTCTTAGCGGGGGGTTGGACTAGATGGACCTTGAGGTCTCTTCCAACTCTACTATTCTATGATTCTATGATTCCAGGCTTTCACTTCAGCCAGTCAAACATTGTGGGCCAACCTTGACTTAACATACAGACATACAAATTGGTTAGTTTATGGGACTTCAAGGCTCAGTAAGGAGCCACTGCAGCCCTGCCACTTTTGCACCACTGAATTAAATAAACCCATTGGCCAGTTTTTCACCAAAGGGCACAGTTGCCTTTTCCATGATGACTGCTTTGACTCTCTATAGCTGGACTATGGTTGGTTAGTCTCAACTAGAGTAGTCCTTTCAAAGCAGTTACTGAGTGGTGAGTCAACATGTAGGTAAATCCCACCAAATCAATGGATCTACTCTAGATAACACCTTAAAAACTTAGGCTTAAGTGTGCTTGGTTGACCAAAGGTTTCTGAGCATAGTTTTCTCCTGCTTAACACCTGTTTGCATTACAGTCTGCATTACCGATGTTAACCTGTAATGCAGACTTAGCTGTTCTGAACTGTACAGTTTAGACTAACTTACTTCATAAAATGTGGTCACCCTATTATAAATTTCCTCAGTGATTCTCTGAATTCTGGTAACTGCTGAGAAGTTCTACAACATAATAACCAGGTGTGTTTATGTCTCACTGAACATTATGGAGCCAGTTTGGCTTTCATTTTGTGCAGATACATGATTTGTGCATGTGCAAATGTGCTGGGATTTTTGTTTGCCCAAAAAGGAACATTCTTCCACAGGTAATAGATAACTGTGTGCTGTGGCACAGTATCCCTTTGAATGTTTAGATCCCAAAATGTTGTGCTGAAGCTTCTGACCTAGGGTGACCTAAGGCAGACTTATCATAGGGTTTTCTTGGCAAGGCCAGGCAGTGGGTCTCCATGACCAAGCAGGGATTCAAACCAGAATATTAGTTCAATGTTCAAACTACTGCACCATACTCAATCCCCCCTCTTGTAAAGTCTGGCATTTCACCATAGTCTGCTATAGGGGATTCGTGTCAAAGTCCGTAAACTGTGGTACTCCTAGAAAACTGTATAGCACCTGGAACTGTGGTCTGATTTAATGATCAACCTTGTCTTGATACTTGCACATTTGGGCATGCAGTCAAGAAGATTGTAATACTGTTTTCTGTGCAGTTTGCACACCTTGACCTATTGAATTATATTGATTATAACTGAGAGTACTTCTCCAAACTCTTTACCAACCAAGTGGAGGAATTTTCTAATTTTTCTTCTTAAAATGGAGGGGATATCGGGGATTTGCCTCTTGGATCTTTTTCATGCAAAACATGTTTTCTATCCAAAATCAGAAAAGTTATGTTTTCCCCAGTCAATATTTTTGGCAGTTTTAATTCTAATATATAATATTTCTAAGGTCTTATCTTTACCAGTGGCATGTGATCTCTTCAACTATTGGCCATGCTGTACGGGAGGTGGGGGGATAACTGATAATTGTAGCACAAAGCTAACTTTTCCAAGCTCTTTTTTTCTACTACTGTCATATGGCTCCTCCATGTACATTGAACTGAAGACATATTTATTGTGACTCCTTAGGAAGGATTACCTAATCATTTTTGGAAATATCTAAAACAGACAAGTGGAATGTTGAAACCACAGAAAATATCTTTTTAATGTAGGCTTAGTTGGCCTACAAAATGACAAAGAGGCTTGGCAATTCAGTCTGTAGGTTCTAATGGAACTTCCTATAAAAAGGATTCTCTGGAACACTCTTTGCCCCAAAGCCATCCCTGACTCCTGTTGCAGGCTTTGCATTCCCACTTCGGGATGCCTTCCTGTGCCATTATAGCAGCGGTGTGACAGAAGATTGCAGGCTTCCTCCCCACTCTATCATCATGCGTAAGAATCACTCTTGTAAGCCACGTTCCTCTCTAGTTAAAATAACATCTGCTAAATAACACACTGGTCATTAATCAAGAGTAGCAATGGGTTTCACCAAGATTACAGTTCCACAGGCCTTTTAAAGTGAAAAAAAAAACACAGAGCATTTTATTTCTACTCTAAAAGTAAAGCTCTTTTCTTGTTACATTTCTTAAAAGGAGTATATAGAACATTCAGGGTAATATTATATAAAAACATTGGCAGAGGCACACTTAAAAAGAACTGCTACTTTACTTCTCTGGTTTACAAGATAAAGAATCTATTCTCTGTGTCATCTTTCAATGGGTTCCTGAACAATGCTTCAAAATTAGCAATGAACACTAAGCTGTCGTGTAATAGATACCATATTTTACACTGCCTACGGGGAATCACTTTTAACAGACTATAACCTACACTTTTTATATTAGTGCCTGAGTCATATTAAGAAAAGAAGGAAAAATTGATAAAAAAGAGTAATAAGCTTGGATTCATATCATGAGAGAAATGAATACTAAATTAAAGTATTGTATTAAAACCTTCCATTGTAGACAATTAAAAAAACTATATAGAAGTCTCAAGTGATTTGGTTATCCATTTCTGTATTTTAATGTAGGATGGCATCTCTCGTGCTATGTTAAAAATGGATTACCTTTCTTGCCTATTTGACTGATATGACTACTTGGATCATAGGACCCTTATATAAATAAGAAAGTATAACCTGTCCATCACGTCTCAGTGATAGACCAGCGATAGATATGGCATTGTAGCCTCCATCCCAGAATAGATACATTAGCTGCCATTCCTTAAATCTCATCCATAATCTGTTGTAGTTGATCAATTCTGGTGAAAGTATCAATGCACATTTTTATTCCCATGAATTTTCATAGCAGTTAGATAATTTTATCTCACAGAGAAAACTAGCCTGCTTAGAAACCTGACACCATACAATGTCCATTTCAAGTCCACCATCTCTCTGCAACAAATTTGTTTCTTGCTATTGATGTGAGGTGTCATAAAAGATTACCAAGCAAAAATAAAAATAAAAAAATAAAAGAAAAGCAGCATAGTGGAATAGCAGCACTATGCAATAAAGTCCTAAGTCAACTGTAAAAGATGGCCCATTAGGCCGATTGAAGTGACTGTCCTCGGGAAAGCACAATGGAAGGAGGAGGCGGAGAAACAATGTGCTGGATGACAAAGCTGTGTGTGTCAGGGGGCCTGCCTACTATTTTCAGGTTTAATGAAAGACACCTTTCCTCACTGATGCCAAAAGATAGCTTTTGTACATCATCATCATCATCATCATCATCATCATCATCATCATCATCATCATCACCACCATAATCATCATCAATTATACAGTAGTTTTAAACACAGAATATGGGATTTGAAAACTCAAATCTCCACTGGTATTTTACACTCTCTCCCACTTTTACTATTTTTCTGGATGATATGCTTTGAACTTTACATTTTGAAGTAATATAAAATTGTTCAAGGAGAAAACAAAAGTCTGTTAATTTATAACGGCTCATTCATCATGACACTGAAAATAAAATGGTTGTTTATCTGAGTACATTTATTGAATTTGACATTCATAACATGTGTGAAGTACAATATTTATTAAATACAGTAATTTGGGAATATGGCATGGTGAATGCCTTTTAAATGGACCACAGAAGCTTAGTTTCAACTTCATTCTTAGAAAAAAGTATGTAAGGGTGGCAAATTCTTTCAGTTATATTCTATTGCAGACTAAAATCCCAAAATTGTATGCTGGCATGCTTTCTCCAGTGCTTTAACAATGTGTTCTGTAAGTGTGCATGATTTTGTCTATTATAGTCTGCTATAAATGCTTACTTCAATAACCACATAAACTACAGTGCTGGTAGTATACTATACAACTATTTGGCAAATGTGATCCAAATTAAGCATCAATTTGCAACAGAATCTTGCCTTGATATAAACAGGTCTCCTCATCCTGTGATGTCCATATTTAGACATTGGCGCATGTAGTTAAGAAAATGAAAAGACTTTTTGTTAGTGAGGTGACTAAACATTATCCATTTATCCCACGTGGCTCCATTCTTTTTCCAAATGTTATTAGTGTATTTCTAAAGTTCCTTTTTCATCACCTATGCAGATAGTTTACAAGGCCAGAACTGCATAGTTTCGGGGGGGGGGGGGAGTTTGCATACTAAGCTTTCAGCTCATCCCCTACGCAAGTTATTATTAGATATTTCAGAAATCACTATCTAACTGACTAAAAAGATAATGCAATACAAAAAATTAACTTACCTCATCCCATGAGCAGCAAGAAAGCAGGGGAAAGCAGAGGGAACAATCTTACTCCATTTCTTCCTGTCTTTCTCCATCTTCTGGGAGGGTCAGCCATCCCACGTCCTTTCCATGAAAAGGTCCGTCCCCCGTCCCCGCTTTCTCCCACTTTCTGCCGTTTGGAGTCGGGTAACACTTGACTCCTGAAGACAGCTTTAGGGCTCCATTTCCATGTGTTGCAGAAACTGAGTCCCTCCAGAAGTGCCCTTATGTTATGTGAACGTCTCCATGGGCTTCCATTTCTGAAGCAGTGGGATAAAGTCCTTAAAATTATTATTGCTGAGTAGCTGACACATGTTATTAGCAATAAACTTCCCCTTCTCCATTGGCTGCACCAGCATCAGGTAAATTCTCACTGCTGGTGCCATCACCAGAATCTGACAATTGCTGCCAAATATAGCAACTTTGCAGATGGTGCTGCAATTTGATAGCAATTGGAGTGACTCCCTCCCCCCCCCCCCCCGCTTCAGTTTTAAAGACATGTAACAAAATTTGCAAAAATCCTATTCCTGGTTTGAAAGTGTTATTCCTGTTTAATTGTGCAGTACTTACTTTGAGAATAGTGGTTCTACTTTAGAAACATTTTTGTGGCTGCTACAAACTATGTTGAATTGGTTGAGACTCAATGAGATATTCATTGAAAAACTATTACAAAATGTGCTGTAGGATGTATCGCAACACATTTTTACAGTTTATTAAATGTTTTTCATGTTTTTATGATAGAATCAATTAGGAAATGACATTTATAACCCAGGAACAAAAATTGTGTTGCATAGTGTTATATACATATATGGATCTCAAATACACTTCAGTTTGTTATAGGTATGAACCCAATTTCTTTTTTTAATCAAAACTTTGTTTTAAAAAAATTATATTGTGGAAATTACATTTTATATTGGTTTTGTTCCTTTCTATCTTATATTCCACCCAGGACAGTATAGAGTTGTTCTATAACTACAGATTTTGAAAGTGAGATGTTTTAAACAAGGGTGGTGGTGGTGGTGGTTAAGTTCTAGCGGCTGGGTGGTAGGTTTTGGTGAGAATATAGGAAGGATATTTTGGAGATGCACAATATCAAAAAATAACACAAGAGTAAAAAATGGTGCCAGCTACCCACAAAATAGCAAATATTATATTAGAAATGGGGTAACATAATCAGTTACTAGCTGTGTATGAATTTGTAGGGGGCAGTGGTGAGTAATAGAGCAAACTACTTTATTGTTTTAGCAAAGTGTGTAATAGTTCTCAGAATAGTAACACTGGCCTAAATTGAATGTGACACCTGTGATGAGGTGAGACCTGTAGATTTATTGTCACAGTGGGAGACAGCCACTTATTCAGTGGTAGTTGGTTGTTCAGATGTTAGTGGGGCATGGATTCAGGCTTAAAAGATTCATCCAAAATGCTGAATCCTGTCTAAGAGTGGGGTTCAGAACCTTGGAGAACTCCTTTAATGCCTGAATTAAAAATTTCAATGGCTTCACCTTGCTCAGTGTAGGAGCTACTAGTCTCCAATACCCTTAGATCCTTCTACAGCTGAAGGTTTCTGTATAGTTGTACAGAAAATACTCACGGCTGGAACCTACTCCTGACAGCTTTGGCACTAGGGCAGCTCCTTATAGGAGCAGCTCTGGCAATGAAAGTGGACTGGCTCCTCCTGGGCAACAGGTCCACTGGTTGTCCTATGTGTGGTATAATTGGGCTCCTCCACCATAACATGAGGTATCTTGGGTGGTAGAAATATCTTCTGGGGAGTTCCCCAGCAATCTAGATCAGATATTTAGGGTAATTAGAGGCACTGCACTTGCAGAAACTGCTTGATTCAGGGCAAGGATGGCAATTGACACTAGTCTTTGTCAGCCGCAAAATTGTCTAATTCCCCAAGATATCAATCTAATTGTTAGCCCAGTTCACAGAAGGAGTAGAAATTATGGAAACAAACTATAATTCCGTAATGCCATAATAGGTTTAGCAACTGGATAGAGGCTTTGAATTTTTATTTATTTTTTATGAGAAAAGCACACAATCCAAACCAGTGTAGGACAGGTGCTTTACCAACAAGAAGGGTAACCTTTGGAACAAGAGGAATTTTTCTTATCCTCCTTGATGGGGTGTTTTTTTTTTGTTTTTTTTTTTTTTTTGGCTAAGATGGCGGAGAGGTAGCAGGAACTATACAGCAGCTCGGTAAGAGAAAACATAATCCAAGTTAATCCTCCCATCTGAGTCCACCCTTGCTAGCTAGAGCTCTTGTTTGGTCATCCAGGGTCTTGGAGGAGGCCTTGGGGGCTAATTCGCGTGGCTCAGCAGGAAGAAAGGGGAAAGAGACGATCGGGAGAGAAGAGGTAGAGGGCTACTGCAGCCGCCATTACAACAGGGCTGGAACGCTCTCCCTCATTCTGCCTCTCTATACTAAACAACTGCTGCTGCTGTTGCTGCTGTTTGGAACTGACTTTTCTGTCACTAGGGCCACTGCTGGTCTCTAACCTCTCCATCGCTAACGACCAGCTTGGGAGGAGGGTTTACACTGCTCCCGCTGCTTTGAATTCTTCGGAGCCGATCATTGCTCTGCAGCTGGCCGCTGTGTTGCCTAACACTGCCTACCTGTTTGACCCGTGACAGCGAGCTTTCTTCCCGAGGCGGCTCTCCATCTGGGACTGGGACTGGCTGTTTCCGAAGCCATTAACACCCAATTATCAGTGCTAGCTGCTTCAAAGGCTCAAAGGCTGCAGAGACTTCTACTTCTGCTGCTGCTGTTGTTAGAGACCTTCCCCCCTGGAGGCATTCTTGTTATTGCAGCTGCTATTCACCATCCGCTGGGGTTTCCTGCATTGCCTATCCTCCTAAAGGACACAGGAAGCAGCGCTGTGGAGTGTACCATCTTGCTCCTTGGGACTTGCCTGGGCTTGGCCGACCTCTCCATCTGCCCCTGCCCTGTTGGAATCAACAGCTAGGGCCAGTGCCGCGTGACGAAGGGTTTTCCTGTACCTGACACCATCAAGCCTTTTCTTTTTCTTTTTTCTTTCTTTCTTTTTTATTTTATTTTATTTTATTTTATTTTATTTTATTTATTTTTATTTTTTTAATTAGAGAGTTTAATTTTACTGGTTGAGACTGAATCAATGAGGAAGTTCTAGATAGGAATAGCTTGGATCATTTCTTCAGTGCTGCAGCCTGCCATCTATTTTATTTTATTTCTTTTTATTTTATTATTATTATTATTATTATTAATTTTTTCCCCCTCTTTTTCTTTTGAGTGTGTATATGTGTGTGTGTGTATTATAGATAGGAGTGAGAAAGTTTTTATCTAATTTCAGGGAGACTCTGATAGGAAGCAGGTTTGAGAACCTGGTACTTAGGTCATAGGAAGTGATCACATAGGATTCGAGAGTTCTTGAGTTTTATTGATTGGTAAATTGATGGTCCCAGAATGTGAATGAAGGTATGTGTATGTTGGACGAGATACTGTTGAGCTGAAAGAGATAGTAGAAACGAGGGGTAATTTTGAAAGATTAGAGAGGTATATTATAGGAAGGTTTTTGAAAGGTAATAGGAATGAGTTGGCAGGAAACATCGAGGGAAAACGAACTCTTTTTCCTATGTGATCTACTGGGAAAATCGTTCAGTACTGTTTTACAACAGTTGGAGACACTGAACAAGAAAATTGACCATCTTTTCAAAGGAATTTCCCTAATGGTGAAGAATCCTTCTCCTATAGACATTATACAAACTGTACCAACCAGCTTTATTAATATTAATGAGGAATTAAATGCTCTGGAAAGCCAGGGAAGAAAAAAGCTAGAGGAGCAGAAGGAAGGCAATAGGTCAGGCTTGGAAGGGGCCAGGGATGGGGTGGAGTCTTTATCTGGGGAAGAGAGTCAGAGTCAGGGGAGGGACGGCCGGAAGGAAACTAATAGAGTCTCTCAGAGGACAAACAACACGCTGTCCCCAGAACTGTTTGGACACTCCCTGGACACTTACTGCAATTCCCAACATCTGTTGCGAACTAATAAGGTGGCAGTGGAAGTGCAAGACTCACTATTGAACAGAGGAAGATGGACATCTAAGCGAGCGGTCCGGACGTCTCTCTCACAAATTCTATCTTTAAGCTGGTCGAAAGTGAAGATCAAGACTATCGACTGGCTTCGTAGAGACTATCAGTCCTGGAACCGCTCCATTTGTCTTCTCATTGGATTGGAAGACAGAACACTGATGGAGGAATTGTTTTTGTATAGGCCCAAACTTCAACAGTGGGGCATTACTCTCAGGAGGGTACTAGTAGACCCATTGATTCGCCCCCTGGACATCAGGCGGAATCTTGGTAGACAAGATCCCCCAGGTTTAGGCCATGTCTATGTTACCTCTCAGTCCCGTTCTCAGACATCATTAGTGCCTAGCCCCCTTCCCACGCTAGATGATGATCTGTTAGATGACTCCTTTCCTCCTACACCAGCGGAGATAGGCCCCTCCTTTAAACAACCAAGTATTGCTGGTGATTTTCTATCTCAGGACAGCTGACTATCCCCTCAATGGGCAACCTCAATCAGTCATCTCTCCAGGGGGGAGAGGGTTTCCACGGGCAGGGTCTCATTGAGGTGGTTTGGGGGAGAAGGAAGAACGGTCACTTTCGACCCAGGGAGAAGCGCAACAGAGTTTTTGCGACCCTGGAGAGGAATAGGTGTGGTAGTCTTCAGGACAGACCTCCCAGCCTTAAGGTCCTGCTTTTGAACGCCAGATCCGTCAACGGTAAAACAGCTGTTATCCAGGATTTGATCCTGGATGAGGGGGCGGATCTGGCATGCATCACCGAGACGTGGTTGGACGAGCAGGGTGGTGTGAATCTCACTCAGCTGTGCCCACCAGGTTTCGGGGTGCATCAGCAGGCCAGGGCTGGGGGGCGGGGAGGAGGAGTCGCGGTGATTGCTCGGCAGTCCATCGCCCTGATCAGATGCGCCGTTCCGCAGTCTTCGAGGTTTGAGTGTGTCTTCCTGAAGGTGGGAGCCCGAGACAGCTTGGGGATTCTGCTGGTGTACCGTCCACCCCGCGACCCAGCAGTCTCTCTGTCCGAGCTAGCAGAAGTGGTCTCCAATTCGGCCCTGGTCTCCCAACAACTCATAGTTTTGGGGGACTTTAATATTCATGCCGAGACCTCTTTGACAGGTGCAGCTCAGGATTTCATGGTTGCCATGACGACCATGGGGCTGACTCAAGTTATATCTGGGCCCACACATCAGGCGGGACACACGCTGGACCTCGTCTTCATTGTGGACGGTGGGACAGTCAGAGTGGAAGAGCAAAATATTCTTCCATTGTCATGGTCTGACCATCATCTGATCTGTTTGAGTTTCGCCATGTCTTCTAACCTCCGCAGGGGTGGTGGACCCATTAAGATGGTCCGCCCCAGGAGGCTGATGGATCCGGATGGACTCCTGAGGTCTCTTGGGGATCTTCCTGTTCTGGAGACTGGCGATCCTGTCGATGTCCTGGCTGATCGCTATAATAGTGAGCTGACAAGGGCACTTGACACGATCGCTCCCGAACGTCCTCTTTCGCTGCGTAGAGTCATGTCGACTCCTTGGTTCACTGAGGAGCTGGCTGTGATGAAGCGTGCGAGGAGGGGACTAGAGTGCATCTGGAGGAAATCTCGGGATGTGTCTGACCAAGCACGGGCTAAAGCCGCTATTAAGGCTTACTCCGTGGCTCTGCGAGCAGCCAGGAAAGCTTTCACGACTGCCCGCATAGCGTCTGCGGCCAACAGGCCATCGGAGTTGTTCCGAGTTGTTGGGGAGCTCCTGCGGCCTCCTGAGACCCAGGGGCTTCCTGATGACTTGGCAACTAGGTGCAGCGATTTTGCGCACCACTTTGCAGGCAAAGTTGCTCAGATACGCCATGAGTTGGACTCCAGCTTAATTGTAGTTCCAGCGGAGGTAACCGAGGCACCTGTCTGTCCGATTTTGTGGGATTCTTTCCGGCTTGTTCTTCCGGATGACGTGGAGGGGATTCTTGGGTCTGTGAGGGCGACCACTTGTGCTCTGGATCCTTGTCCCTCTTGGCTGGTTAAGCAGGCCAAAGAGGGGTTGTTGGATTGGTTTGTGGCTATAATAAATGCCTCCCTGGGTCAGGGGTCATTTCCATCTTGTTTTAAGCAAGCGGTGGTAAAACCGTTACTAAAAAAGACCTCGCTAGACCCATCTGTATGTAACAACTACAGACCAATTTCCAACCTCCCGTTTTTGGGCAAGGTTCTGGAGCGGGTGGTGGCCACGCAGCTCCAGGAGTTCCTCGATGACACTGATTTTCTGGACCGCTCGCAGTCTGGCTTCAGGCCTGGGCACAGCACTGAGACGGCTTTGGTCGCCTTGGTGGATGACCTCCGCAGGGAACTGGACAGGGGGAGTGTGACCCTGCTGGTTCTCCTGGACATCTCTGCGGCTTTCGATACCATCGACCATGGTATCCTTCTGGGGAGGCTCTCCGGGATGGGACTCGGTGGCACTGTTTTGCAGTGGCTCCAGTCCTTCCTGGAGGGCCGTTCCCAGATGGTGAAGCTGGGGGACACCTGCTCGGACCCCTGGCCTTTGACCTGTGGGGTCCCGCAAGGGTCTATTTTATCCCCCATGCTTTTTAACATCTACATGAAACCGCTGGGAGAGGTCATCCGGAGTTTTGGAGGGTGTTGCCATCTCTACGCAGATGACACACAAATCCACTACTCGTTCCCACCTGACTCCAAGGAAGCCCCTCGGGTGCTGAACCAGTGCCTGGCCGCTGTGGCGGACTGGATGAGGAGGAACAAGCTGAGGATCAATCCTGACAAGACAGAGGCCCTCCTGGTCAGTCGCTCGTCGGATCGGGGTATTGGGTGGCAACCTGTGCTGGACGGGGTTGCACTCCCCCTGAAATCACAGGTCCGCAGTTTGGGGGTCCTCCTGGATTCAGCGCTGACGCTTGAAGCGCAGGTGTCGGCGGTGGCCGGGAGGGCTTTTGCACAACTCAAACTTGTGCGCCAACTGCGACCATACCTCGTGAAGTCTGACTTGACCACGGTGGTGCATGCATTAGTTACCTCTAGACTGGACTACTGTAATGCGCTCTACGTGGGGCTTCCCTTGAAGACGGCCCGGAAGTTACAGCTGGTCCAACGTTCGGCAGCCAGACTAATAACGGGGGCGAGTTACAGGGAGAGATCTACTCCCCTGTTTAAGGAGCTCCACTGGCTGCCGTTCATCTTCCGGTCCCAATTCAAGGTGCAGACCATCATTTATAAAGCCCTAAACGGTTTGGGACCCGCCTACCTTCGTGACCGTATCTCCTATCATAAACCTGCCCGACCTCTCCGATCATCGGGGGAGGCCCTCCTGTCGCCACTACCTATATCTCAGGCTCGCCTTGTAGGAACAAGGGAGAGGGCCTTCTCTGCGGTGGCCCCTCGCTTGTGGAACTCGCTGCCCATTGAAATCAGGCAAGCCCCCACCCTTTTAGCCTTCAGGAAAGATTTAAAAACATGGCTCTTCCGGTGTGCTTTCGGAGAGTAAATGTTCTATGCTACTCCCCCCCGATATTTATCCTCTAGACTGGTTCACTATCTGATGTCCCGTCCCTCGAGGTTTTATTCTGATCCCTTTCTCACCCAGAGTTTTAATTTTTAATCTAGTTTTTAAATGTAGTATTCATGCGGCCCGCTCGTGTTATATTGCTGTTTTGATCTTATGTTGTACTGTTTATTTTATGTAATGTATTATTTAATTGTATTATGTTATGGTTTATTGTATTGTCTTGGGCATGGCCCCATGTAAGCCGCCCCGAGTCCCCGTTGGGGAGATGGTGGCGGGGTATAAATAAAGTTTTATTATTATTATTATTATTATTAAACTCAGGTCTGACATGGTACACTGTGGTTTGGACCAACCCCAAAGAAACTAGTCAGAAAGCTAGAAAGTAACCGTACGTTTGGCCTGCCTTGTTTTCTCTGCTTTGCATTCTTGAATGTTTGGGGGTCAGCAGCCAAGTGGATTGTAAATGACACACCTTACAAATCAGTTGGGCCTAACATTGTGCTGGGGCATTCATTACAAGCTGTAAAGGAACACAAGCAAGAATGCCTTCAGTTCTCTGGCCCAATTTTCCATTGCAATAACCCAATTAACTGGTGTGTGTTTGTTTTACAAAACTCTAAGCTACAATAAACCACGCAGATACGCAGGCTGCAGAAAGCCTCGTAATTAGGACAAGGTGTACAAATTAAACCACTCTTTTAAAACTTCAAACTAGCTAACTTCTGACATACTGTACGGCTGGGGCTTCTGGGACCAAACCCAATTAACATCTTAGTATTTTATAAGCATCGTTTTAATTGCATTTGTATGCAATCTTCTCTCCAAATGCTTTCAAGGTGCTAGCTCTTGTTCTGATTTTATTACTTCAGTGATTTAAATCCACTTTCTCTGTGCTTCCTGTTAATAATGACTGGTGCTCCTTCAAATGATAGCCCAACATAAACCAGTCTCTCTAAAGAATTATACTTTTAAACTTTTACATTTAACATTATTATTACATTCAAAAAACCCAATTCCTTATCTCTCTTGGAACATGTCTTGGAATTGTCCCCCTCCCTCTTTTTTTTTTTATCAAACTGTCAGATCTGAAAAGTCTTGTAAAGGATTTTTTTAAAATGTTCATTCTCTTGCTATGCCTTTTCCTTCTGGCCTACATATGGTATTTTGGATTATGAATTCTCATATCCCAATTTTGTCATTGATAGTTTAGTATGTATTCCAGAATCGAGGAGGACAAAAAGTTGAAAGAATGATAAATAGCCTTTGGTTGGCAGAAGCCTATCTGGGTCTGTGTGTGTGTATACACACACACGCACACGCACACGCACACACACACACACGCACGCACACACACACACACACACACACATGTATACATTCCTTTTGAACATCACTTTTTTGTGAGGACTGTGTAGTAGTAGGTTTTTCTTATTACAAATTTCAATACTCTGTTTACAAGGCAGCATCTGGCTTCTGCTTTTAGCGACAGTGACAACTGATCTAATCAGGTAAAATGACACCTACTTGCTAATAGAGACATGAGTATTAATGTATACTGTTCAACAAAGAATGCATTCAGGCAACAGTCTCTCATTAGCCAAGGCCAGGATTAGCCTTATTTTGAGGCAGGGTAGGAGTAGACTAGATCAAATCAACTTTGAACTCACCCTAGAAACCAAGGGGACTAAAATGAGACTATGTGTTGTTGAAGGCTTTCATGGCCGGGATCACAGAATTGTTGCATGTTTTCCGGGCTGTATGGCTGTGAGGATGCCTGCCATAGATGTGGTTGTGAGGATGCCTGCCATAGATGTGGGCAAAACGTCAGGAGAGAATACTTCTAGAACATGGCCATACAGCCCAGAAAACATACAACAACTCTAAAATGAGACTGTCATACTTCAGCCAGTTTACAAGAAGTCATGACTTCTTAGAAAAGAAAATCATGCTTGGCAAGGTAAAAATCAGCAGTAAAAATGGAAGACCACATTCCAAATGGATATATTCAATCAAGGAAGCCACAGAATTGAGTTTTGCATTTTAAAAATAAATAATCTGATCACAAAGGCTTAAATGCAGGCAAAAAAAGAAAGGGTATGCCAAGAGAGAAAAAAGATGCACATGGGAGGGAAATAAGATAACTGAGCATTCAAAGTCTGCAGCTGGCCTACTTTTGTTGAAGTTAGGTTGGAGGAAATTTTCCTGGGTTTGGATCTGATATTTAAAACCAAGCAACAATTTAACAATTTTTTCCCTACTCTTAAAATCAATAAAAAGGTACAAATTCCCATTGGGGGTTCATCCAGCCCCCTTTGTAGTCTTACATGGGTGATGGGAGATACCTGTCTTAATAACAGTACACGTGAAAGTGATCTAGGAATCTTGGTAGACAACAAGTCAACAATGTAATGCAGCAGCTAAACAACCAAAGGGATTCTAGGTTGCATTGATAGGATTATAGTGTCTAGAATGAATGAAGTCATAGTTCTTCCATTCTGCTTTGGTTAGATCTCACCTGGAATACTGTGTCCAGTCATGAATATCACAATTCAGGAAGGATATTGACAAGCTGGAACATATCCAGAGGAGGGTAACCAAAATGATCAAAGATTGGAAACCAAGGCCTATGAGGAGCAGCTGAGGGAGTTGGGTATGTTTTGCTTGAAGGAAAGAAGGCTTGGGGAGGGCATGATAACCATGTTTAAATCATAACCATGATAACCATTTGAAAGAATGTCACATTGAGGAGTGGACAAGCTTGACTAGGATACTGAGTATTGATCCAAATTCCACCTAAACATTAGGAAGAACTTCCTGATAGCCTGAGCTATTCAGCAGTGAAATGTGCTGCCTCAGAGCGTGGTGGAGTCTTCTTCTTGGAGGTTTGTAAAGAGAGGCTGGATGACTATTTGTCAGAAGTGTTTTGTGTTTATCTGTATAGCAGGGGTTGGACTCGATGGCCCTTGTGGTCCCTTCCAACTCTGAGTCAATGACCATGGCAGCTCTGTTGGCTTCCTTGTCTGATATTCTGAGGTGTAACCTGTGTGTACTCACTCATGCTTCTAAATCAGTATTACTCAAAAGAATGATCCTTGGACCATTGCCTCTCCCTGAGCCACCTGTTATTGGTCCTTGGGGGGTGGGAGCCAGGAAAGAAGGTAACAATTGTAGCCAATGTAAACCCTCCAGCATTTCACAAATTAAAAATTGGGACAAATGTGACCATGCAATATCAGAAAATAGTCAAGGTGGCAAAACTTATTAATGTGAAAGAACACACACAATAGAAGAGACTGCAGTTTGTTTTTGCCTGAGCCTACTAAGAAAGGGAAGAATCTCTTCCCCGCTTCCCATGTTAATGGAGTGCACACTACTTTTGCACCTGAATTCAATTTGCATGAATGAACTTAGCAGAATTTAGGAATCAACAGTTCCTTTAGTATGAATTCTCCTCCATTTTTTTCTTGGTTGTCATTGTTTTTCTTCTTAGGATGAGAGAGTATGACTTGCCCACATGGGTTTCTGTGATTATTTGGAATTTGTGTAATAGTATCTGATGCAGTATTTATTTATTTATTTATTACATCATTTCTACCCCGCCCTTCTCACCCATCAGGGGACTCAGGACTCAGGTATTTGCTCTATTGTGTTCAGAAGCAAAATGTCTGGAATCCCAGATTCACTAGAATGGGCTACTTGTAAGCTTCCCAGAACCAACTACCTGCCTTCTGTCAAAAACAGAATGCTAGACAAGATGGACCTTAGATCTGAACCAGCGAGGTTCCTCTTACATTTTTAAAAGAAAATATCAAGGGAATCTTTCTCATCCAATTAACAAAGCCATGAAAAGATGCATATGATGAGATCTTCCACCATAATATTTATACATTTTCATATTGGGAAAAGAGGTCAGGGGAGGAGAGTACAGAAATCTTTGAATAGTACTGAGCCGATAAAACAGCAAACTTGTGAATATTAATTAAAATCTAGGCATATCTATCTATCTATCTATCTATCTATCTATCTATCTATCTATCTATCTATCTATCTATCATTGTAATTGTTTAGGATTTATATTATCTGGATAGAAATATTGGACCTTAACAATGCAAAATGGTCTTCATGGAATATTTGGAGCCTTTCCTCTTGATTGAATGTCTTGTCAAACAAAATGGGCAACAGCTCTCTTGGAGCTGTCTGAAGGTATGCAGATACGATTTCTATCATTTCTTTATTATGTGTAGTCCATAATAAAGATGAGTGTATATAAATTATCTATGGCTGGCACTTTGGATGAAATGCTCCAAGGAGAGGGAGGGGAGAGAGAGAGTAGAGAAGAGAGAGGAGAAAGAGAGAGAAACAGACAAAAAAATTCCAGTTGCGAGTAATTTCAGATATTATACAGCCATTTCCTCCCCAGTTTCTCAACCATGCATTTGTTCTGTGGAAAGAATAAGGATATGTTTACATCTGCCTTACAAAAAGAGTCACTAGTAAGTTCAGAACTATATCGTCAGTGTGTCTTTACCTTCCTTGTTGCGTGGATTTCTATATTAAATTTGTACAGAGCAGTGGACCCAGTAGTCTAGCACTCAGTCTTGCTTTTGTTACAGTACTGTATGTCCATAACTGTCAATCTAGCACAATGTGCCAGAGATTTTCCAAAGCATCTAGAGAGAAATTGTCTTTTGAGGGCCTAATAACAGAATGATGACAGCCATGAAACACATCTTACAGTGTCCCTATGCAAGCAGTTGAGGTTCACACATGGGAGGATTGTGCCTCTCATCTTGTGGGAACTATTTCTATTTCTAAGCAAATCTGGGAATTAATATTAATCTGTATTGAAGCCATTGGTGTCAGAAACCTTGAGGGCTTCCAGGGTGGGAGCTTTTCATGCAATCACCCTGCCTCACTGGTGGGATTTAAACAGGGGTCCAAAGGATGCTCTTTTCCCCTGGTAATCCTTTTGTGGCCACCACTCCTTTCATCTTTTTTTAAACCAGAGATATATTTTTAGGGAGGAAAAACTGAAATGAATGTGAATACAGCTTGGGAAGTGATTTTTAAGTGATAGTACTGCCTAGGTGATTTGGAGAGCTATAGCCCAAAAATTAACATTCTACTGAATCCTAGAGTAAACACAATTGATCATTTATTGAATGGTGAGCTAACATTTGGATCAATCCCATTTATAGCTGATTGGCTTTCATGATCTCTACATGTTTAGGAGACATGCAGGGATTGCAAAAGTCCCTCAGTCTCCACTTCCTGGGCAGCTGCTGCTTCAGGAACTGCAATGAAGGGGATTTTACTGTTGTCATGAGTTCATTGCTAATATATTGTTAGCAGTTGATTTATTTCATAGCTGAATATTTTAGCTTTGAGAACTTTTAAACTGAGAAGTGATGAGTGTATGTGTATAATTTTAAAACAACAAACCGCTCTGCAGAGAAGTTCTGAATCCTTAAAGGATGTCGTTACTTTAACACAAAATGCATAGTGAGGAACCTGAATCAGGGAGGTGTAGCCTAAAGTTCTGATAGGCAGAACTATTGCACATGTACTTTGCCTGACTCATCTTTTAAACTTCTACAGCCTCTTTTCCCAATAGCACATTACTGGCTAATGAAGTGGTGGGCAGGAATGGCAAAAATGTCTTGGTGTGTTCCAAGGCCAGGCATTGTTTTTCAGAGAAAACACTATAATTCTGCCAGAAAATGCTGGAAGGAAATCTGAGACCCTGGAGCAGATACATGGATATAAGTGGTTAGCTTTCTTGGGAAGATGGCTTGCCATGTTAAAATACTTTGTTGCTCTGTTTTTGCATCCTGCCCCTGCTATTAAATGAGAAATGAAAACTACACATGATTTTTTGGATGTAATTACATGTATGCTACTTTGAGGGCAAAACTGAACATCAAAGATGGAGAATGTGCATCTCTCAATCACCTGTATCATATGGTTATTTTTATATTGTACTAAAACAACCTTGTGTGGACCACTTTTAAGAGTATGTCATGTAATGAGTGCAATAAACCTGCACAATAAGTATGGCTTCAGCTGTGGGACTGGCGTTTGTACTGGGCAGTGAGAACCTTATCAAGATCCAAAGCCTTTAAATATTATCACCAAGAACTTGGAATTTGATCGATAGTGTGCTGAAAAATTGTGCAATTTATTTAGGACAGTATGGTCCTAAATAACATCTGTAAGATGTTCCTGCCAATAGCTGCAGCATATTGGACAAGCCACTGCCTCTATGTATCTTCAAGGGCTGCTACTAATATAGACTGTCAGCTCACTACAGCCGCTCCTGAATGAACACACGTGACTCTCTGTGATGTCACCAGAAACTTTACTGCAGGAAACATAAACATCAGAAAAGCCAAGAATGGGAGGCTCCGGCCAACCATCCTTTATATACCCTCCCCCTCATTTGAAAAGTCTCTTCCCGCTCAGCAAAACCCCGCGCAGATTCCCCGCCAAGTCCAGCAGCCGTTTCTTCTCCGAGTCCTGAGACGCAGGTGTCTTATCAATGTCAGTGACCCTGAAACTCAGAGCCACATCCAGGCTCTAGTAGCAGGGTTCTGACATGGCGTCCTCCTCCCCTTCGTCCTGGAAGCTTTATATGTCAAAAACAGTTACGTTGCAGAAGAAATGCAAGACTGTAATCTGGGAAACCAGCTAGAAAGCATCTGGATAAGAATCAAGGGAACCGGGACTCAAAAAGATCTTGTTGTGGGTGTCTACTACAGACCTCCGAGTCAGGATGAAGGACTTGATGAAGCCTTCTGTCAACAGCTGACCAAACAGGCACAAAGAAGAGATATAGTAGTCATGGGCGATTTCAATTATTCCGATATCTGCTGGAAAACAAACTCAGCCAAGAGTACAAAGTCCAACAAATTCCTCACTTGCCTTGCAGACAACTTTATGGTCCAGAAGGTAGAAGAGGCAACAAGAGGATCAGCAACTCTTGATCTAATCTTAACAAATGTGGAAGACCTGATCAATACAGTTGAAGTGGTTGGATCCTTAGGGGCAAGTGACCATGTGCTCCTGGAGTTTGCAATACAAAGGAATGCTGAAACTAAGACAAGTCAAACACGCATTCTCGACTTTAAGAGAGCTGACTTCCAAAAAATGAAGGAATTACTGAGCGGCATTCCATGGACACCAATATTAAAAAACAAGGGAGTTAAGGATGGATGGGAGTTTTTCAAAAGTGAAATACTCAAGGCGCAAATGCAAACAGTGCCAACAAAGAAGAAAAATAAGACAAGTGCAAAGAAGCCAGAATGGATGTCCAAAGAACTTCTAACTGAGCTAAAGCTCAAAAGTGACATGCACAAGAAGTGGAAAAGGGGAGAAATCACCAAAGAAGAATTCAAACGTATAGCCAACACCTGTAGGGAAAAGGTTCGCAAGGCTAAAGCACAAAATGAGCTCAGGCTTGCCAGGGACATAAAAAACAACAAAAAAGGCTTTTTTGCTTACGTTGGTAGAAAAAGGAAGAAAAAGGAGGCGATAGGGCCTCTGCAAGGAGAAGATGGGGTGATGGCGACAGGGGACAGGGAAAAGGCAGAACTGCTCAATGCCTTCTTTGCCTCGGTCTTCTCAGAAAAAGAAAGCCATCTTCAACCTCAGCAACATGGAATGGGCGAAGGATTGGGGGAACTCCAACCCCAAATAGGGAAACAAGTTGTCCAGGAACACCTGGCCTCTCTAAACGAATTCAAGTCCCCAGGGCCAGATCAGCTACATCCAAGAGTATTGAAGGAATTAGCGGAAGTTATTTCAGAACCACTAGCAATTATCTTCGAGAGTTCTTGGAGAACGGGAGAAGTCCCAGCAGATTGGAGGAGGGCGAATGTGGTCCCTATCTTCAAGAAGGGAAAAAAGAACGACCCAAACAATTACCGTCCGGTCAGCCTCACATCGATACCAGGCAAGATTCTGGAAAAGTTCATCAAGGAAGTGGTCTGCAAACACTTAGGAACAAATGCGGTCATTGCTAATAGTCAACACGGATTTACCAAAAACAAGTCATGCCAGACTAATCTGATCTCTTTTTTCGATAGAGTTACGAGTTGGGTCGATACAGGGAATGCTGTGGATGTAGCCTACCTGGATTTCAGTAAGGCCTTCGACAAAGTCCCCCACGACCTTCTGGCAAATAAACTAGTAAAATGTGGGCTAGACAAAACTACGGTTAGGTGGATCTGCAATTGGCTAAGCGAACGAACCCAAAGGGTGCTCACCAATGCGTCATCTTCATCATGGAAAGAAGTGACAAGTGGAGTGCCGCAGGGCTCCGTCCTGGGCCCGGTTCTGTTCAACATCTTTATTAACGACTTAGACGAAGGGTTAGAAGGCACGATCATCAAGTTTGCAGACGACACAAAACTGGGAGGGATAGCTAACACTCCAGAAGACAGGAGCAGAATTCAAAATGATCTTGACAGACTAGAGAGATGGGCCGAAACTAACAAAATGAAGTTCAACAGGGACAAATGCAAGATACTTCATTTCGGCAGAAAAAATGGAAATCAAAGATACAGAATGGGGGACGCCTGGCTTGACAGCAGTGTGTGCGAAAAAGACCTTGGAGTCCTCGTGGACAACAAGTTAAACATGAGCCAACAATGTGATGCAGCAGCTAAAAAAGCCAACGGGATTCTGGCCTGCATCAATAGGGGAATAGCGTCTAGATCCAGGGAAGTCCTGCTCCCCCTCTATTCTGCCTTGGTCAGACCACAACTGGAATACTGTGTCCAATTTTGGGCACCACAGTTGAAGGGAGATGTTGACAAGCTGGAAAGCGTCCAGAGGAGGGCGACTAAAATGATTAAGGGTCTGGAGAACAAGCCCTATGAGGAGCGGCTTAAAGAGCTTGGCATGTTTAGCCTGCAGAAGAGAAGGCTGAGAGGAGACATGATAGCCATGTACAAATACGTGAAGGGAAGTCATAGGGAGGAGGGAGCAAGCTTGTTTTCTGCTGCCCTGCAGACTAGGACACGGAACAATGGCTTCAAACTACAGGAAAGGAGATTCCACCTGAACATCAGGAAGAACTTCCTCACTGTGAGGGCTGTTCGACAGTGGAACTCTCTCCCCCGGGCTGTGGTGGAGGCTCCTTCCTTGGAGGCTTTTAAGCAGAGGCTGGATGGCCATCTGTCGGGGGTGCTTTGAATGCGATTTCCTGCTTCTTGGCAGGGGGTTGGACTGGATGGCCCATGAGGTCTCTTCCAACTCTACTATTCTATGATTCTATGATTCTATGATTCTATGGAAGGAAAAGATTTAACACAACTATTGTTTTCCGCTGTCCAGAGTTCCTTTATACTTTTTTAACAGGCTGCAATGGAATACCGGGTGTACCTTTCCTAGGTCCTTGGGTAGCCTCAGCTGATAGGTCACTTCGTTTATTCTTTTCGCCACCCTGAACGGCCCTATATAGCGTGGAGCCAATTTCTTAGATGGGAACCCCAATTTCAGGTTTTTGTGCTCAGCCAAACTAGATCTCCTTCGCCCAATTTGTCCCCCTCTCGGCGCCTACGATCTGCAAAGAGCTTGTACTTCTTTTGCGTTTCCCGCAATGCCTCCACCACGTTCTGTCACCCTTGCTTAATTTTAGCCGGCCATTCCTTGTCGGTCTGGCCCTCTCCTTCCTTCCACTCGGGTAGCCTGAGGAAAGGTGCCACCTCCTGTCCGTATACTATTTCGAATGGGGCACGGCCTGTGGCCGAATGTACGGCCCCGTTAAATGCCATCTCAGCAAACGGCAGAAGGTCCGACCAATCGTCCTGTCTATAATTGGTGTACATCCTCAAGAATTGGCACAGTGTTTGTTGGGTACGTTCGACCCCCCCGTTGGTCGCGGGATGAAAGGCCGAGCTCAGGTTCCTTTCTGCTCCTAACAGCTGTAAGAATTTTCCCCAAAATTTTGCAGTGAATTGGACTCCCCGGTCGGTAATTATTTTGTCGGGGCACCCATGTAGGCGATATACATGCTTTACATACAAATCCGCGAGCTTTTCAGCCGAGGGGAGTTTTGGCAGGGCCACAAAGTGCGCCTGTTTTGAGAATAGGTCCAATATTGTCCAAATGTATCTGTGGCCTCTGCTGGGGGGTAGTTCGCCTACAAAATCCATTGCCACGCATTCCCATGGCCTCATAGGCTCCATCACCTTCTGCAATAGCCCCTGGGGCTTCCCAGGTGGTGTTTTGCCCTCTGCACATAATTCACACTGCGTGACGTACCCCCTGGCGTCTTTCCTCATTCCGGGCCACCAGCATTGTTTGGCCAACAGTTTAATAGTCCTGGTAGGGCCTAGATGACCTGCACCCTTGTTATCGTGGCATTTCCTTAACATTTCTTGTCTCAAACATTCAGGAATATACAATTTCTTATTAACAAACACCAAATCCCCACACAGTTCTCCCTGTTCTTTGTTCGTTTGTAACCATTCGTCCATTCCATATGCTCGCTTCAACTCTTCCTCCCATATTTCTCCTCCCCCCGTGGAAATGGCAGTACGTTTGTTTTCTTTGGCCGCTTGTGCTCGAATCAGTACTGCCAGGCCCCATTGCTTATCTAGGAAAAGGCTCCCCTCAGATTCCTGAATTCCTCCCCCGTGCTGAGGCATCCGAGAGAGAGCGTCAGCGAGTATGTTGTGTTTCCCCTGGAAGAACTTGAGTCTGAAATCAAAACGGCTGAAATATTGGGCCCATCTAATCTGCTTCGCTGATAGTTTGCGAGGGGATCTCAGATATTGTAAATTTTTATGATCAGACCAAACCTCAAACGGTATTCCACTCCCTTCCAGAAAGTGTCTCCAGCACTCTAGTGCTTTCAGAATCGCTAAGGCTTCCCTCTCCCAAATCGGCCAGTTTTTTTCTGTACCGCTAAACTTTTTCGACAGATAGCCACATGGCTTCAGGTTCCCCCCCTCGTCTTTCTGCAGCAGGACTGCCCCATATGCCCGGTCTGACGCATCGCAATGTATTACAAAGGTCTTAGACATATCAGGGTGCTGTAGGACAGGCTCCTCAGTAAAATGCTTTTTTAGGGCTTCGAAAGCTTCCTGGCATTCTATTGTCCAGGTCAGTTTGGCCCCAGGGGCCTTCACTTTGGCTGTTTCTCCCCTGCCTTTAGTCTTTAACAAATCAGTTAATGGCAAAGTGAGGCGCGCAAAGTCCTTGATAAATGTTCTATAGAAGTTTGCGAACCCCAGGAAGGATTGCAGCTGCTTCCGTGTTCTGGGAGCTTCCCACCCCCTTACGTCTTCCACCTTCGCAGGGTCCATCGCCACTCCCTAGGAGGAAATCCTATACCCCAGAAAGTCTATCTGGTCTTTATTGAACTCGCACTTGGCAAGTTTCGCATACAGTTTCGCTTCCCTCAACTTTTGTAGGACTTCCCTGACTAGTTCTACGTGTTGCTCCTTGGTCCGAGACATTATCAATATATCATCTAAAAAAATAAAAACTCCTTTGTACAATAATGGATGCAACACTTCGTTGATTAATTGCATGAACGCGGCCCCTCCCCCGCATAAACCGAATGGGAGCACACAATAATTGAATAATCCGAAGGCGCAGGAGAAGGCCGTCTTCCACCTGTCCTCTGGGTTGATCTGCAATTTATGGTAAGCCTCAATTAAATCCAATTTAGTGAATATCTGCCCCTCCGATAACTGGGCGATCAAGTCCTTCACTAAGGGTAGAGGGTATTTATTTACAGTACTGATTGCATTCAGGCCTCTGTAGTCAATGCAGAGCCTCAGCGTTTGGTCCTTTTTCCGCCTAAACAACACAGGTGCCCCTAAAGGGGAATTCGAAGGTTCTATGAAACCCCTCGCTAGGTTTTTATCAATGTACTTTCTCAGTTCCTCCTTTTCCCTAGCCGACATCGGGTATATCTTTGCCTTGGGAAGCTCTGCTCCTGGGACTAGCTCTATTTTCACTTCAACCCTCCGCTTCGGTGGGAAATTGTCTGCTTCCTTCTCATCAAACACGTCCACAAAATCACGATACTCTGGGGGTAATTTATCTGCCAGTTCTGCTATTCTGATAGAGTCTTCCTCCCCCCTTTTTCCCAGCTCCCTCTCGACTTCCTGGCTCCCTTCTTCCAAACTCATACTGAAAATCATGCTCTTATCCTCCCAGTTGATTTGCGGGTTGGCCTGCCCCAGCCACGGCATGCCTAGTATAACATTATAGTTGGCTATTTGTGATATCACAAATGACACCTTTCCTTCCCAACTCCCTATCTTACACTTTACATCTTCGGCACTGTGCCTAGCTAACGATCCTGATGCTGTGGATCCGTCCAACTGCGAAAATGCTATTGGGGATTCTAGGCTCGTTCTTTCGCATCCCAATCCCCCGGCTAATTCAGGGGAAATGAATCCACAATCCACAAACGCTTTGCATGTTGCTTGTTTGCTGCCATTTTCAAGCTGAATGGGGACCACTATCATAGCTTTGTCCTGACTTACCAACACCCCCCCCCCCCCCGAATGGTGCCTCATCGGTGGTTCTTCCTCGGAGCGTTTTCCTGCCACGGCTCTTGGTTTGGGCGGGCTTCCGCCTTCCCCTTTTCTCTGCCAGCACTCGGCAGCCCTGTGGCCCAACCGGCCGCACACGAAGCAGCCACTCCTGCTGGTGCTCACGTTCCCTCTCGGCTCCGCTCTCCTCCCGGTTGGGGTTGATCCCTCCTTCCGGCTCCCCTCTTTCATCTGCGGCCGTTGCTGTAGCCCTCCTCGGTGCCTCCTCGCCTGGGCCAGCGATGTCTCGACGCGCCCCGCCACCTGAATCCATCCGTGCAGTGTGTCAGGCTCATCACGGTGCACAGCCCAGGAGAGGATCTCCCGCCTGAGCCCCTCTTTGAAGAGTTCCACCTTTGTCACTGCAGACCATTCCGGCACCTTTTCGGCGAGGCATTGGAATTCCTCCGCATACTCAGATACCGACCTCTGCCCCTGGGAGACGGTCTTCAACTTCTCCCTCGCCCGGATTTGCTCCAACGGATCTCGGAAACGGGTCTCCAGGGCCCCCATAAAGCGTCGGACTGACCTCAGACATGGGTCGCGCCGCGCGTGCTGCTGAACGTACCAGCTAGCCACTCCCCTCTTCAACACTGCACCAATGGCCCAGATCCGGCTGGATTCCGTTCTAAAAGTGTGAGCATTGTCCTCCATATAGCCCCTCACCGTGGTAAGGAAAAAATCCAGTTCAGAGGACTCTCCCCCAAACTCGATCCTTAGTTCCTCTCGTCTCGGTAGGGGTCCCTGTGGCGGCAATCCCCAATCCTCCGTCTGTCGCAAGCCCCCTTGCAGACCAGTGGGCCCCACTGCTGTTTTTCTTGGCCCTGTGCCACGCCCGGCATTCGCCAGGGGCACTAGGGTCTCAGCTGGGAGCGTAGCCGGGATTCTCGGAGGCTTTTCCCCTTCGTCGTCACTCTCCTCCACCCGCGTCAGGCTTGTTTGGGTCTTGGGCCGGGCGCCGGGCTCCTTTCGCATTTCCCTTCCCTTCGGTGCTGGGAGGTCTGCAAAGCCCTGGCTGCTTCCCACGCTCATGTCCCACATTGAGCCAGCCCGAAGTTCCCTTCCTCTCTCTGGCTCCGCCAAAAACGCCAGGCACTCCATCACCCTCGACATTACTGCCAGGGTGGTCTCCATCGCCGACATCCTCTCCTCCAGAAACACCATCCTTTGTGGGGCTGGGGAAGGTAAATCTTCCTCTCCTCCGGTGCTGTCTCCCTGCACCACTCCACGCCTCTGGGTTACCCCATTCGGCTGGGCATAAGCGGTGGATGACGCCAGGGCCGCCAGCTGGTGGAACTCAGCGTCCGGCTCAGGAGTGGCCCTTCCCGACTTTCCTCCTCCTGCGCCCAAGAGCTCTTCATCCTCCACTTGCATGTTGCACCTCACCGCTACAGCGGGATGGTGTCCGTATTCTTGGCTTAGTGTCAGCTCACTACAGCCGCTCCTGAATGAACACACGAGACTCTCTGTGATATCACCAGAAACTTTACTGCAGGAAACATAAACATCAGAAAAGCCAAGAATGGGAGGCTCCGGCCAACCATCCTTTATATACCCTCCCCCTCATTTGAAAAGTCTCTTCCCGCTCAGCAAAACCCTGCGCAGATTCCCCGCCAAGTCCAGCAGCCGTTTCTTCTCCGAGTCCTGAGACGCAGGTGTCTTATCAATGTCAGTGACCCTGAAACTCAGAGCCACATCCAGGCTCTAGTAGCAGGGTTCTGACACAGACCTTATTTCAACATCTCCTCAGAGTAGTTTGGATACCTGCATTCAGACGTATGTTATACTAATCCATAGAGTTCCCCTCCTGACTTAACGTAAAGTCCCGAAAGCTGCCTTGCACAGCTGCCCATAGCCAAATGCACAATGATGATACCAGTATTGAGATCTGAGGGAGTTCCCTGGAGGTTTTGTAATCATTGTGTATCTGATGTGGATGTGAGTTGCTAGATACTTCTCTCATTCTGCCTGCTTATCTTAAAGCATGGGGTTCATGTTTGAGATGGCTTCAGGATTTTACAGTAAGCCAAGATGAAGGCTTTGGGTACTATACAGAGAGGAAGGAAATATCAGTCCACCCAGCACCTGAACAAACACTTTTCTATGTAAGGGACACTTGAGTGTGCAGTGTCCCTACTTGAATTTCAGCCCCAGTATGTTGTCATAGTTAAACGGGAATTTACCAGGCTATCCCCTTAGAACTTTTGCTCATGATATAATAGGTACATGTACAGAGAGCTGCCATAATTGTTCCATGCATAACTGTTTTGTAACTGTTCATATTTATCAACTAGTTGCTTTGTAGCCTATTTATTTATTTATTTATTTACAGCATTTATATTCCGCCCTTCTCACCCTGAAGGGGACTCAGGGCGGATTACATTGCACACATAAAGGCAAACATTCAATGCAATGACATAGAACAGAGACAGAGACAAGACGCAGGCACCGGGCTGGCCTCGAACTCATGACCTCTTGGTCAGAGTGATTTGTTGATTTGTTGCAGCTGGCTTGCTTTCCAGCCTGCGCACAGCCCAGTCCTCTGTACTTAACTACCACACTCCAGTCCAAGTTAAATCAGCAAAAAAGTTTATTGAAGATTATATAAAAAGCAGTTCAGCAAAAATAGTAAAAACTACAAAGTCCATATGTAGAAAATAGTCCAAAAGGTTCAAGGTGCAGGAGTAATTTCAAAACCCCCAAAGCAACAGGACATCCAGCACAGGAATACAAATGAACCAGCATAAATCCAATACAAAAATCCAGGAATAATTCATGAAACATGAACGAAGACTTGGAACTAGAATTCCCTTAGCAGGCTTGACTAGGACTTGTCAAGAGCTGCTGTCTCGATTAGGGTGTTTTCTGTAACAAGCGCTGTGATCGTCGGAGATTCTGCTGAGCAACCCAAAGTTTATGAAAGCTAAGTCTCCTATCTATCAGCTCATTATCTTCTCCACCTTCATCCCCTGAGCTCATTTCAACCTCTGACCTTGTCTCCCTAGGGACTGCTTCTTCAGCAGCATCTGGGCCATTCTATGGAATGTGGCATCACTAACTGCTGGAGACACAGACTGCTCATTTTCAGGACTTAAAGTCTCATGTTGGCTCACAGGCCCAGAAATCCCATGATCCACTTCCTCAGTGACCTGGGGAGCAGGCACAACCATGGGCTGAACGGGCTGAACTACAACAGTAACTAACTTACTAGGGGAGCCCTATGACCTTGGGGTTTTTGGAGATCATAGCCATTGTTAAAGATATGATGAAACTGCAAGGCTGATTATATGACTAATATATGACTCGTTTAAGCATCTCTAATAATTAGATAGGAACTGCTGTAGGCTTTAGCATTTGAGATATCTGTTTTGCAAGGCTTCCCAGGAGTAAAATCTATAAACAAGATCATTTTGTTTGGAGACCTGTTTTATTAAATGCAACAATTAATTGCTATGAAAACTGGGGAAGTGTACAAATATTTATGGCACAGCAAGCTGAAAATACAAACATAACCAAGAAAGAATGTTCATGGCTCATTGCAAAAGCTCAGCGAAGCTGCACAGTTCAAGGAGTTCTGGGCTTTGTACAGTTACAAGGATAATTCACAATGAATTATTGATCCAATGAATCTTGCATCTTTCTTTCTTTTTGTCCTGTTAGCAAATCGTCTGCAAGAAGAGTGTGAAATTTTCAGATGAATTAATTATAGACCTGATCCAGGGTCTATGAAGATGAGGTTTGAGTTTGTTTGGGCTGAATAGGATTGAATAAAACATAGATCAATTCCTGCTCAACTCATTCACCTGTCCTCTTAATCACTTTCCGATTCTTGAAGAAAGTATAGGCCAACTGTTAAATGAGGATTTTATGAAGATCGTTTGTTCTGAGCACATAATTCCACAGTTCTTTCCCCTTTTACATATTTCCCAGTGTTTATAATCAAAGTCAAGATGATATTTGGAGTATAATTAATGAAATAATAATTTCAGTAATCTAAGCAGCACAGCTACACAAGTTGTTCATGAGGCACTGCAATATCCTACAATTAATATTTGACAGTAGTTCACATTGGCATAGCATTGCCCTGAATAATCCAAACCATTATAGAAGTTGGAATGCTGATTAAAATTTGGAAAAAAATTCCAAAGTTTGAAGCTGTACTATACACACTTATTGAAAATAACAAGAAATGTATTCAGTTTCTATTCAAGTCATACAAGAAATAGACCAAATTGGTGTTTTAGGATTAGAAATTCTACATTAGATAAGAGTGTTACAGAAAAAACATTCAGTGTACAGGAAAACATTACAAAACATATGCGTAGTTTAAAAAAAATCCAAAATGTAATTCTTTAAAGAGAAAGAATTAGCAAAATATATCGGTATAATGTTCTATTTTCAAAATGTTTCTAGGAATTTCGTGTTGTTCACTGTTCCCTTTCCTCTTTTTTCCTGCTAGATGGCGGTGTTTTCTAACAAAAGTTACTTTGGGCTGCCTTATGTAGTAAAAGCTCTGAAACCAATACAAAGAATCCAAAGTTTTGGTCAGCCCGATTGCCAATAACAATATTGATAATCATAGTAATGATGGTGATGATGATGATGATGATGATGATGATGAAGAAAAGCAAAGATGTTAATAGTAATGATAATAACAACAATTCTGTCATCACTATTATTTTCAAATTTTATATTAACTTTGGACAAACTGGAATAATAATGTTATTACCATTAGGAGCCCCTGGTGGTGCAGTGGGTTAAACCCTCATGCCGGCAGGACTGATGACCTGAAAGTTGGGTTGCTGACCTGAAGGTTGCTGGTTCAAGTCTAATCCCGGGAGAGCACAGATGAGCTCCCTCTATCAGCTCCAGCTCTATGTGGGGACATGAAATAAGCCTTCCACAAGGATGGCAAAACATCAAAACATCCGGGAGTAACCTGGGCAACATCCTTGCTGACAGCCAATTCTCTCACACCAGAAGCGACTTGCAGTTTCTCACGTCGCTCATGACATCAAAAAAATTACCATTATTTATATGCTGCTTTTTTTCTGAAGTGAAACCCAAGGCCATTCTCCAAAGTATTAACAAATGTTGGGTAAATCTAATAATTTTGTTAGCTTTTCCATCATTTCTTATTTTTCCATTCTGTCTAATTTCTTCATTGGGTTACAATTATTTTGGAAAGCCATAAATTTACATTCTTATTGGAACAGATACTTTGAAAAATATACATTTTAGCATACACTTTTGCCTGAAATACATATGGCTTTTGCATATTTCTTTTGCACACAGAGAGAGAGAATTGTCACTGCAAAGTTTACAAATGTACAAATTTGTATTCACACTTCTATTAATGTTCACACTGCTGTGCACATAGTTGTTGGAAGAACTGCATCAGAAAATCTGAAGAAATTCAGGTATAAGAAGACAGTTGGTAAATTCATTTCAAATACAGTACACAAGCTGAATTAAATTTTCTTTTATAAGTAATTTACAAAAAGCACAAGGCTGTGCCAGTTATAAGAGCCATTGGTTTTGCTTGTCTGCTGCTTTCCAAGGACTCAGGTAAAAAAGCAATTAAAAACAAAACAACATATCATAAAAACTGCACATAAATTAGCTAAAGTTAAATGTTTTTGAAATCCCATTGATTTTGGTAAGAATAATTCATGCACCTGCTAAAATCTCCATTTCAAAAATATGGGCTAAAGAATAAAGAATAAAAAGTAACTGCAAGTCTGCTTCTCCCAGTCTGCTGATTCCTGGGAGTATTTAGGATCAGACTGTGATTGACTTCTGGGAGAAGGAGGTCCCATCATTACTGGGCAGCTCTGAGTATGTCCCTTTTCATCGGCTCCAAGATATTGTCAACAAGGCACTCTCATCCCTTCCAATATTTCACAAAGGAAAACCAGGACACATGTGGCCAAGCAACACCAGAATATGATTAATAAGGAAAGACAGTCAAGGAGGATGTAATAATGTGTCGTCGAAGGCTTTCATGGCCAGGATCATTGGGCTGCTGTGAGTTTTCCAGGCTGTATGGCCATGTTCCAGAAGCATTCTCTCCTGACTTTTACCCACATCTATGGTAGGCATTCTCAGAGGATTCTCTTCATTAATGAGATGGCATAAGGGATAAAAGATGGTTTCTAAGCTATGTGAGACAAATACATTATAACTACCATGTAGAAACTATCAGCAAAAATGCTTTCCTTTTATCTTTTGTACTATGCTTCAACATGTTTTAAACTGTGTTACCTTACTGTTTTAACTGAACTGGAAATACTTTTGTATCAAATAAGTTTTCCTTGTACTTTGCTTTAATTTGTTTATAAGCTTCCATGAGTCCCTTACTGGGAGAAAGGAAGGATATAAATGAAAAATAAATCAATACAGTATGACCCACATATCGATGGAGAATATGTTCCCGGACTTTGTGTGGACACATTAAACTGTGGATAATAATGAACTCTAATGAAATGAAGGACTTCTGGCCCAAGAATATCAGAGTTGTTCTGGAGGACCTAGGAAATGCTTAGGGAGGCTATATTTTGTCGGAAACAGATAAATAAAACTCTGGATACTGGTCCCACAGATACGGTGGTGGGGAGAGTCATACTGTAAATGCTGAAATAAACAGGTAAGATTGCAAAAGCAACAACTCAACATTTAAAAAATTCCAAATCTAAAAAACAAACAAAAAAGTGTCTGCTTTCCCCTGAATTTTAACTGAATCAGCAAGGAGAAATACATATAAGTATAGTTTTTAGCCCTCTCTTCCTTCACCAGGTCCATTTGGGCATGAGAGAAGCCTCTCACAGGATGGTAAAACATCAAAACATCCGGGCATCCCCTGGGCAACGTCCTTGCAGATGGCCAATTCTCTCAGAAGTGACTTGCAGTTTTTCAAGTCGTTCCTGATATTTAAAAAAGGGATATTAATCAAACTGAGCTGAAATTAGTTTTTGTGGGGTAGGAGTGGATTCCAACAGAGACGTTATCTCTTACTTGACTGAGGGTGCATCTACATAGTAAAATTAATGCAGTTTGACAGTAGTTTAATTTCCATGGCTCAATGCTTGGAATATGAAAGTTGTAGTTTTGCAGGGTCGTTAGACTTCTTTGCCAAAGAGTGCTGATGCCTCATCAAACTACAACTCCATTCCATAGCATTGATCTATGACAGTTAAAGTGGTGTAAAATTGCATTAATTCTACATTGCAGATGCACCCTGACGAAATGCTAATACTACTTAACATTTTCAACAGAGCAGAGTCCTTCACTAACATTATGCTGTTATTGACTGACTAGTTATATGGAGGTTTATAAAACGTCAGGCTAAAATGACTTTCTTTGAATTCTCACTATGAGTTCCAAGCTCTTGGCTGCATCTCCATATTTTGGTTTCTTAACCAAACATATATAATATTGGTTTGTGATTCGTCCAACTTTTTATTTGATATCTTCCAGGCAAAGCCAACTCAATGCCCCCCAGATATTTATATTATAACTCCCATCAACTCCAGCAAGAATGACCTATGGGCAGGGATGATGAGAGTTTAAACCCAAAACCACCCAGAAGAAAAGTGCCCTAGCATGTGTAATTTTCATGTGCAAAGTCATGCTTGTTCATTGCCATCCAAATTTCAACCACAGCATAATCTGCATTCCTTTGTGGTCTACAATGTAGTCTTTTAAAGCACAAATCTGCTTTAGCTATATTGCTAGTAACTGTAGAAGAGAATACACCTCATTTTTTTTAGGCATTATGAACCTACCCACACCCCGTGGCTACACTGGCCAGGACAAACATCTAAAATGTGAGATTCTGATAATCACCTTATCCAAATTGTGTCTGCAGGCAAGGGCTGGACCAGGTGACTGTTGAAATGGGGTCATACTGCTGAGCTCTCATGGCTTTTTGATGGCCATAAAAACTTTCCATTTGTTTCAATTGCAAATGTGGCCTCTGAAAGGATGAACCTTGATGTAGTTCTTCTACTGGGATTCCACTGTAATTACCTCAAGGATTGTTTTGGCGCCTCCATTGGTGCAGATTGTGATCTCCTGGCATGAACCAATATCTGTAGATGCTGTACTCTCATCATCTGAAAGATTACTGCTGGGATGACACAAATCTGAGCCATGTGGGTACATAACTGTAGTATCATTTCAAGTAGGGCAAAGAAAGTGATTCTGGGCCCCAAGCCTGTCTCTGTGGTCTTTGTCTAAATGTATATTACATTGTGTTAATTAACAAAAAAGATTGTGTATGTATTTGTTTATTATACCACCCTTCACTATGGGAAAATCTAAATCTGTGAGACAGCCTATAGATGTTTAATGCTACAGGCAGCCATCTTCAATACATCTATTCACAAGTAAAATGACAGAGTGACAGTAGATCTCATCCCTATTTCTCATCTTCCTCAACTAAAGAGCACACACAATTGTGGACACGTGAACATGTCTTAAAATTGCATGTATATGCCTTTGAGACCCTCATTGACTTATGGTGACATATGGTGAAATGCTAATACGGGATAGAGAAAAGGCAGAACTACTCAACACCTTTTTTGACCCAGTCTTCTCCCAAAAGGTTAACAGTGCTCAATTTGGGGATGATGGAGCAGATGATGCAGCAGGGGAAATGTAGCACTCAATAGGTAAAGAGGCAATACAGGAATATCTGGCTAAGCTAAATGAATTCAAGTCTCCAGGACCAGATGAACTATATCCAAGGGTATTAAAAGAACTGGCAGAAGTAATTTCAGAACCACTGGCAATCATTTTTGAGATTTCCTGGAAAATAGGAGGCGTTCCAGCAAACCAGAAGACGGCAAATGTTGGTGCCATCTTCAAAAATGGGGAAAAAACAAGACCCAAACAATTACTTCCATCCATCAGTGTGTCATCAATAGCAGAAAAGATTGTAGATCAGATCATTAAAGAGACCATATGTAAGCAAGATTATGGATATAAATTTTTCTCTGAAGGTGGTATTTTTTTCTGGGCTCCTTCGTTCCTCCCACCACTGAAATAGTAGCAATTTGGCCTGAGATGAGATTTAAATTACAAAAAGGGATGGATTTTTTTTCTTTAAAAAGATAACATTAAAAAACATCTCTCACAGCATCAATTCACTGATTTTCAAAGGAACCACACTGAACATCTAATTAATTTGGTCCCAAAGTGAGTTATAAACTATAAGGAGGATGAAAAGGTAGGAGGAAGGGCAAGAAGGTGAGTCTCAGATGGACAATGGGTGAAGAAGGTGAAAGAAGATGAAAGCAGGGGATCCAAAAAAGGAAAAAAAGGGTAAACCTTTATGCATTTTTTTAAAAAAAACTATTAACTATAATGCAGAAGCAGCTGAAAAAACTACATTGTGGAAATATACTGAGCAATGCATCCTCTTTTTAATAAGTGCTACAAGAGCACTTGTAAAGTATAAGTCCTGGTATTTAATATTTATAATTTATCTATACAGTTTGACCTCTGTATCCACAGGCAATATATTCCTGAATTTACCAAGAAAATAGGAAACCATGGGTAGTAGCAAACCCTATTGAAATGAACGACTACCACTTGAACTTAGCCTAGAGCTGCCCTGGAAGACCTAGACCCCCTACTACAGTGCCATATAAAATCCAGATTATCTGCTTTAAACTGGATTTTATGGCAGTTTAGACTGATATAATACAGTTCAAAGCAGATGTTCATTATCTATTTTGATAATCTGGATTATATGGCAGCGTAGCAGGGGCCCTAAAATATTCCTAAAGATGATGTTTTTCTTGGATTCAGGTAGGTAAACCTGTGAGTACTGGCCTCTCAGACAAGAAACATTTATAGTACGGCTTTAGAGTAAACATATGACCTCATGACACTGAGAAATTTCCCCTCGTAGGACACTTCAACCTCTTTTCAAGCATGGAGAGGCTCAGAACTTATCACATGATGTTAAACTATTTCTGGGATTGAAAAGTGCAGAAATGTCCTGAAAGGCAGGAACTCTGAACACAGGTGAGCAATTGTGTTCAGAGCTCCTACCTCCTATTTTGCTTTACTCCTATGGTTCTAGCTGAAAAGCAGGTGGGATGGGAACTACCAGTTTTCCATCCTGTTTATTGCCTGCCCCGTCAGCAGTCTTTTATCATATGGGGTTTGGAGCAGGGCAATTTTATTCCATTGAATGAAGTGGTTTTAACCTGGAGCACTGTCTCTTGTATCATATGGGGTTCGGGGCAGAACAATATTGTCCCATGGAAAAGGTGGTTTAAACTGGTGTCAGTCTTCTTTAAGGGGTTTTGGGCAGGGCAAGGGATCTCTTGGCTTTCAGAGATTGTAGTTTTCCCGAATTAAAAAAAAAAACAACAACTAATATTGATGGTGTGCTGAATGTAAGATGAATGTATTGCCAGCTCTTAGGTTTCCATGTGCGAGTGTGATGAGGAGGCAGAACTCGAAATGAGATGGCTGATGATCTAGAGGGGTGATTCTCTATGATAACAAGACAAACACCCTCACTTTCCCATCTCAATGTGATGAGTGGTACCTGCTGGAGTCCATGCTGGGACGAATGGGGAGTGAATCTACTCCAAGTGTTATTCTGAACTTTAAAAGAGCTATTTTAGACCTCTTTTACACTGCCATATAATCCATATTATCAAAGCAGATAATCCACTTTATCTGCTTAAGGCCCCATCTACACTGCCATTATAATGCAGCTTGAACTGGATTATAAGGCAGTGTAAACCTGTTATCTTTGATTCAATGGCTTAGTTTTAGTTTTACTAGCAATAAGATTTAGGCAGAATCCTTGGGCTAAAAGCAATTCTAATTATAGTACATTCATTGAATTCAACATGACTTATCTCCATAATGAATAACACATTTCATTCATTTTTGTGGGGGTCTACTCTAGTTGAGACTAACATTGGATTCAGTCCCTTAAACCTACAGACAACATTGGGAAAGACTGATGTCAAAAATCATGAAAAGCCATTACCTCCAATTAGTTAAACATATTTTGAGGGTTAGGAGATGAGAGCAGCCAGCATTTTGTTTGCTTTCCAAAGAAATGCACCCCACCTGCTACTTTATTCCATATGTAAGCTCTTTATACTTGGACACCTGGAAGATCCGGACATTGTGATACCCCTATTTTACTCTTATGCTAGGAGTTTTATTCCTCTCTTTATGTCCAATAACAACTTGGGGGGGGGAGTTAAAATTAAGAAAAATAGCATAATGTGCGATGCCACTTCCCCTGAATTTGGCTACTACTATACATTATAAAATGTATGTGCAACTCAGCCTAACTTCTTATTTACAATCAGACTCTGTATCTTCATGTTCGGCATCCACAGATTCAACTAACCACAGCCTATATATATGTGTGTGTGTGTGTGTGTGTGTGTGTGTGTATCCCTCAAAAACAAACTTTTGTTCATCCATTTATATAAGGAGTGCTATTGTATATACTGTGACTTGAACATTGGTATCCACAGGGAGTCCTGGAACAAAATTCTAGTTGATACCTAGGGCCAACTGTATGTTTTTTAGCGACCTCATCACATTCATCTCCCAATTCACCCCACATCACTTGCAGTGCCACTCACCCATTCCACATGGGGAAGCGTCATCACTCGGATTCCCCACACTATTTCTTATGCAACATGGGAAGCCTCCCATGTTGCTGCCTCCTGAGACTCTTGGACTTCAGTTGAGTCATGGAGCCCTTCCAGAAGTTGATCTATGTCATGTGAAGGGAGCTGGTGGGATCCGTGCCTCAACTGAAGGTCAAGCATCTTAGGATGGGCAATTTTCCCCGTCTGATGAAGTCCTTAATGAAAGGATCCCAGTTGTATTTCATGATGGCATGCATCAGATATCAATATGTCTTGTATGCAGATTTGTTTAAAAAGAAATGTATTCACAGAGTTTGGAAGTAACACATTCCAAAAAAACCCCCAATCTAACAACAACAACAACAACAACAACAACAACAACAACAACAACAACAACTTTTTTCTTATATCCCACCACCATCTCCCCAAAGGGACTGGGGCGGCTTACACATGGCACAAAGTGCCAAAAGCAGAGCATAAAATAAAACACAATTACAAAATACAGTTGAATAAAACATATAAACATACAAAACAACAACTTAAAACTCAATTAAAACAGCACTCATCAACCAATGGTGGTAAGCTACCTTGTAATGAGTTAATTCTCTCAATAATGAAAGCAATGACAACTTTATGTTACAGTATAATGGGATAATGTTATTCTTTATGGTGTAACTGTAACTTTTAGCTACTCCCATACTTGCAGTTACTTAATGATGGGCATAACATCATAAAATATCATATGAACCAATTGCTGCCTAAGACTGTATCTAGTTATGTCAGCCTTTGTATACAGTGAAGGGATCACAGAATTGTGCATTTGTTTCAGAGTAGTGACTTGTAGTAGTATTTTAGGTGTTTTTCTAAGAAGTTAACTGAAGCACAAAAACAAAATGTTACTGTCCAAAACATCAGCTATAACAATAAGAGGTTATTTGGGGTAAGGTTGCATTTTGGGGCAGTAACAAATCACCTTTAAGAATAACTTTCCATGTATTGTCTATTCATAAGTACTAAATGTCACAAAAGGAAGGGAGGAAGTGAGGAAACAAGAGAAGGATGAAGAAATGCTTGATCAATGGACAATTCTCTTTTTTTGAAAATTACTTGATTCTGTAGTATGTCAGTTTCATGTATTTTGCAGCCTGCGAAACAGCCAAGAAATACTGTTTCTATTCTTGTAACCTGATATTTAAATGCACTGATTTTAGCATAGGATCTATAAGAATAGTAATATCTTCCAGTTGTTTTCTGATCACTGTATGTTCCTAGAATTACAATTAAAATAAATAAATAAATAAATAAATAAATAAATAAATAAATAAATAAATAAATGTAGAAGCAGTTTAGGTTGCATGTGTTTTTTGCCCCCTGCTTTACTAGCATTCTCTGATCCTATGTTTATTTATGTCTTTCATTCTAGAATAATTAATGCAGAATGTTTGCACAATCACTAATGGGGTCTGAATGAAATCACCTTCAAATGTTCTTTGACAGGATTAAAAATGCCCTGTTAACAAAAGGGTACAGTGTGAAAATAATTGGAATCATATTGATCCAGTTATTATTTTTGTGGATGAACTGTATATACAGTTTTATTAAAGTAATTGTGTTGTAACTGGTTTCAGATATTTCTACAGCTGAACTTTTTGTTTCGGATTTCTTTTCGTCACTTTCAGCATTTTTGCATTAATAGGGGTCTCTAGGCAGCAAGCATAAAATCCTCAAAATACAAGAATAATAAAAAATACCCCACAAACTCCACACAGGTAACATGGCATCCTACTATAATTTTAGCTAGCATTTATGGCCTACGAAACTTCTCATATTCTTTAATATTCAGTGGATTAAAATTGGAACATGTGGCAACACCAGAGTTGGCCAAAATGGCAAAAGGAATTATTGAGAAAGAACAAACAAGTTGGGAGAGGCAGCAATAGTTTATTTTTGCCTGAGCCTCTTGGGAAGGTCAGGATGCCATCTTTCCCCATCCCTCCCTCCTGTTGGGCTTTTGCTCTTTGAACTCAGTTTGCAACAATTGAAGTAAAATCATGATAAAGGAGAAAGGGAGATGAGGAGAGAAAACTAGGACATTTTAAAAACAGCTGAAAAGTGTCATGACAGAGGATTAATTTGGCCAAAGCAGAACAACTTGAAGGTATAATCTTTGGCTTTCTAAACTTCAAGCCAACAATACTTTAATTAGACTACTAAATTGACACTAGTCTCTCTGGCTTTCCAACTAATTATACTTCTTCATAACTGCATAGAAAATGTAATGAAATGAGGGATTTCAGTGCAAATCACCCTGATCTCTAATGCACCACACGGGCATGGTCCTCTTTTCCCCTGCTTTTGAGGATCTGAGGAGAAAGAGAAGAGAAACAACCTAAACACACTTTCACTCTCTCTCCTTCTACTCCTCCCTCCTTCCCTCCCTCCCTCCTTCCCCATCATATCTACTCTTTGTTGGTGTGTTCACTGCTCCCTTAAAAGAGCAGTGGGGAGAGGGCACCAAGATTAAGGTCATTAAGATAATGCAAAGACTATTCAAACTGGAACCAGAGTATGTGTTGGGGTGGGGGTGGAAAAGGTCTGTTTTTCTAATAGTAGCAATCAGGCTACAGGAGGATGTAATTTGCTGATTAGGAAACTGAACAAAGGGGATAAAATTAACTTTATAGCAGTGGAAGGGGTGGGGAGAAACTTTGTTTGAAGGGGATTTAAAAAATGGAAAGAAAACCACCATAAAAGAGTTCTGTTTGATACAATCTGACAGTTGATTTAAACTAAGTTTGAAGTACCAGCAAATAAGAAGCAGCATCTCTCTTTCTCTTTCTTCCCATGGTATAAACTGGAGTGTGTCCAAGCAAAGTTTGATAGTCCAGGCAGCTAGTTCCCAGGGTGTGGGTGGAGATGGTGCAGAGGAAGGGACAAGAATGTTGCCTTCTGAAGCAAGTCCAGCCCTCTTTCTTTTTTCACAGAGGCAGTCTCACTCTGTCAGTCCATAAATCAGAGAAGGAAGGAAAAACAACCATCCTGCTCCCCCCAATCCTGTATGAAACTTGTCTGTTTCTGGAACCAGTGACTTAATGGGTGTTAAGTTATTTGTGGAGCATAACAAGTTTCATGTATTGCTGGAAGAATTGGGCATGAATTGGAGCCCTGAATGTCATAAACTCTTTTTTCTTTCTCTGGGAGCCATTTGCTCTAAGGGCAAAGGGCCTCATCCGATGGGGCTTTTTAGTGTCCCAAAATGTTTCCCTGCCAGTCCAGCGCTGGATGGCCATGGTGCTTATCCCGCAACATTGCTGGACTTCTGGTGGAGGTCCCACCCACAAGTGGAGTGGAAGAAATTGTATGACACTCCCCTTCCAACACGGGACCCTGTCTGTGTTGTGCTGGCTCCAATGGAGCCAGCATGGATCATCGCCACATGAGTGATGCTTCCCCATGTGATGGGAGAAGTATCACCAGGAGGGAGTGGCATGCAGGGCGACAGGTTCACCATATTGATTCTCCTGATCTTTGGCAAAGCTGGACACTTCACCTGGATTTTGTGATAAGTTCGAGAGACATATACATCCTCCAATGCCACTCACTTGTTCCACATTGCCACTATAATGTGGTGATTCCTTGCCAAGACTTTTTTTGAGACTAGGCTTAAATCCCATAGCCAGGCCCAATGAGAACAGACTGTCTGAATGAATAAGGTTTGGATAGCAAATTATTCCATGCAGCTTCTCTATTTGAGACTAATGAATGTGGATCAAGGAGTCTCAATCTCTGTAAGTCTTTCCTTTCAGCATAAGCCTTTAACTCAGAAGTGAGAAACAACATCTGGATTTCTCCATATTCTTTGACTACAGCTCACTGTGGACTGGTCAAAATCTTTCATTATTTCACTTGCTTTTGGGGCAAGAAAAATGTTCTGAACTTCCTCATACTTTCTGGGGGGGGGGGGGAACAGCCAGAAAAGATCTGGTACTGAAAGCCAACCCCTCACACTCGAAATGTTTTCATAGAATCATAGAATCATAGAATAGTAGAGTTGGAAGAGACCTCATGGGCCATCCAGTCCAACCCCCTGCCAAGAAGCAGGAAATCGCATTCAAAGCACCCCCGACAGATGGCCATCCAGCCTCTGCTTAAAGCCTCCAAGGAAGGAGCCTCCACCACAGCCCGGGGGAGAGAGTTCCACTGTCGAACAGCCCTCACAGTGAGGAAGTTCTTCCTGATGTTCAGGTGGAATCTCCTTTCCTGTAGTTTGAAGCCATTGTTCCGTTTTGCTGGCAGAAGCAGCCCTGGGAGCACACAAATATCTTAATCACTAACTGCTGCAAAGCTTGAATTCTTTATTTTTTTACACTGAGCACAGATGTGTTCTAATAGTTGAAAACTGGTTTGCCTTGAGCCCTGGGGTAATAATATTCAAAATATTTCAAACTTTATAGAAGTTATTTGGGAAAATAAATAAATATGCATTAGGAGGGCATATAAATTAGCCAGTTAAGTGAATAATCAAACCAAAAGCAATGTCACATTGCTGGCTACATTTTGCAAGATTATTTTCTGACTTTCCAGATTTGCTGGTAATAAGTTATTTAGATTAAACTTCACATACAATGAAACAGGTAGTATCTTAATGTCTTAATATAAATAAATGGACTTTTGTTTGTTTGTACATTTGGAAGTTTTTTTGCAATTAAAAAAAATCTTCTTTTTCAAAACAAAACTAGAAAACATGGGCTCGAACTTATTTAGATCAGAAATAAGAGATGCTATTTTTGTGAAGAAATAAAATAAATAAATCTGCCCTTGCCAGTAAACAACTAAACAAACAAGCAAACTGAGTAATGCCCTAGTCATTTCCAGTTAATCTGCACTGGGATCAGAGATGCAAAGGTTAGTTTTTGGATTCTTATGTTCCGAATCTGATAGCAAGCATCTGATTTGAACCAAGCTCACCAAGCTATCTGCCCCGCCAAACCTCATCCCTTTCACTCTCTGGTTCTCACCTGACATGACAAATTATGGAAAGAAAGAAAGAAAGAAAGAAAGAAAGAAAGAAAGAAAGAAAGAAAGAAAATGAAGAGAACAAATTATTTTTCTTCAGTGTGGATTCAAGACAGTCTGCTGCTTGGGGCAAAGAAGATGGTCATTTCTGGTGACTGGATAGATACACTAATCACAGAGCAACTTGCTTAGACCACTAGCATGTCTAGCAACATTAGATGATGTTGTTGTTGGTAGAACTGATGCTAAAAATTTGATCCTATGGGACCTCATCACATGGATGAGTTCCAGCATTGTGATTTGCCAGCTCCCATGGTGACAGGGGCAGCAGCAGGACACTCCTGGTGCCCCAGTCAGTAGCTGACTTTTTCCCATTACAGGGGAAGAAGTGTCACCGTGTGGCTTAATCCCGTGGTAGCCCATTGTTCCTAATTGAATATGAGGAAATTACTGAGTGAATTGGGGCAGAAGCATCTAGGATGTTTATTTTTTCACATGTGATGAGATCAATGTCTGGCTGCCAAAATGCCTCCCTAAAATGCCATTGGGAAGAACACTACTATATCTAGAAAGAACAAGGGGTCAGCCAAATTATCTAGAGATTTTTTCTGTTGTAGTGGCAGCTTTAGAATGTATTTTTAAACAGCATTTATTTATTTATCAGATTTAACTCTTCCTTCTAACCACTGAGCAAAGATATCATGTAAATGTCATGGCCGAATATGGCATTGGAAAGGAAGGTAGAAGTCCTAGTTCAACATTATAAATGGCAATGGCACTACAGTGTTCCCTCACTACTTCGGGGTTCACTTTTCGCGGATTTGCAGTTTCACAGTTTTTCAATAAACTCTAAAAGACTATTATAAATAATAAAAAATTGCAATTTACACCCTAAGGAAGGGAGGAAGGAGAAGCCAAAGGGAGAGAAAAGGAGCCCAAGTGGCAACGGGAGGAGAAGGAGGCGATTTATCAACACATGATTGGTTGATAAAGACTTAAAATAGTGTATAACTACTAAAATAATGTATGACTGTTAAAATAAATATAGTGTCTATACTTTGCGGATTTTCACTTATTGCGGGTGGTCCTGGAACCAAACCCCAGCGATAAATGAGGGAACACTGTATACCATATCATATTTTCCTATGTGAGAAAAAATAAAAACAGTGCAGGAACTGCTTTTTGTGTGTTAACACTGCCATTCCTGCAAGGAACTAGCAGTCTGTTTTTAGATTTCATAAGATGACTTTACCTGTAATTTAAATGCTGTACCACAGGATTGGGAATGATGGAGCTCACCATTGATGCTTTTCACCATTGGCTGTCCTGGCTAGCGCTGCTGAGAGCTTTAGTCCAACAATTACCGTATATGCTCAAAGATAAGCCCAGTTTTTCAGCCCTTATTTATGAGCTGAAAAAGCCTCCCCCACTTATAATCGGGTCAAGGTCAAGGCCGGCAATGGAGCCTGCAGGCTATTGCTTGCAATATGTGATCTATTTCTCTCTTCTCCCCCCCTTGTCAGTGTGTTTACTGTTGCAAAGCCTCCCTCGCTCTTAATCAAGGCAATGTTTTGAAAAGAGAGACACCTTTGCAAGTCAGGAAGAAGAAAAATATATATTCATTAATCTTATGAAAGCATTTTCCCCTGAAATATTTGTTAAACTCTCCTACAAATACATAGGCATTAACCCCTTGCAATCTTTTGCAATCTCTATGTACCTTTATATGTGTATCTATATACATTAATTTTATATATGAATTTCCCCTCATATGTTTGCAGGTCTTTGCAAATCCTTTATACATATAGATCCATGTACCTGTGTATCTGTAGCCGTACATATACATTATTTTTATATATGAATTTACCCTCATATGTTTGCAAGTCTCTGCAAATATCTATATAAAGAGAGATGTCTGGATAGATATGAATATATTCTTACCTACCTTTATATAGGGCTTAGAAATATTACAGGGGGAAAATGAACACACAGATAGATATGAATATATATATATATATATATATATATATATATAGGGCTTGCAAATATCGTAGTGGAAATGTGCACACACACACACACACACACAGATTTGCAAACGTTTCAGGGGGAAATGCATATGTGAAATTAGTATCTATAATTATAGATCTATATCTAGCTCTGCATTGTTTATATAAGCATTGAATGTTTGCCTGTTACTATGTTGGAAGCCGGCCTGAGTCCCCATGGGGAGATAGGGTGGGATCCAAATGAAGGTTTTTATTATTATTATTATTATTATTATTATTATTATTATTATTATTATTATTATTATTAGGTTATTGTTGATACCATATTGTTTTTGTTGCCCCTACTTTTCCACTTATAGAGCTAGTTTATTGCTTTTCTTTGAAATATGGTAAATATTCAAAAACATTTAACCTACTGATGCCTCAATTAATGAAATTTTATTGGTATCTATTTTTATTTTGAAATTTACCCGTAACTGCTGCATTTTCCACCCTCAGCTTATACTCGAGTCAATAAGTTATCCCAGTTTTTTGTGATAAAATGAGGTGCCTCGGCTTATATTCGGGTCGGCTTATACTCGAGTATATATGGTATCTGTTTTACAGCAATGCTGAGATTGTTGTGGGAATTGCTCTTGCTGGTTTGTATGTTTTACATGCTACTTTAAATGTACAACAGCCCCTTGGTATCAGTTGGAGTTTGCTTCCAGGACCCCTGTGGATACCAAAATTTGTGGATGCTCAGACTCCATTATATACAATATATATTATATAAAATGGTGTCTCTTACATAACATTATATAAAATAGTTTCCTTTATAAAAATGATAAAATCAAATTTAGCTTTTTTGGATTTTTTTTTAAAAATTCAAGCTGTGGATGGTAGAATGCAGAATCCAAGGCTACAGAAGGCCAACTATAACTGTTTGTAGGAAATGTCTTTCTTATTATGACCCATAATCTGTTCAGACTAGCCACTAAACTCTTCCATACACCTGGGTTACAAAATGAAATAAAGATAAAAGAAGTGTATTAGCTATTACCGGTAAGTACTATTTACGCTAAGTGGGATAACATAACTTTTCTGTTCTGCCTGACATTGAGCTCTATGTATGCTGGTGGCTCAGATATTTGGTAAAACAATGAATATGTTAATAAGGAAAGCTTATCTATTTTGTATCACCTCCCATTGTTATTTATTTGTTTGACGTTTTGAAAAAAATAATAGATATTAATAATGAGAAAAAAAAGAATGTGCTGGTGTTTGTGTGTGCACTGCTGCAATAATGTCACATTTAAAGGAAGGTTTTAGGAAACCTCTAATTTTCCAACATAATTTAGTATCAGTTCATAACATATTACATTCTACTGGACTGAACTGGCACTTGTAAATTACCCTGCTGAAAACATTTTAAACATATGCATAGGAGGGGACAAACCTATATCCATGCTAAAGTTGTCTTAGTATCCCAGATGACCTGCAAACCCATCAGCCGGGACTGAATTTGGTGGCGTACAGCAGTTCCCCTTCCCCTTTGCCATGGAGTCTGCCAGCTCCCATTCCATGATGCACAGCTACTTCTGGAGAACCTTCCTGGTAAAAGGGAAGGGGAACTGGCATAAGCTTCCACGGTGGCAACATGGGAGGCTTCTCATGTTGCATAGAGACCAACTGGGGAGAGCCGTGCGGGGGACACTTCCCCCTATGGGGTGAGGTAAGGGGGAAGTCGGCCAATGGGTGTGGGATGACAGGTTTCCCCTGCCAGGCATCACCAGATTCACCATGATGCGTGGCAATTCCAGCGGCAAATGGGATGAGGTCCTTCATCTTGCATATCGGTGTTATACACATGGCAGAACAGAGTCGGTGATATTATGTGCCTCTGGTCAGTGTCTGCTTTCCTGAACAGGGATAGCCTTTGGTTTCTTCAGAAGCTGGTGAAGATTCTTTCACTGGAAGATTCATTTTGGAAAAACTAAACCCTTGGCTTCTGAAACAACCTCTGCATCTATTTTATGAGAGTCAATGTGAGTGTTGGTTTAAGTATTAGAATACAACTCTGGGGACTAGGGTTTAAATCCTTACTTAGTAATGGAAACCCACTGGGTGACTATGGACAGTTCAGTCCTCAAACTGAGATGAAAGCAATGGCAAACCTCCTTTGAATAATTCTTACTAGGAAAACCCAGAAGTTGCTTCACTTCAGGTTTACTTTTAAACAGAGGCCATCTGTCAGGAGTACTTTGTGCTTTTTCTGCATGGCAGGAGGTTGGACTAGGTGGCACATGTGGTCTCTTCCAACTCTATGATTCTATGATACACCACAATTTGGAAATGATTCAAAGTATTTGCTTCTGCCTACGTTTTAATTATTTATCTATTGATATATATGAAAATATTCTGTCTGTCAGTCAGTCTATACCACAAAGGTTGCTGCCGTTACAGGGGAAGAAAGGTGAAATGTGTATGAAGGGAAGGGAGAAAGAAAGGGAAGGTCCACAAAGAGGTGAAAAGGTATGAGGGTAGGTAAGCAAAGAAAGAAAGAAGAGATGAAAGCAGGGGGCAGCTGCCTTTCCAACACCCAGGCAACACCAAGTATATACACTAGTTAGAAATAGTTCTACCTGTATTTCTATCTGTATTGTGAAAAAATACAATTAAAACAAGAAGAACAGTTTAAAACAATTCCAGATAAAAATGACAGAATAATTAAGATAGGATAAAAACGTATTCAACCAGCACCAAGCAGAAACACCAGAAAAGACTAAAACATTTTAAACCATGTACATACGCACTTTAAGAAATAGTGAGATTAGCCTCCAACCACCCTAATAAAAAGTCTCAGTTTAACTTGGTGCCTAAAAGACATGACCATGAGGCTCCAAGGGGAGGATATTCAATAAATAAGGCATTACAGCAGAGAAGGCTCTCCCCCCATGTCCTTGTGTGATGTTTGGGAGGCAAATATGGCCTCAGGTATGACTGTTTGGACAATGGATTTTGTTCAGCTATGGCCATTTGCAGAGAATAAACAAGTTCTGGAGTTAAGTCTACATCACAGAGAGAGACTTCAGAGCTTTCCTATATTGTATGATATCTATTCTTTTCTATCATCACAGTTTGCATTGGTCAAAGATAGGTTACATCAGCAATTACAATTTCAGTCAATTGTGTCATATTTCTAAGTGGATCAAAAAGAGACAAGTATAAAGGTGAGATACTGAATGTACAACCATAGATAATTCCCACAAGAAAGAGAAGGTGGGAGGTTTTTGAAGAAACTTGGGTGATAAAATAAGAAGCATTCAGTTGAGCTGAGATTTCAAAGGCACTTATCCAAGTAAATTGCTATGGGAGGGTCCAAACAAGAAGCCAATATCTATGGAATGGGAGGGTAATAGCTCCAAATGAATTTTGGCTTTCAGAAGAGGCTGGAAACAATAAAGTGTTGTCGAAGGCTTTGATAGCCGGAATCACTGGGTTGCTGTCAGTTTTCCAGGCTGTACGGCCATGTTCCAGAATGCTACTGAACATGGCCATACAGCGCCGAAAACGCACAACAACCCTGATAAAGTGGCACATCCCCGCAACTATGTTCAGATAAAAAAAAAAAGGAATGATGGTTTTGTTTGGGAAAAGATAGAATAATATTAATTGGTGACATAGAAGATCTTTCACCACTCTACTCTGAGAAGGAAATTGTTCTCTCTGGTTTTTTTTTTTTTTGACAAGGGTTAAAGTACAGTACTCACATTAACCCATGGATATGTAAATCCAGATCCATTGGGGTTGATTTTTTGACTAACAGTTCTAAACTTATACATCCTAAGATAATATTTTATTCTTTTGAATAAACAGAGCTGTTTGGCTAATTAAAACACTAGTTACAAATGAAACAGTATACTTTCCATCCTCTCCAAATAAGGGACTAAATGGAAAATCTTATGTTACAGGATTTATGAAAATATCTTTTAAATACAGACTTGGAATGTAAAATAGATGCATATACTATTATAGATTGGGGCCCCTTTACCATGTTAGACAGTACATTTTCAGTAACAGGAAAAGAGCAGTTAGTTACCCAGTTTATTATGGTATTTGTATGGCCAAGAATAAGGAATAACACTTGGGAGAATATGCACCAGAATAACACAACTAGTTTTGAGACTATGTACAGTATTTTGAACTGGAGTAGGAAAATGGCACACTTTGCATGTTTGTTTCAGGCAATTCAACTATAGATACATGGATCTCACATCCAGGATAATGTTTTTACAACAGTTCTGTTTTGTTTTATAGCAGGTGAGATTAACACATAAGGCAACATCTTTTCCGCTTTGACAGCTTTGATATGGTCTGTACAGAAAAGTCCGTGTTGCAATGATATATTCTAGGGAACATGACTACGAAGAAATGCACATTTTGAATAAGAGTTTCCACTGGATAATCACTCTCAGTAATAAAAAGTCAAGATCTATATCACATATTAATATATAGAAATTGTTTTTAAAGAAAAGAAACAGTCTGAATACTGTTTTATTGGAAATTTCCACCATTGCTTCTGTTGCTTTAGTTAATCAAATTTTTCTATTGCTGCACTGGGAGTTTAAAGCATTCTTGTAACTTCCTGTCTCAGTCCCTACGGTTTAAACATTATTTCATAATTAGCCTTTACAATTACGCTATATGTTTGAAAAAGGAGGGGAAGAAGTAGGAGAGTGGGTTTTCTTTCCCTTTTTTTACAGGCAGAATTACTGTTTCTATCTAGGGACTTTCAAAAAAAGTATGTATGTATGTGTGCCGGCAAGGAAGTGCATTGAGCTACTTAATTTTCATCTCTTTCCACTCACACAGGAAATCCTGACACGTGTGTGTGAGACAGATGGTCTGAAAACACCAGGCAGAAAACACCATTGCGGGTCTTCATTTAAAGCCTGATCCAGCTTTGAGCACAGCCCTATGGGTGGGAACGTGTTCATACTTGCGTCTAGTAGCAGACTAGAAGAATGGGGATTTTTCTGCTTAGTTCTGCAGTCCTCTAACAGATGATAGGTCACACAGGAAACTGGTTTGTATTTCATTTATTGTGTTTCTGGTTTGCCACCCATATATCTGCTATATACAATGAAAATATCAGTTTTGCACCTTGTGAGACTGGCAACAAGATCTCTCAAAAATCAATCTATTTCTGAGATTTTCAATGGATTTCTAAGTGATAAAAAACATGTGCACACAAAAATGTGTATATTTGAAAATTTATGCAGTAGTCCATGTGAAAGCGCCTTTCATGAGATCTTGTTAAAGACTAGTTGGTGCATTGCTCTCCACTCCTGGATTTTTTTCTTATCGTCTCAATGTATGTCTCATTTCCAGTTAAGGATTATGCCATCTAGATATTACGTTTGTTTGAGAAACATTATGAAGATCAAATATTACAATCAGAATTTTGAAGTCAGCAAAAATGCAGACAGACAGGTTTGAGGTGTGAGAAGCACCTTTGGGGGGACAACAGAAGATCTGACACGGGGCAGTGAATTTACAATTGGAGTGCTTTGATTCAAAGTCTTCAGTGTGTATATTTCTAAATAAGTTTAGCTATTACAGCTACAAAGACTATAGTGACACTTTGCATATAAATAAAGATTCAAAATAGCCCATTTATATCCTTCCTTGATTTTTTTTTATTTTTCATGTATTACAACATACATCTCCAGTGACTTCTTCATAAAGAAAGCCAAACCTACCTAACTTAATGCTGTTCCAGTGGAAATTCTGCCCCAATGGAGAAAAGGGCCTTATGTCACCATAACTTAAGAATACAGACAACACAATCTAACAACTAACTGAAATATGCACTGCAAAACCTGTTATTAGCCGGATAACATTGGAGGCAAATGGGCAATATTCTGACTCAGGAGACATGTGTATCACATAGCTACGCCTCTATACTATATTTCTTGATGCTACCACCCAAAGCCCAACTTGTGAGCAGCACAGCCCCCTAACACAAGTCATTTGCATGTTATTGGAAAGTGAGGAGACGAATGGAGACACATATGATCAGCATCCAAGGACATCTCTGGGGACCCATGCAAGTTCTCTGCCGGTGATGTTCTTACACTGTCCAGCTACAAAAAAATAGCTGGATGTGTCTCCACTCACCTCTCTGATCTCCAACAACATGGGGACAGCTGTGTCAGGCAGGGGATGCACTGCTTAAAAGGTGAGTGTTTTGAGGGATTTTGGTCACAGTTTGGTTAGACCACAATTCTGACCTACACAAAAACATAAAAACAAGTTGCAATGGTTGTGTCTAACTTAAGTTACTGAAATTCACTAACAGAATATCACCCTTTACTTTTGAAAAGCTGGATCTTATTGTATTCTTTTATTTTATTTTTTTAAAAAGGTTTAATCTTTAAAAAGCCTTTTTTAAAAAATGATTGCCCAATACCATTTAAAATATAATACCACACAGTGTTCTGGATTTCCTTTTGCTCCTTTATCACAAAGTGAAGGAACATAGTTCATTGCGATAGGACCACTTGCTTAACTGGACGTTCTTCAAATGTTTCATTTAGGATAAAGTTAACTAGTTTGGCTCAGTCTGTTGCCAGTCTTCCTAGGGACAATACATTTTAAGGGGTATATTTGGGCAAGGAACAGTTAATTTCTGCCTTCAGTGCCAGAGAGAAAATACACGCAAGCAAGGGAAAATATTAGTCTATGTCTTTTTGAAAGCCTCTGAAAAGATTTGTCTGAAACGTGTATTTTAATGGGAGCCATACAGGTGTTTTCAGAGCTGTTGAGAGCCTGAGAGCAGGCCTGGGGGCAAACCCAGGAATATCATATGGTATAATGTAACAAGAAACATTCCTCCACCACTCGGCATGCTTCAGTAGGGAAATGCAAATCAACTCATTTCCTCTTTTGAGGAGGACTTTAGATAAGGGGTCCTGGGGCAAAGTAACCCCTTCCACATTCCTTCTTCTACTAGCCATTCTCTGGCTTTTCCCTATAATGTGCTGTGGGGGTAACAGCAAGTGGTGAGATGAGGAAGCAGATGCATAATAATGAATTGGGGAAAGAGGTGTGAGTCAGTTTTTGTGTGTGCGAGTGTGTGCGTGAGAGAGAGACTGTGTGTGCCTATGTGCGTAAAGGAGTAGCTGCTCTTCTTGCCAATTCTATGCATGTTCAGAATGAGGTTGTCCTAAAGATTTGCTCAGAGCCAGCTCCACAATTCTGTTTGCTATTCACTGACACTATCTCTGCATGTATAGATTGAATTACTCTCAACTGAAAATCATTGAAACCTGAAAATAAGCCACCTTCTCCCCTCCTGTGAAAAGTGAAATAGGCCACGGCCTGTCATTGCATCAAGTAATGGTTTGCTTCCTGGTTCATTTTTTTCCTCTTGGTTTTGGTTTGGTTCCTTTCAAATTTAACAACAGAAGTCATTGTTCTTTTTTTTTTTTAATGGTGAAAACAGAAAACACATTTCACTTAATCTTACCCATGTTAAGACATTTTATGTGTTTTTCTTTTGAGAGGAGTGAATTCTGGTTGTTGTTTTATTACTACAATCACATTGTTCATTTTTTCTTTAAAAAATATTTTAGGCATAATAAAAGGATAACATCCCCTTGAAATGCTTAAAAATGCATTTTTTTAAAAAAAACTATTAGAAACCATTACTCATTACACAACAAAAAAGATAACATCATATCCAATCATGATGCCACTTTTTGAAATTTAATGCTATTTCACTCCATTTAGAGAAAGCCCTTAATTGCTAGTAACTACATTGCTTTTATGGAGCCCCCATTGGTGCAGCGGGTTAAACCGCTGAGCTGCTGAACTTGTTGACCAAAAGTTTGGCAGTTTGAATCTGGGGAGCAAGGTGAGCTCCCTCTGTTAGCCCCAGCTTCTCCCAACCCAGCAGTTCGAAAACATGCAAATGTGAGTAGATCAATAGGTACTGCTCCAGAGGGAAGGTAATGGCACTCCATGCAGTCATGCTGGCCACATGACCTAGGAGGTGTCTATGGATGACGCCAGCTCTTCAGCTTAGAAATGGAGATGAGCGCCAATCCCTAGAGTTGGACACGACTAGACTTCTTGTCAGGGGAAAACCTTTACCTTTACTTACATTGCTTTTAACTAAGTATTTTCAAATTCTGGTGTTATAGAAGTAGGCAAACTTTCCTCTGACTCTGACATAATTATTTAGAAATTCCCTTCTTCCTCATTGATCCCCCACCACAAAAATGAATAGTTTCATAATTTACATAATTCTTTATCAGCAAGATTGGAAGAATTTGGGGTTGTTTTTTTAAGCAAGCAAGCAAGCCATCATTTGCAAAGGTATGAAACAAGGTGAAGGAAATACAGGAGTAAAACTGAACTCATCATGGCCCCCATTTATTGCTTCCACTCAGTACTTTGATTCCATAGCAGAGTGCTATTTTTATCTGCATCCCATATTCCCTTGGTACAGTCTTTGCATTTTTCCCAGTTGTGGCCAATGCTGTCCAATAGTTAAACATCACAGGACGAAAGGAGATCTTGGGGCAAGACGAATGTGGTGGTAGGAATAGTCCACCCAGCGACAATGATTTTGCTTTCACTTTGCTCACCTCCTTAAGTCACCGGTGCCATCATTTAAATTAAAATCTCCAACCCTCCGACCAGAACCTAACTTCACAGCCTTACTTGGTATGTAAAAATATTCCATTTAAATCAGCAGTAAAGCTAACATGAAAGTGCCAATAAATAATATATGCAAAGGGTTTTTTTATCAATATATAAAGAAAATGTGGAGTTGTGAAGCTGTTGAAAACAAGCATTAGGAGATGTAATGAAGCAGGAATTAGAACAGCACAGTTCCTCTGGCCATTATAAATGAGAACACCGGGTACCTTGAGAACAGGAAAACTGATGAGTACAGTCTGTTCAGGAGAGAAGGAGGGAAATTTCCCCCAGGAACACATTTCAAATTACTTATTTATGAACTGATGAACTGGGAGACCACCTATAGAGAGACAGGAGCAAGCAGTCTGCTGCAGACAGCTACAGAACTCCCAACTAATTGTGCTGCTGTTTTCTGTTATAACTCCTGCTCTCCAGCTGGGCTTTGGAGGCAAGAAATTTAGGCACCAAGTCAAAGTCGTGCTTTTTCTCCTGCTTGCATAAATATATACATGTATATTTTGATCCGGTGGAATCACTGGGCCGGGGCTTGGGAAAACAATGCTGCCTTTGTTTCATTATGTTTAAGAGAATGCCATTAGGATGCTTCCATAGGCATTGAGATGGGAAACTTTCAGCACTGGTAACACCATCACTATGATCTCTCCAGTAATGCCAAAAGCCAAGGCTTGGGCTTCTGAGAGATCCCTTTCTGGAAAGGCACAAAGGTGAAAGAGATGTATCTGACTGACCATCCACACTGCAGAATTATAGTATTCTGATACCACTTTAGCTTCATCCTGTGGAATTCTGGGATTTTTAGTTTGTTGTGGCAGCAGAGCTATCTCACAGAGAAGGCTAACTGCCTTACAAAACTACAAATTCCACAATTTCCATAGCCTTGAACCATGACACTCAATGTAATGTCACATTGTTATAATTCTTCAGTGTGGATACAATGCTAGGCACTCTCTCACTCTCAATCTGTCAGTAGCTATACTGTAGATATAGATCCTGAGATTGTCTGATCTCTAGTTATGGCAATTTGATAGAACTCTAAATGTCCTAACTCCATCTTGTAGAATCCTGGGATTTGTAGTTTCAGGCAGTTCTTAGATTTCTCTATGGTCAGGCACTGGAACTTTTTATCAGACGTGGATCCCTTATGCACTGCATAATTATTGTGTTATGATTATAGTTTAATTCCCATGATTCTGTTCTGTAGAATCCTAGGATTTGCAGTTTAGGGAGGTGGACTTACAATTCTCAGCCAGAGAACTCCCTTAGCACTTCAAAACTCAGGAAGTGCAGTCATAATACTATAAGTGTGTAGTGTGACAGGGCCGTAGATATCTTGGCCCATACAAATCAAGAGGGGCCAATTGCAGAGAAGTTAAATATGTTTGATGTTTCATGAATATGAAGCCAGCACGCAAAGCAGTCAAGCACACATCTAAGAACAAGTTCTCCCTTTAGTTAGCAATTCAGAATGATTTCCAAAAGCAGTCCCTAAGTCTCCAATGGTATCTGTCTGACAATTACTTAATCTCACTGAGAACTGGTATTAAACGACCTGTCATCAATACTGCTACACCACGCTGTATGTTGAAAGGAGGAAAGTGGAGAAGAGGCAGGGAGGGAAGAGAGAAAGCGAGAGTGAAATATCCACGGGCTTCAATCATTTGCAAGAAATTATAACTTTTTAAGGAAGACTGTCGGTTGATACCATTTACTATTCTGAATGAAAGATGACAGTTACCCATGTAGACAAGGGTGGCACAATGCAAACTGCCAACTATGAGGAGATTCTATACCACTTTGGGGCTGTTGAGCTATCAAATTAATGTCAAAGTAATTGTCACTTGTGAATATAACTGCCAGCATAACCAAATTTGGATTTTTTAAAAAACAGAAAAAAACTGATCAAATTCACAAACTATTCCGTTCATTTTTAAAAAGTTTTACTAAGTCCATTAAGTATTTTTCCTTTAGAGAGAGAGCATTTCCTTTAAGAAGTGCGGCATTTTGTATTTAGAACTAACACTGTTATTTGCCAGTCTCTGAACACCAACTAATTTCATTGTTATTCTACATTAAAACCCCACCACAAATAACCACAAGACAGTCATCAACCATCATAATCCAGTCCAAATATAAAAATA